>NC_087356.1:16766480-17088668 GCF_030014295.1 Loxodonta africana
GTATCATGTAGATTTTAGAGATCAGACGCTAATTGGAAATGTCATAGCTAAAAACTTTTTCCCAGTCTGTAGGTAATCTTTTTACTCTTTTGGTGAAGTCTTTGGATGAACATAAGTATTTGATTTTTAGGAGATCCCAGTTATCTAGTTTGTCTTCTACATTGTTTTGTGTACCGTTTATGCCATGTATTAGGGCTCCTAACATTATTCATTGCAAATATCTTCTTTTACCAACATAAATGGTGACTATACACGGGGATCTCGCCAGATGGAACACACAGAAGTCAAAATGACTACATCTGTGGAAAGAGACAATGGAAAAGCTCAATATCATCAGTTAGAACAAGGCCAGGGGCCAACTGTAGAACAGACCAACAACTGCTCACATGCAAGTTCAAGCCGAAACTGAAGAAAATCAGAGCAAGTCCACAAGAGCCAAAATATGACCTTGAGTACCTCCCACCTGAATTTAGAGACCATCTGAAGAATAGATTTGATGCATTGAACACTAGTGACCGAAGACCAGACGAGTTATGGAATGACATCAAGGACATCATACATGAAGAAAGCAAGAGGTCATAGAAAAGACAGGGAAGAAAGAAAAGACCAAGATGGATGTCAGAGGAGACTCTGAAACTTGCTCTCAAACGTCGAGCAGCTAAAGCAAAAGGGAGAACTGACAAAGTAAAAGACCTGAACAGAAGATTTCAAAAGGCGTCTCGAGAAGACAAAGTAAAGTATTATAATGATATGTGCAAAGAGCTGGAGATGGAAAACCAAAAGGGAAGAACACATTCTGGTGTTTCTCAAGCTGAAAGAACTGAAGAAAAATTCAAGCCTCAAGTTGCAATAGTGAAGGATTCTATGGGGAAAATATTAAATGACGCAGGAAGCATAAAAAGAAGATGGAAGGAATACTCAGAGTCATTATACCAAAAAGAATTAGTTGTTCAACAGTTTCAAGAGGTGGCACATGATCAGAAACTGATGGTACTGAAGGAAGAAGCCCAAGCTGCTCTGAAGGCATTGGTGAAGAACAAGGCTCCAGGAATTGATGGAATATCAGTTGAGATGTTTCAACAAAGAGATGCAGCACTTGAGGTGCTCACTCATCTATGCCAAGAAACATGGACGACAGCTTCCTGGCCAACTGACTGGAAGAGATCCATATTTATGCCTATTCCCAAGAAAGGTGATCCAACCGAATGTGGAAATTATAGAACAATATCATTAATATCACACGCAAGCAAAATTTTGCTGAAGATCATTCAAAAACGGCTGCAGCAGTATATTGACAGGGAACTGCCAGAAATTCAGGCCGGTTTCAGAAGAGGACGTGGAACCAGGGATATCATTGCTGATGTCAGATGGATCCTGGCTGAAAGCAGAGAACACCAGAAGGATGTTTACCTGTGTTTTATTGACTATGCAAAGGCATTCGACTGTGGGGATCATAACAAATTATGGATAACATTGAGAAGAATGGGAAATGCAGAACACTTAATTGTGCTCATGAGGAACCTTTACATAGATCAAGAGGCAGTTGTTCCACAGAACAAGTGGATACTTTGTGGTTTAAAGTCAGGAAAGGTGTGCGTCAGGGTTGCATTCTTTCACCATACCTATTCAATCTGTATGCTGAGCAAATAATCCGAGAAGCTGGACTATATGAAGAAGAATGGGGCATCGGGATTGGAGGAAGACTCATTAATAACCTGCGTTATGCAGGTGACACAGCCTTACTTGCTGAAAGTGAAGAGGACTTGAAGCACTTACTAACGAAGATTGAAAACCACAGCCTTCAGTATAGATTACACCTCAACATAAAGAAAACAAAAATCCTCACGACTGGACCAATAAGCAACATCATGATAAACGGAGAAAAGATTGAAGTTGCGAAGGATTTCATTTTACTTGAGTCCACGATCAACATCCATGGAAGCAGCAGTCAAGAAATCAAAAGATGCGTTGAATTGGGCAAATCTGCTGCAAAGGACCTCTTTAAAGTGTTGAAGAGCTAAGACGTCACCTTGAAGAATGAGGTGTGCCTGACCCAAGCCATGGTATTTTCAATCACGTCATATGCATGTGAAAGCTGGATAATGAATAAAGAAGACCGAAGAAGTACTGACGCCTTTGAATTGTGGTGTTGGCAAAGAATATTGAATATGCAATGGACCGCCAAAAGAACAAAGAAATCTATCTTAGAAGAAGTACAACCAGAATGCTCCTTAGAAGCAACGATGGTGAGACTGTGTCTTACATACTTTGGACATGTTGTCAGGAGGTATCAGTCCCTGGAGAAGGACATCATGCTTGGCAGAGTACAGGGCCAGCAGAAAAGAGCAAGACCCTCAACGAGGTGGATTGACGCAGTGGCTGCAACAAAGAGCTCAAGCATATAACGATTGTAAGGATGGCTCAGGGCCGGGCAGTGTTTTGTTCTGTTGTGCTACGAGTCAGAACTGACTGGATGGCACCTAAACAACAACAATAACGTTGTCCCTTTTTTTTCTTCTATGATCTTTATCATTTTAGATTTCATATTTAGGTCTTTGATCCATTTCGAGCTCGTTTTTGTGCGTGGCGTGAGGTATGGGTCTTGTTTCATTTTTTTGCAGATGGATATCCAGTTACGGCCGCACCATTTGTTAAAAAGACTGTCTTTTCCCCATGTAACTGACTTTGGGCCTTTGTCAAATATCAGCTACTCATATGTGGATAGATTTATGTCTGGATTCTCAATTCTGTTTTATTGGTCTCTGTATCCGTTGTTGTACCAGGCTGTTTTGATTACTGTGGCAGTATAATAGGTTCTAAAATCAGGTAGAGTGAGGCCTCCCACTTTGCCGTTTTTCAGCAATGCTTTACTTATCTGGGGCCTCTTTCCCTTCCATATGAAGTTGGTGATTTGTTTGTCCATCTCATTAAAAAATGTTGTAATTTGGATCAGAATTGCACTGTATGTATAGATTGCTTTTGGTAAATAGACATTTGTACAATGTTGTCTTCCTATCCATGAGCAAGGTATGTTTTTCCACTTATGTAAGTCTCTTTTGGTTTCTTGCAGAAGTGTACTGTAGTTTTCTTTGTATAAGTCTTTTATGTCTCTGGTAAGATTTATTTCTAAGTATTTTATCTTCTTGGGGGCTACTGTAAATGGTATTGATTTGGTGATTTCCTCTTCAAAGTTCTTTTTGTTGGTGTAGAGGAATCCAACTGTTTTTTGTATGTTTATCTTGCATCCTGATACTCTGCTGTACTCTTCTATTAGTTTCAGTAGTTTTCTTGATAATTCTTTAGGGTTTTCTGTGTGTAAGATCATGTCATCTGCAAATAGAGATACTTTTACTTCTTCCTTGCCAGTCTGGATGCCCTTTATTTCTCAAAAAGTATTCTTAAATGCAAGAATAATCAAGTCAGTCTGACTGGCTGAAACATAAAAGCCTCAATACCTCTTGAGTGAACTATGGAAATAAGAAATATCAGTAAATATAACCTCAGTAGACAAAAAGTCAAGTGTGATGAAAGTAAAAAAAAAAAGAGGGTTAGTTCCAAATTTATTTTTAATTTATTTCCCTGAGATAAAATCTCTTCTAATGTTAAAATAATTTTTAAAATTTCAAGTGTCTATTTTCATCAACAAGGGTCCAAGCCTTCTGGCTATATTTTCATTACATTAACATAAAATTTTCACTACCTTTTCTCCAAAGAAATGGTTGTTTGTTGTTAGGTGCTGTCAAGTTGGTGCTGACTCATAGTGACCCTATGTACAACAGAACAAAACACTGCCCTGTCCCATGCCATCCTCATAATCGTTGCTATGTTTGAGCTCATTGTTGCAGCCTCTGTGTCAATCCATCTCATTGAGGGTCTTCCTCTGTTTTGCTGACCCTCTACTTTACCAATCATGATGTCCTTCTCTAAGAAATGATCCCTCCTGATAACATGTCTAAAGTACATGAGCTTCTGAGGAGCATTCTGACTGACTGTACTTCTTCTAATACAGATTTGTTCTTCTGCCATCTCATTGGTATATCTAACATTCACTGTCAACACTACGATTCAAAGGCATCAATTCTTCTTCGGCCTTCCTTATCAATTGTTTAAATTCTACATGCATATGAGGCAATTGAAAATGCCATGGCTTGGGTCAGGCTCACTTTAATCCTCAAAGTGATATCTTTGCTTTTTAACATTTCAAAGAGGTCTTCTGCAGTAGATTTGCCCAATGCAATGTTGTTTGACTTCTTGACTGCTGCTTCTTTGGGCATTGATTGTGGATTCAAGTAAAATGAAATCCTTGACAACTCCAAGGAGGTTTATCATGATGTTGCTTATTGGTCCAGTTGTGAGGCTTTGTTTTCTTTATGTTGAAGTGTAATCCATATCGAAGGTTGTAGTCTTTCATCTTCATCAGTAAGTGCTTCAAATCCTCTGCACTTTCAGCACTAAAGGTTGTGCCATCTGCATATCACAGATTGTTAACAAACCTTCCTCCAATTCTTCAGATAGTCCAGCTTCTCAGATTATTTGTTCAACATACAGTTGGAATAAGTATGGTGAAAAGATACAATCCTGAAGCACATACTTCCTGATTTTAATACATGCAGTCTCGCCTTGTTCTGTTAAAACAACTGCCTCTTGGTCTATGTTCATATTCCATGTGAGCACAATTAAGCGTTCTGGAATTCCCATTCTTCATAATGTTATCCGTATTCCCTATGACCCACACAGTCAAATGCCTTTACATAGTCAATAAAACACAGGTAAATGTTTTCCTGGTGTTCTCTACTTTCAGCCAAGATCCATCAGATATCAGCAATGTTATCCCTCATTCCACAACCTCTTCTGAATTTAGCTTGCATTTCTGGCAGTTCCCTGCCCATGTACTGGGGCAACCATTTTTGAATTATCTTTAGCAAAATTTTACTTGCATGTGATATTAATGATATTATTCAATAACTTCCTCATTCTGTTGGATCATCTCTCTTTGCAATGGGCAGAAATACGGATCTCTTCCAGTCGGTTGGCCATGTAGCTGTCTTCCAAATTTCTTGGCATAGGCTAGTGAGCGCTTCCAGCACTGCATCCATTTGTTGAAACATTTCAATTGGTATTCCATCAATTCCTGGAACCTTGTTTTTCACCAATGCCTTCAGTGCAGCTTGGACTTCCTCCTTCAGTATCATCAGTTCTTGATCATCTGCTGCCTCCTGAAATGGTTGAATGTTGACCAGTTCTTTTTGGCTCAGTGACTCTGTGTATTCCTTCCATCTTTTTTTGATGCTTTCTGCATCATTCATTCAATATTTTCTCCATAGATTCTTCCAGTATTGCAACTCGAGCCTTGAAATTTTTCTTCGGTTCTTTCAGCTTCAGAAATGCTGAGTGTGTTCTTCCGTTTTGGTTTTCTAACTCCAGGTCTTTGCACATATCTTTATAACACTTTCCTTAGTCTTCTGGAGCCACCCTTTTGAAATCTTCTGTTCGGCTCTATTACTTTATCAGCTCTTCCCTAGTTGTATTTTGAGTGCTTTGTAACCTGAGGGGCCTCATCCTCTGGCACTATATCGGATGATGTTCTGCCACTATCCATAAGGTTTTCACTGGCTAAGTTTTTCAGGAGTAGACTGATGGGTACTTCTTCCTACCTTGCCTTAGTTTGGAAGCTCTACAGAAACCTGTTCACCATGGGTGACCCTCCTGGTATTTGAAATACCAGTGGCATAGCTTGCAGCATTACAGCAACATCCAAGCCACCACAGTATGACAAACTGACAGACAAGTGGCGGGAATGGCATTATTACATGTTTATTTGTCCTTGTGTTTAAAGTGAGATTTTAGTCCTCAAGGCATGAATGCTACAGAATACACAGAAAACATTTATAGCAATTACTAAAAGGATAGGAGATTTTGTAACTCCAAGAAGTGAAAAATGGAGTTATCGGGATTCACTAGTAATTAATATTTCCTTGTATGAGAGAATTAGATACCTAGATGTTATAGATGTGTAGAAGTTCCTGAGTGGTGCACATGGTAAACATGCTCAGCTGCTAACCAAAAGTTCGGAGGTTTGATTCCACCTAGAGGCACCTCACAAGAAAGGCCTGGTTATCTGCTTACCAAATATTAGCCACTAAAAACCCCGTGGAGCACAGTTCTGTTCTGACACACATAGGGTCGCCATGAATCAGAATTGATTAGACAGGAACTGGTTATAGATGCATAGATATTGTTTTTAGAAAGTATGACTTTCAACAGAATTGTGGTAAATTTGCTCTCTCATCACATTGGTTTTATCTATCAGAGTTGAAATTTCAGAGAGACCTGCCTAGGAGGTGACATCTTTTAATAATCTGGGGAATTGTGAAACAAGTGTGGTTAGAACCAGCATAGCATTTAATGAACTGAGTTTCTAGGTCCCTTCTTTGGAGTAGCTGAAAAAGTTCCAGCTGGGGATGATGGAGTGCATATTTTTAAAAATAGGGTCACTTTGAATAAGATTGTGCAAAAATACTCACCAGTTACAAAGCCATGTGAGGTTCTAGTAGTCTGGAATACACTTTTGTGTGTGTGTGTGTGTGTGTGTGCTTTAGGTGAAAGTTTACAGTGGAAATTAGTTTCTCATTCAAAAATTTATATACAAATTGTTTTGTGACATTGGTTGCAACTCCTGCAATATGTCAGCACTCTCCCCCTTTCCCTTTCCACCTCAGGTTCCTTGTGTTCTTTTGTCCAGGTTTTCTGTCCCTTTCTGCCTTCTCATCTTTGCTTTTGGGCAGGAGTTGCCCATTTGGTCTCATATACTTAATTGAACTAAGAAGCATGTTCCTTACGTGTGTTATTGTTTGCTTTATAGGACTGTCTAATATTTGGCTGAAAGGTGGACTTCGGGAGTGGCTTCATTTCTGAGTTAGCAGGGACCGTAGTCTCAGGGGTTCCCCTCCAGTTTCTGTCAGACCATTGAATCTGGTCTTGTCTTTGTGTGAATTTGAATTTTGTTCTACATTTTTCTCCCACTCTGTCAGGGACCCTCTATTGTGATCCCTGTCAGAGCAGTTGGTGGTGTTAGCCGGGCACCGTCTAGTCCTTCTAGGCTCAGGCTAGTGGAGGCTGTGATTCATGTGGTTCATTGGTCCTTTAGACTAATATTTTCCATGCATCTTTGATTTTCTTCATTCTCCTTTGCTCCAGACTAGATGAGACCAATAGGTGAATTGTACAGGGCCTCTTACAAGCTTTTAAGACCCCAGATGCTACTCACAAAAGCACGATGTAGAATATTTTCTTCATGAACTATATTATGCCAATTGACCTTGATATCCCTGAGACAATGTTCCCCAACCCTCAGCCCCAGTAACTTGGTCCCTCAAGCTGTTTGGATGTGTCTAGGAAGCTTCTATGACTTTACCTTGGTCAAGTTGTGCTGATTTCCCCTATATTGTGTATTGTCTTTCTCTTCACCAAAGTTAACACTTGTTACTGTGTAGTTAGGAGAGATGTGCATCAAGGTTGTATCCTTTCACCATAGTTATTCAATCTTTACGCTGAGCAAAATAATCCGAGAAGCTGGACTACATGATGAATGCAGCATCAGGACTGGAGGAAATCTCATTAACAACCTATGTTATGTAGATGACACCATTTTGTCACTTTTAAGCACTTACTGATGAAGATCAAAGACTACAGCCTTCAGTATGGATTACACCTCAACATAAAAACAAAAATCCTTACAACTGGACCTATAAGCAACATCATGATAAACGGAGAAAAGACTGAAGCTTTCAAGGATTTCGTTTTACCTGGATTCACAATCAACACCTATGGAAGCAGCAGTCGAGAGAGCAGATGACGTATTGCACTTGGCAAATCTACTACAAAAGACCTTGTTAAAGTGTTGAAGAGCAAGGGTGTCACTTTAAAGACTAAGGTGCACCTGACCCAAGCCATAGTGTTTTTAATTGCTTCATATGCCTGTGAAAGCTGGACAATGAATAAGGAAGACCAAAGAAGAATGACACCTTTTAGATATGGTGTTGGCAAAGCATATCGAATATACTATGGGCTGCCAAAAGAACTAACAAATCTGTCTTGGAAGGAGTATAGCCACAATGCTTCTTGGAAGCAAGGATGGTAAGACTTTGTCTCAGATACTTTGGACATACTATCAGGAGGGACTAGTCACTGGAGAAGGGCATCATGCTTGGTAGAGGGTAATCAAAAAAGAGGAAGACCTTCAACAAGATGGATTGATCCAGTGGCTGCAACAATGGGCTCAAGCATATCAACGATCATGAGGATGGTGAAGGTCTGGGCAGTGTTTTGTTCTGTTTTACATAGGATCGCTATGAGTCAGAACTAATTCGATGGCACCTAACAACAACAACTGTCTAGTTAGTGATTTTCCCTCTTTATGCTTCCCCTCCCTCCTAACCATCAAAGTTTTTTTTTTTTTTTTTTCTGTGTGTAAATCTTTTTTGGGGGGTTAATAGTGGTCTCATACAATATTTGTCCTTTTGTGATTGACTTATTTCACTTAGCATAATGCCCTTCAGATTCATCCATGTTTTGAGATGTTTTACAGATTCATCATTGTTCTTTATCATTGTGTAGTATTCCATTGCATGTATGTACCATAATTTATCCATTCATTTGTTGATGGGCATGTAGGTTGTTTCCATCTTTTTGATATCATGAATAATGCTGCAACGAACATGGGTGTGCATTTGTCTATTCGTGTGATGGCTCTTATTTCTCTAGGATATATTCCTGGAAGTCAGATTGCTGGATTGTACGGTATTTCTATTTCTAGCTTTTTAAGGAGGCAGCATATTGTTTTCCGTAGTGGTTGGACCATTTTACACTCGCACCAGCAGTGCATAAGAGTTCCAATCTCCCTGCAACCTCTCCAACATTTGTTATTTATTTTTTCAATTAGTGTCAGTAATGTCAGGGTGAGATGGTATCTTGCTGTAGTTTTGATTTGCATTTCTCCAACGGCTAATGATGGCAAGCATTTCCTCATGTTGTCAGCCGACTTGAATGTCTTCTTTGGTGAAGTGCCTGTTCATATCCTTTGCCCATTTTTTAATTAGATTATTTGTCTTTTTGTTGTTGAGGTATTGGAGTATTCTATACATTTTAGAGATTACACCCCTGCTGGATACGTCATACCCAATTTTTTTTTTTTTTTTTTTCGGTCTGTAGGTATTCTTTTTACTCTTTTGGTGAAATCTTTTGATGTACATAAGTATTTAATTTTTAGGATCTTGCAGTTATCAAGTTTTGCTTCTGGTGTTTGTGCGTTGTTAGTTATGGTTTGTATTCTATTTATGCCATGTATTAGGGCCCCTAGCATTGACCCTATTTTTTCTTCCATGATCTTTATCATTTTAGGTTTTATATTTAGGTCTTTGAGCCATTTTGAATTAGTTTTTGTGTATGGTGTGAGGTATGGGTTCTGTTTCATTTTTTATAGAGGGACATCCAGTTTTGCCAATACCATTTTTTAAAGACTGTTTTTTCCCCATTTAATCGACTTTGGTTGTTTGTCAAAGATCAGCTGACCATAGATGGATGGATTTACATCTGGGTTCTTGATTCTATTCCATTGGTCTATGTGTCTGTCATACCAGTACCAGACTGTTTTGACTACTGTGTCTGTGTAGTGGGTTTGGAGTGGAATGCATGACTTTTAACCTTGTCACCCTCCAGGGGCTGCTCTTATGACCGGCAAGCAAATGCTTAACTAACCATATGGTTTCAGCAGAGATGGATTACCCAATAAGCTGGGTACACACAGGCTTACTTGTGCTTACTTACTAATTAGTAGTGCACAATGTCACCTGTTTTTCACCACATCAAAGGCGTTGTGAAACCCACATGAAATTGTGCCTCACAGATTAGTAAGTAAACACAATTAAGCCCATGCATACCTTGCTTACTGGTTAATCAGCCCCTGGGATTCAGTCAAGGTTAGGAAACGGGGGTAAATTGAAAAAGAAATTAGAATTCCACTGGAAACCTATTTGAAAGGAAAGATTCTGGCCTCTGCCTACTAACTAATCAAATTTGAAATCCACAGTATTCTGAATTTTCTGGCTGATCTCAGCTGATATGAAAATGTCAGGGAGAGGAGGCAGGTGCAGTGATGACAAACAGATTTGTACGGTTCTAAGTAAGTATTTGCTATTGTTGGCAAACTTTTGGAAGATCAAACCAAGAGCCCTTGCATGCTCTCAGGTTGATTTAGAAAGTTGTTCCATCCAGAAAGAGGGCTTAAACTTTTTTTTTTTTTTTTTAAAGAATAAACTCTCCTGCTCTAAGCCTTCCTAATGTGCCTTTTCCTCTTTATTCTTCATAAACCCGGTGTATTAGTTAGGATTAGGTACTCTTACATTAAAAAAAAAAAAAAAGGAAAATAAACTATGGCATGTATGATTATTTCTGTTTCCTATAAAGAAGTATTGTGACAGGCAGTTCAGAGTGAGTGTAGTGGTTCCACAAATTTGTGACGATCCCAGGCTCCTTCTGGTTTGCTACTCTGCCAACCTTCATCTGCATTTCCACGGTAGTAGCTAAGTTCTAGTCAACCCATTCACATTCCAGCAACAGAATGGAAGGACAAGAAAAGACACACTCCCTCCCTTTGAGAAGACTTCCTGGAAGCTACACACAAGACTTGGCCAAAGCTTAGACACATGGCCAGAACTAGCAGAAAAGGAGGTTAGGAGGTCTTTGGCGGAGTGAAAATGGTTCAGCTAAAAATTGGGATTCTTATTACTAGAGAAGAAAGAGAGAATGGATATTGACAAGCGGTTAACAATCTCTGCCTCCAAACTGCTCCAAACATCCTAAAGTCTTCCTTCAACTGAAGATCCTCTAATCTAGTGCCTTAATTTTTCAGTTGTATAAATGAATCTAGTGCCTTAATTTTTCAGTTGTATAAATGAATCTAGTGCCTTAATTTTTTAGATGACTAAATAAATAAATCTAGTGCTTTAATGAATGAATCTAGTGCCTAATTTTGCAGAATGAATAAATAAAGAATCTAGTGCCATATTTTTCTGATGAATAAATGAATGGTGTTAAACCTAAGGTCATTAGTTCGAACTCATCAAGCTGCTCCAGGGGAGAAAAGGCCTGGAAATCTCCTCTTGTAAAGATTGTTGTTGTTGTTAGGTGCCATCAAGTCACCTTCAACTCATAGCGACCCTATGTACAAAAGAACGAAACACTGCCTGATCCTGTGCCATCCTCTTGATCGCTGTTGTGCTTGAGCCCATTGTTGCAGCCACTGTGTCGATCCATCTTGTTGAGGGTCTTCTTCTTCTTCGATGACCCTCAACTTTACCATGCATGATGTCCTCCAGGGACTGGTCCCTGCTGATAACATGTCCAAAGAATATGAGACAAAGTCTTGCCATACTGGCGTTTAATGAGCATTCTGGCTGTACTTCTTCCAAGACATATTTGTTCATTCTTCTGGAAGTCCATGGTATATTCAATATTCTCTGCCAACACCATAATTCAAAGGCATTAATTCTTCTTCAGACTTCCTTATTCATTGCCCAGCTTTAACATGCATGTGAGGCAATTGAAAATATGAAGGCTTGGGTCAGGTGCACCTTAGTCCTTAAAGTGATATCCTTGCTCTTCAACACTTTAAAGAGGTCTTTTGTAGTAGATTTGCTCAATGCAATGTGTCCTGTGATTTCTTGACTGCAGCTTCCATGGGCGTTGACTGTGGATCCAAGTAAAATGTATTGCTTTCTTGCATGTATGCTAAACATTTTAGCATATTTAAGTGACTGTTTCTGAAAGCTCTTTGAGGATAGGGACTGTATCTTTCATGTACTAATTACAGTATTTAATATAATTAACGCTGGTTTTCAATAATTATCAGCTAAGCAGACAATAAATAGGATCTTAAAATACTCTATATTGAAGGTTCTTTAATAAATTTTGTTAGCAGATAGTTAAAAAAAATCAGTTAAAAAAAAAGTAGCTTGAACTTGAGCTCACCAGCAGAACAATGTCAAGGTGTCCTAATTCTTTCATTCATTTAATAACAATTCTTACCTAGGTCTTTGCTTAGCTACTCAGTGCCTAAAATGAAAAAGAACTGACATCCAAGAAAAATATTTTCCCCAACGTGAAGATCTGTCTTATAAGAAACTCTTTGTCAGTCTCTTGAAATTTTTCACAACTTGAGGATGATTCCCTAGGGGTCTTACCCACTTCTTTAAGACACTCGTTATTTAAAATTGATTGCTTTTATGGTAATCTCTTTACAATAAAGTCTCTCTCTCTCTCTCTTTAGAGGAAAGGAAAAAGTAGTAAAAGAAACCAGGATGACCACATAAGAAAGTTTGGGAAATCTTGAAGAACAATAACAAATAGAGTTCAAAAACCTTCTGATCATCATGTGGATTGTTCCTGAAGGGCAACTTGGACTGAAGTAGTTTATGACCATTTCTACAAATTAGCCACTTAAAAAAACCCATACACTTAAAGTCTATTAATGATGCACAATATTTTCCTATATGTACATCACAATGGCTGCAGAGACTTAGTAAACCACTCAGGCACTCAGGAGGGACATCAGAGAATTCTAAGATGTACACAAAGAATCAACGTAATTATTATTGTTAAGTTAATGTTTTTAAACTTAGGATTATAGCAAAATAAGTGAAATCTATGCCCTTTTCTGTAAAATGCACAATGTTCTTATGGTATTAGATTACATTTTTCTTTGAAAATGGAAAGATACTGGATTCAAGCTTTCCATTTGTCTTCCCATCTCTTCTGATTCTTCAATTTCTGTCTTTGTTTCTCTTGTCTTTCCCATGTCTACCAAAACAAAAAACCCATTGCCGTCAAGTCGATTCCGACTCATAGTGACCCTATAGGACAGAGTAGAACTGTCCCATGGGGTTTCTAAGGAGCACCTGGTGGATTCACACTGCCAACCTGTTGGTTAGTAGTGGTAGTTCTTAACCACTATGCCACCAGGGTTTTCCTACCATGTCTACAGGTGTGCTCAGTTCTTACCCATCACCACCCTTGCCTTCTTTCCTCAAAGAATCCTTCCCTAGTCCTTGACGACTTTCATGCACCCTGCTCACCATGCTTACTTAGTAAGAATGAGAATGACCTTTGTTTCCACCCTGCTTACTTTCTTTGCATGTTAGCTTCCGTCTCTTTTTCAACCTACTTGTCCATAGCTCGTTGAGTACTCCCTCCTCCATCTCTGTCTCTCACTTTACTTACTCCTTAAATGTTGGGCTTTCCCAGAAATCTCATTCTTTGTCCTCTTTCTCTACACCTGAGGCCTGTGAACCACTTAAAATTGTAAGCAGATTTTTGTGTTTTGTGGTAGGGCATTTGTTCCCCCTTGGGAAAGTGCCTATAGCTTTCATATGTTCTCAAAAGTCCTTGGCTCTTTTAACAATATTAAGTACCCAGGTCCTACTAACACTTTCTTTAGGATATTTCGTTCTCTCCTTTGCCTTTGACAAACCTTTCTGTTTGCCCCCTCCCCCGCAAAAAACCCAAACCCGTTGCCATGGAGTCAATTCCAAATCATAGAGACCCTGTAGAATGAAAAGAACTGCCCCACAGGGTTTCCAAGGACCAGCTGGTGGATTCGAACTACCAACCTCTTGGTTAGCAGTCAGGCTCTTAACCACTGCACCATCAGGACCAGCCGCTCCCAAATCTAGCCATAGTTTTTACCAGGGGAAAACGAGACCAACAATGAAGAGGAGAAACCAAAATTAAAAAAAAAAAAGAAGATTGTGAACAAGAAGAAATTGTACCATGAATATTTTGTGTCTAGCTTAATGAATCCTGCTGAGGACCAGGCGACTGGATGTTGGGCGGGTGGCCTGGCAGGTTAATTACTTCAGCTTGTCATGAAAAAAGGGTGCGCAAAACCCTAGTTGCTAGCGGCAGAGGAGAGGGCGCACCCAATCCTAGGGTGGGACAGGAGAGAAAAACAAGGCAGCCGCACTACCCACTGCCGCAGCGAAGCCTGCTCCGGGCTCTGCGATCACAGACTGGAGCCAGAAACCCCGCCCGGCACCCTGCGACGCTCTTGACCGACGTCCCCGTTCTTCAATCACCTTCCAGATCACTATAAACACTGCTTATTCCTCCCGCCTAGCTCTTCCTTCTTCAAGCCAATCAGAGGAATGGGCGGGATCGTCCTTCGTGGGTTTCAATTTTTTTTTAAAAAAGAAGAGCAGACTGGGGGAGGTGCCTGCCAAGCGGGGGGTGGAGCCTCTGTGATGGGCACTCGGATTCACCAATGAGATGCCCCAGCAGCTCAAAGACCCGGCCGTCGGGGTGGGCGGGGCACGCGTGGGGCCCGGCCAATGGCAGCGGGGCGGACGCAGGTTGAGCCGCCGAGGGTAGGGTTAGTGTGAGAGGTGCGGCGGGGGAGGTAATGATGATGGTGGCGGAGGAGGAAGGCGGGGGAGGGGGTGCTGGGCGCTGAGCGGCGGAGGCGGCGGCGCTGGCAGGGTATTGTAGGGTGGGGGGCGGCTGCGGGGCGACTCTGTCAGGGAGGGGGCGGGCGTGAGGGGCGCCGTCCGCCGGAGGGGCTGCAGACCCCGGCTACCGCGAGCGCCGCGGCTGGCTCGGCTGTTCCATGTGGCTCCGGCGGGGATGGAGGACTCGGTGGCGGCGGCGGCGGCTGCTGCTGCGGCGGCGATGGAGGAGCGGCGCTGACGAGGGAACGGGGCCAGACTCTGCCCGACAGCGGGATTAGAGGTGTGAGGAGGAGGCGGGAGCGGACGTGCGGCGGGGCTGGGACTCGGGAACCGGGCTGGGGTCTGCTGGCATCGCCTGGGTGACAGGGACCGCGGGCGAGCCACCGCCTGCCTCCACTGGGGGGCAGGGATCTGGGCTTAGTGCAGGAGGAGACGAGGCTCCGGCGGGCTGTTCCCCTGAGGCTGGGAGAGGGAGGCACGGTCCCCGCTCGGTGCACTGGCCCCGCTGGTCACTGCTTCACGCCCAGGCAGGAGTTTCCATTTCCCTGCGGTTGGCAGCGAAGGTGCAGGAGCCCAAGTGGCCTGGAGTCGGGACACAGCCGTCCCTCTGCCTTCAGATTTCCCTCCACTCCTCATTCCCCATCCATTTCCCCTTCTGACTGAACAACAGCATTCCTCCTCGCTCCGTAATTTGTTCTAAGCACATATCCTGGGACTCAAGGCTATTAATTATCGGCTGAAAAACAAAGTTTATTTAAAAATACCCCCACTCCCTCTGACTGGCGGTGGACATTAAACAGCATCCCTTGACTTTCCCGCTCTGCTCGCCCCTCTGTGATGCTAGGAAGGGGAGATAGGGCCCTGACCTCCCTCTCTCGATTGTTGTTGATGCTAATTACCTGATGTGTTGCTCTGTGTCTCTGGTGTGACTTGTAATTTTTTCCTTAGCGTCTCGCATCCCTGATGTTACTGGCTTTTGAGGTTGGTGTTCTGTTTCATTGTTTGAAAAATATGCCAAGAGCCAACGTTGTCTGTGGCAGCGTTATCTAACATGGGTGGATAGTCATTTTGATGCTTCTTTCATTTTCTTTCTCTTTTTGTCTTCGTTTTGCTTTTCAGCCCTCCAGAATACAGGTCATATAGCCCATGAGGTGGAATGGTGATGTCTCCATGAGAGAACCTCCTCCCACTCATCCTGTCATGTATATCATACTGTTCTTGACTGGGCCATTCATCTAAGATGGGATTTACCCTGTGAAACAGGGAGAAGACTTATGGACCTTAAACATCATTTCAAGTTGTAGTTGAGTTTCTTCAAATTCGGACATACATGCAAAGCTCTTTTGCTTTGGACCCTCTGCTTTATTAAAGCTGCTGTGTTGCTAACCCAGAACTGCTTCAGTGTATTGACTGATCATCATGGCTTCAGTTTGGAAGAGACTGCAGCGAGTGGGAAAACATGCATCCAAGTTCCAGTTTGTGGCTTCCTACCAGGAGCTGATGGTGGAGTGTACTAAGAAATGGTAAGATGTGCCTGGGGACAGAGTTTTCTGAGCTGTGGCCTAAACTCTGCCTCTTCTGATAGCTGGTTTACCTTTCTGTAGCGTGCAAGTGTGTAGGAGCTGGGTGGGGTGGAGGTTATTCTAACAAGCACAGTGGTGTGTGCACTGTTGCTGCTGGACCATCCCTGTGGGTTTTAATTACTGCATTTTAGTATGGCTAAGAGGATTGTAACTGAGCACATTAAGTACAGTAGATTTGGTTGTTAGGCCTTTGGTCTTTAGTGTTACAGTAACTTTGGTTCTTCAATTTTAAGGTGACATGAGGAATGGCTATTGAAATATGAACATGTAGTGTTATAGAAATCTGCATTCTTGTGGGGTGATGGTAAGCTGTTTTAAAGGTTCTTGATTTTTAATTTTCTTTGCTTACGATAAAGAATTTCTCATTATTTGAATAGTGGAATGCCAATCCTTACAACCTTAGAAATTCTTTTGTTATATATATATATATATATATATATATATATATATATATATATTTTTTATCCTTAGTCAGGCAACTGTATTTTATTTTAATTGCCTTTTTTTAATGGGATACATTTCTTGGCTGGACTTAAGGAAGCAATTAGTAGTACTTGTCTATGATTTGCTTCTTTCCACTTGAGCAAAGTAAGTTTAAGGCCTTGTTTTCACTGCCGTGAATGGTAAGCAAGAAGAATTTTTATTTAGTGAGAGAAAAAAGTTAGTCTTAAGCAATTGTTCACTTGGGTTTTGATTCATTGCAGTGATTAAGCAATATTATTGCAAAATAAGTCCATTTCATTGTCCACAAGATCTGTAATAACCTCTCTTTTTAACATCCTTTTTATTAGATGAAAAAAATAGCTGCCTCTATTCTAGAACACTTATACCACGTATTGAATATTTATCTGGAAACTAGCCTCTAAATGCTTTTCTCTTGAACTGGTTAAAAACCAGACTAAAACCAAACCCAGTGCCGTCGAGTCGATTCCGACTCATAGCAACCCTATAGGACGGAGTTCAACTGCCCCATAGAGTTTCCAAGGAGCGCCTGGCGGATTCAAACTGCCGACCCTTTCGTTAGCAGCTGTAGCACTTAACCACTATGCTACCAGGGTTTCCTGAACTGCTTAGGAACATTATACGCAATTCAACAAATGCAAGCACCCATCACGTACTTTATACCAGGCACTTTGGATACAGAGTTGAAAATGGCATAGTCCCTCCCTGCCTTCAAGGAGTTCACAGTCCAGGGTGGAAGACACTCATGTAAATGAATTCACTGTGATCAGTGCAATAATAGAAATATGTACGATGTAGGGATTTGAATCTTTCTCTGCCACTTAATACTTGGGTATCCTTGGGGGCAGATTATTTAACTTCTCTCTGATCTAGCTTCTGTGTTCATAAAGGTAATAATGGTCCCACATCACAGGAAGGAGTATTATTAAAATGAAATCAGTTAATACATGTAAAATGCTTACAACAGTGTCAAGCACATAGTAAATTCCCAGTAAATTGTAGCCATTACTATATACAAAGTTGGAGATGAGAAAACAATCAACTTTGTAGGAGTTAGGGAGTGGGGTCTTGGGTTGACTTCCTGGGATCTGAGCTGGGTTTTGAAAAATTCATAGTTGTTTGCCAAGAAGCCAAGGGGTAAGAGTTGAAGGACATTCTCGACTGAAGCAACAAATTGTGCAAAAGCTTGGAAGCATTAAGTAGCATGGGGTGTGCTGGACTTCAAGTTGTGTAGTTTGATATTGATGGGACTTAAAAAAGTACAGGATGAGGGAAGTACAAGTTGGGCTAAGAGGTTTGAGAGGCAGGCAGGACTCAAATCATGGGAAGTTATGTGTTTTTATAAATGAATTAGACTTTGTTCTATGAATAATAGGGACAGAGTGAAGGGTTTGAGAGGAAGAGACATTAATTAGATTTGCATTTTGGAAAATCACTCGGATATTAGTATAAAGAAAGGATCATAGTGGACAGGGTGCCTGGAGGCAATGAGGTTAGTCTTGCAATAGGCATGGTGAAAAAAGTCTTGGATTAAGGCAGTGGCAGAGGGAATGGAGAGGGCAGACTGGCATAACACTCACGACACAAAATGGGTAGCACTTTGTGGTTGTTTCATTTGGGGGCCTGGAAAGGGTAAGGATGAGGGGAAGGGAAAGGTTTAGACTGACACTCAAATTTCTGACTTGGAAGACTAGGTTTATACTATTAACTAAGACAGGGAATGCATGAAGAACCTGATTAGAAGTGTTTCTACTATATTGAGTATCAACTTTAAGATAATTAAATTTAAATCTCTTTCAGAGAAGTAGAATGTACCAGGTGATTCTTCAGTCACAAAATCAGTTTCTTCTCCACAGTTTGCAGCATCCCTGGAATTTTTTTTTTCTTTGAGAAATGTGTACATTACTGTTCATGTGTCTCAAGTGAAAGGAAGATGAAAAATTAACTTGATTACAGTTGACTAGATGGCTTGATTGCTTTTAGGGATGCTGTTATGGTATGCCTATTAAATTAAATCTTCATGAGAGGATCTGGCCTTAACACCAAAAGCATTTGGATGTTCTCCTAGAATTTTTAGGTGTATAGTTCTAAACATTTTGAAATTGTTTTGCTCTCATTTAAGAATACACTTTAAAGCTAACAAGGTGACAGTATCCAAAGAATAACATTTGTTTGATGTACTAGAAATTTGTTTTAATGAATATTGCTTAGAATAAATAAATCCTGAAATAAAGCTAACATATCTTTTTACCGTATATAAAAATTTGTTGTAATGACTTTTAGTTAGTATTCCTTTCACTGTCTTTTGCTTAGAGTTCTTGTGATGTGTACTGATTAGGCCTAGTTTCTACTCTTCTATGCTATAGCTCTCTTTTCTTTTTCCTATTTATATGATCCCTGCTGGAAGTCTTAAATTGGATGGGCGTGCTGATTTAGAATCTACTTAAAGGGCATAGGAATAAAGATAGACTTGGGCACATAGTAAGAACTTTTTTTTTTTTTTTTTAAATTAACTGCTTTTACCTTTTAGATATTATTTTGGATGTATGGAAAAATAAAAGGAGAGGAAGGAAATTTAGAGATGCTAAAGGGAAACCCTGGTGGTGTAGTGGTTAAGTGCTATGGCTACTAACCAAATGGTCGGCAGTTCAAATCTGCCAGGCTCTCCTTGGAATCTCTATGGGGCAGTTCTGCTCTGCCCTATAGGGTCGCTATGAGTCGGAATCTACTCGAAGGCACTGGGTTCTGGGTGGAAATGAATAAAAGGAAAGTAGCATCAGTAATAACATCGAAGGAGGATTGCAGATGTTGAGAGGATAAGAAAGTGGATCTGGCATAAATTAGAGAAGAAGGAATAAATTTTGTTGGCATTGTGCCTCTGGAGGTTACCTGTATACATAGGTGCCATGCCTTTTAGCACTAGCTACTTAAAGTGTTTTCTGAGGATCTGGGGCATTGGCAAAGCCTGGAAGCCTGTTAGAATGGCAGACTTTCAGGTCCTACCTTGTTGTTGTTGTTGTATGCCATCAATTTATTCTGACTCATAGCGACCCTATAAGACAGGGTAGAACTGCCCCATAAGGTTTCCTAGGTTGTAATCTTTATGGGAGTAGGTCTCCAGGTCTTTTCTCCCGTGGAGCTGCTGGCGGGCTTTGAACTGCCAACCTTTTGGTTAGCAGCCAAGCACTTAACCATTGTACTACCAGGGCTCCTTAAGTCCTACGTTACTACCTACTACCCGTTGCCGTGGAGTCGATTCTGACTCAGCAGCTCTATAGGACAGGGTAGAACTATCCCATAGAGTTTCCAAGGAGTGCCTGGTGGATTTGAACTGCCCACCATTTGGTTAGCAGCCACAGCTCTTAACCACTACGCCACCAGGGTTTCCAGGTCCTACCTATACCTACCGAATCAGAATCTGCATTTTAGCAAGATCTGAATATAGATAGTAAAGTTTAAGAAGCATTATTTTAAAATAGTGTTTTCAACCTTACCAGGGGCCCATTTTTGACTACAGAATAAGCGTATTCAGTAAAATTTGTTTACTTCTGCATGAATCTGAAACTCAAAGGAATGAAGATGATAGATAGAATGGGATTCAGGAAAGACATTGTGTTGATAGAAGAGAATAATGAGAATCAAGTGTATTTCCAAGGGAGGAATGTGTTATTTCTATGACTGATGAGAGGAGAAACTTTTACTGTGTTTCCTTATCATGGCCGCAGGGTATGGGCCTGGACATGACAGATAACAGGATGAGCAGGATGCAGCTAGGGGTTTAAGGAGGCTGTCTTAGGCTGAGTTCTCTAGAGAAGGAAAAGTGGTGAAGCATATGTGTGTTTTGTGTGTGTGTGTGTGTATGTATGTATATGAAGAGAGTGAGAGAGAGATATTTAGATTTATCTCAAGGAAATGGCTCAAGTGGTTATAGGGGCTGGCAAGTCCCAAGTCAGGCACCAGGCTGGAGGCTTCTCCTGACTCACATAGCTGCAGGGGTTGATGAACCAAACATTGGCAGGCTGCTGGCTCACTGGCTGTGGAGGCTGATAGATCCAAGATTGGCGGGCAGTATGGCAGGCTGCTGGCTCAAGTCCCAAGAACCAGAGGTCAGATGATGACAAGCTGGATGCAAGATCCAGAGTGACCAAGAGCCAGCAAGCTTTGGCAGAACGTCCATATATATTGGATGCAGGCCACAAGCCTGAGGAAACTTATCTTAAAACCGATTGGCTTATCACATTACATCACATCATAGAGGTGTTTACATCATTACATAACTGCCAAACCATTGAGAATCAGGGCCCAGCCAAGTTGACACACAACCTTAAGCATCACAGCCCACCCCTGCTCAACTTGGCATCTGTACACATCTCCTTAAACCATACACGGTCTGTAAATAAAGACAATTATAAAGTCATACTTGCACCTAACATGATAGAACTAACATATATACAGCTGAAAATGCACTAGCCCCATTTACGTCTTATATCTTATAAGCGAAGGAAACAAAAATTTTTGATGCGCGCATACAAGGAAGGAATACTTGTAACAATTACAATCCACGTTTCTGTAACTGATCACGTAGCACTAACTGGTATTAAGAACTACCTTCTTCTACCACCCATTCTGTATTCCCTTTGCCCTCAGCAAGCACCTCAGCTGGTTGCGGTTTTTTGCCTGGTGGGGTGACCCACATCTTCATTCCTGAAGGGTCTGGGCCATTAATAGTCATGTTGGAATTGGGTCGCTGTAGTTTTCCACTGATTTTAATTACGGGGCATGCTCGTACTAAGACACCCCCTAAGGGGTCACCTGTATTCCAGACATGTTCTTCTTTATCTCCATTATGTAATATCAGCCCGATTTCCCCTTGGTAATCAGGATCTATCACACCAGCCAATACAATAATTCCCTTCTTTGCCTGTTGATCCATAGGCCGGGTGGCATCCTTAACTTCCAGTTTAATGTAGTCAGTATTGTGTTTCCTGGTGGGAGCATTCTTCCTTCTGGAACTGAGATCTCTAGATGTCATGGGGACAGGAAGCAAAAGTTTAGTGAGTGGTACTACTTTCATTTCTACCACTTAATTCCTGGATCCATGAATCCTGGCTTTGGGAGAAACAGCACCAGGTTATATTGGATCCTGGTTTAGGGCATATACAGCCTCCTGAAGAACATTGCCCCAACCCTGCAAGGTATTGCCACCTAGCTGGTGCCATACTTGCGTCTTTAGAAGGCCATTCCATTGTTCTGTCAAGCCAGCTGGTTCAGGATGATGGGGAGCGTGGTAAGACCAGTAAATTCCATGAAGGTAGGCTGTTACCACACTTCACTTGCTGTGAATCAAGTCGCTTGATCTGAGGCGATGCTGTGTGGGATACCATGACGGTAGATAAGGCATTCTACAAGTCCATGGATGGTAGTTTTGGCAGAAGGATTGCCTACAGGGAAGGCAAACCCGTATCCAGAGTAAGTGTCTGTTCCAGTAAGAACAAAATGCTGCCCTTTCCACAATAGAAGTGGTCCAGTGTAATTAACCTGCTAGTTGATCACCTTGAGGAATAGTGCCATATCGGGAAGTTGGTGTTGGTCGCTGTTGTTGGCAGATTGGGCACTTGGCAGTGGCTGTGATTAAGTTTTTCTTGGTGAGTAGGAGTCCATGTTGCTGAGGCCATGCATAACCTCCATCCCTGCCACCATGGCCACTTTGTTCATGAGCCCATTGGGCAATGACAGGAGTGGCTGGAGAAAGAGAATAACTGATTTCCACAGGACGCGTCATCCTATCCACTTTTTGTTAAAATTCTCCTCTACTGAGGTCACCCTTTGGTGAACATTCACATGAGACACAAATACCTTCACTTCTTTGGCCCATTCAGAGAGGTCTATCCACATACCTCTTCCCCATACCTCCTTGTCTCCAATTTCCAACCTTGTTCCTTCCAAATCTCTGACTATCCAGCCAAATCATTAGACACAGCCCATGAATCAGTATACAGTTGCACATCTGGCCATCTCTCCTTCCAAGCAAAGTGAACACCCAGCTGCACTGCTCAAATTTCTGCCCATTGGGAGGATTTCCCTTCACCACTGTCCTTCAGGGAGGTGCTGCTGCTGTCCACTTTTGAGTGGTACCTGCATATTGCATAGAACCATCTGTAAACCAGGCTTGAGTTTTCTCTTCCTTAGTCAACTGATCGTAAGGAACTCCCCATGAAGCCATAGGTGCAGACTGGGAGATGGCAGGTAATGTGACAGGAGTAGAGACCGTGGGCATTTGGATCACTTCCTCATGAAACTTGTGCCTTCAGGTCCTCCTTGGGCCCAATCTCGTATATACCACTTCCATTTAATGATGGAGTGCTGATGTGCACGTCTGACTTTATGGCTTTGTGGGTCAGACAACACCCAGTTCATGATGGGCAACTCAGGCCACATGGTGACTTCGTGGTCCATGGGTAAGCATTCAGTCTCCACTAAGGCCCAGTAACAAGCCAAATCCTAATGGTCTGCACTGCGATTCACCAGTAGGGGCCTGCCAAAGACTCCAAACAGCATCTTTATCTGCCACTGACACTTCAGGCACCACTGGATCAGCCGGATCGTATGGCCCAAGTGGCAGAGTGGCCTGCACGTCTGCTTGAACCTATTGCAGAGACTTCTCTTGTTCTGGGCCCCACTCAAAACTGGCAGCTTTTTAAAGAAGTTTCTGAATAAACCAAACACTTCAAATTCCACAGTAGCAGGGGTCAGGGTATGGGGACCATGGTTTCAGGGGACATCTAGGTCAATTGGCATAATAAAAACTATTAAGAAAACATTCTGCATCCCATTTTGGAGAATGGCATCTGGGGTCTTAAATGCTAGCAAGCGGCCATCTAAGATGCAACAATTGGTCTCAACTCACCTGGGGCAAAGGAGAATAAAGAACGCCAAGGACACAAGGTAAGTATGAGTCCAAGAGTCAGAACGGGCCACGTAAATCAAAGACTACATCAGCCTGAGACCAAAAGAACTAGATGGTGCCCAGCTATAACTGAAGACTGCCATGACAGGGGGCACAACAGAGAATCCTTGAAGGAGCAGGAGAGCAATGGATTGCAGACCCCAAATTCTAGTAAAAAGACCGGACTTAATGGTCTGACTGAGACCAAAGGGATCCTGGAGGTCATGGTCCCCAGACCTTCTGTTAGCCCAAGACTGGAACCATCCTTGAAGCCAACTCTCCAGACAAGAATTGGACTGGACTGCAAGACACTAAATGATACTGGTGAGGAGTGGGCTTCTTGCATCAAGTAGACACATGAGACTATCTGGGCAGCTCCTGTCTGGAGGGGAGATGTGAAGGCCGAGGGGGACAGAAGCTGGCTGAATGGACACGGAAACACAGGGTGAAGGGAAGGAGTGTGCTGTCTCGTTAGGAGGAGAGCAACTAGGAGTATATAGCAAGGTGTACATAAGGTTTTGTGTGAGAGACTGACTTGATATGTGAACTTTCACTTAAAATAAAAAGAAAAAAAAATTTATATACAAAGAAAAAAAAAACTGGCAGCTTTTTGAGTCACTTGATAAATAGGCCTGAGTAGCACACCCAAATGAGGTATATTTTGTCTCTTTTTTTAGTCATGGGAGGGGCTAGATGCAATAACTGATCCTTCACTTTAAAAGGAGTGTCACAACATGCCACACCACACAACTGGACCCCTAGAAATTTCACTGAAGTGGAAGGCACCTGAATTTTTGTTAGATTAATTTCTCACCCTCTAGCATGCAAATGGAAACGCTGGTGGCATAGTAGTTCAGAGCTTTGGCTGCCAACCAACCAAAAGGTCGGCATTTTGAATCCACCAGGCTCTCCTTGGAAACCGTACGGGCCAGTTATACTCTGTCCGATAGGGTCGCTATGAGTTGAAATCGACTTGATAGTAATGGGTTTAGTTTTTGGTTTTAGCACACAAATGTTATACCAGTAAGTCCAGAGTCACTGACAGTTCTTTCTTATTAGTCCCAATCAGTATAATGTCATCAATTTAATGGACCAGTGTGACATCTTGTGGAAGGGAAAGTGGATCAAGTTCCCTGCAAACTAAATTATGACGTAGAGCTGGAGAGTTGATATACCCCTGAGGTAGGACAGTGAAGGCGTATTGCTGACCTTGTCAGGTGAAGGCAGACTGCTTCTGGTGGTCCTTCAAAACCAGAATGGAAAAGAAGGCATTGGCCAGATCCATAGCCACATACCAGGTACCAGGAGATCTATTAATTTGCTCAAGCGGTGAAACCACATGGGAAACAGTGGCTGCAGTTGGAATCACCACCTGGTTAAGTTTATGGTAATCCACTATCGTTCTCCAAGATCTGTCTTTTTTTGGACAGATCATATAGGTGAGCTGAATGGGGAAGTAGTGGGAATCACCACCCCTGTATCCTTCATGTCCTTGATGGTGGCATAATCTCTGCAATTCCTCCAGGAATGCAGTATCGCTTTTGGTTTACTCTTTTCCTAGGTAGGGGCAGTTCTAATGGCTTCCACTGGGCTTTTCCTACTGTAATAACCCTTATTCCATTTGTCAGGGATCCAATGTAGGGGTTCTGCCAGTTGCTGAGTATATCTATTCCAATTATGCATTCTGGAACTGGGGAAATCACTACAGGATGGGTTTGAGGACACACTGTGAGACAGATCTGAGCTAAAACTCTGTTAATAACCTGATTTCTATACAACCCCACTTTGACTGGTGGGCCACACTGACAATTTGGGTCTGTTGGAGTTAGTGTCAGTTTGGAGTAATCCCTAAAAAAGTATGATTATTTCCTTTTCCCCACTGAACAGTCACTCTCATAAAAGGCTGTAGATCCCTTTGGGGAACGCAACCCTGGTGGCGTAGTGGTTAAGAGCTACAGCTGCTAACCAAAAGGTCAGCAGTTCAACTCTACCAGGCGCTCCATGGAAACCATGTGGGCCAGTTCTACTCTGTCCTGTAGGGTTGCTATGAGTTGGAATTGACTGGACTACAATGGGTTTGGTTTGGCTTTTTTTTGGCAGGGGGGACAAAGATTGACAGTATAAATTTTTGGCAGTGTAGTGAAGTCCATCCTCCAGGGAACCCTGGCCTCCCCTTCTTTCAAGATGTTGAGGGTCTGTAAACTGACTCAAGTCTGGAAATTAATTGAGGGACGGTAACTCTGTTCTGGTGTTTTGAGTTAGACTGCTGTTCAGTTCACCTAGAATTCTTCCACTTGTACAGATCAAGTAAATATTTAGTAAATCTCCCATCTGTTTCACTCCTAGGGAGACCATGACTAAGTAGCCAATGCCATAAGTCCATATGAGTCAGACTATTCTGATTATAGCTTTGACTCCACTGTCCATTATGGTAACCACACCTACCTTATCTTTGTTGGTTAAGTGCTGCCATTTGGCCCCTACCACCATGGGGGTCCAATCAGCCCCATTGTTGTTAGGTGTCTTAATTCAGTTAGGGCAGTTCCCCTGTCAAATCTGATTTACATAAAACAGCAGTCATAGCAGTCTTCAAGGATGCTGGAGCTCCCTTCACAAATTTGTTCCTCACCATTGTGGTAATAGGTATGTCCTCTGTGTACTCCATATGTGGGTCTGTGGGTCTAACCTGATAAATCCACTCTTAACGTGCCATTTCCCTAAGCCTTTGGATACCTTCTACAGTATACCAAGGCAGGTCTGGTACTTCAACTTGATTTAGTATAAAAAAAAAAAAACTAATGCCATATAGGCTGCCATATAATCCATGCTTCAGTGAACCAACCAAATATAGTATTAGATCCTTTCTTAACCTCTAGAGCTGAAAAAATGGAATGAAGAATCTATGCTTAGTGGGCCCATGTCAATAAATGCAGACTTATCCAACTTTATGCTCCTTGCACCTTTATCCCATACCTTCAATAGCCATTCGTATGCATATTCCTCAGGTTTCTGTTTGTACGTATTAGAAAAGCCAAGCAGTTCTTTTGGAGTGTAGCATACCTTCTCCTTGGTCACGCTTTGTACTTCACTTTTGGAACTTGCTGGGACTTATGTGTAGTTAGAGAGATTTATTTCACATGGTTGTAGAGGCTGGCAAGGCCCAAGTCCGTGGGTCAGCCGTCAGGCTGGAGGCTTCTCCTGATTCATGTAGCTACCAGGGCTGATGAATCCAATATTGGCAGGTAAGACGGCAGGCTGCTGGCTCACAGGCTGTGGAGGCTGAGGAATCCCAAGATCGGCAGGCAGTATGGCAGGTCACCCACCCAAGTCCCAAGAACTGGGGGTCAGATGATGATGAGCTGGTTGCAGGATCCAGAGTGAGCAAAAGCCAGTGAGCTTTGCCAAATGTCCATGTATATTGGATGCAGTCCACACCCCCAAGGAAATTCCTGTTACAACTAGTTGGCTGATAACATCAGATTATGTCTTGGAGGTAATTACATCATTACATAACTGCTAAATTTCATCATTACATAACTGCCAAACTACATCATTATCTAACTGCTAAACTACTGAGAATCATGGCCCAGCCAAGTTGCCACACAACCTTAACCATCACAGAGGCCACCTTTTTTAAGATGTAGGCCATGAACAAACTCACAGTACCTCACACTTGATTGAAGGATGAATTCTATAGATTAGAGGGTTTGAAGTATTTGCTGTCTCAAACTTCTGTTTTCCTCTTAATGGATGTTTCCTCTGTCCTGGCTGATGCTGGTTGTATTTTCTTAGTTCAACAGGGCCCACTTCCTGACTCTTTCATGGTGTTGTGGTTCTAGAACTTAGTTTGGGGACAAAAACCAGAATGACTTTTATTCATCTTAGGGAATGACAGTACTCTGTGAGGTTTTATTCCTCATCACTCCTTGATGGCCACATAAAGGGTTGGAACAAATTTGGAGGTGATAGTTTATGCTCCCTACTGTCATTGTTAAAGGAGCTCTGGTGGTGCAGTGGTTAAGTGCTCGGCTGCTAACCAAAACGTCTGCAGTTTGAACTCACCAGCCGCTGCGCAGGAGAAAGATGTGACATTCTGCTTCTATAAAGATTACAGCATTGAAAACTCTACTCTGTCCTATAGGGTCGCTATGAGTCAAATTCTACTCAATGGCAGTGGATTGATAGACTCTCACTATTGCCACTAGGCCATTTAATTATTAATCTCACTTAACTGATGTAGCTGTTGCCAGGCAGTGAGACTGGTCGCTGGAGCTGAGCTGTGAGAGAAAGAGACTGTGCCACTATTTCTCTCTTGATTTATTTTCTACCGTGTTCTTTTATCATCTCCAGGCCTTTCGATTTCTGAGAAGCCTTGTTCAGTACATAAGCTCTCAATGCCTATAGCGGTGTTGAAGAGGACTACTTGAAAGTTGGCTAGTTGTGGTTATGATAATTTAACTAGGTTGTGGAATTAAATTCTGGTAGAAGCTCCCTAATGTATGAAATAAACCATTATGTATGAGTGTTATTATAATCTATGTGTCTGTGTTTACATTATGTACATATAGGAAGATATTTTATATATGCGTTTATATTTCTTCCATTTAATTCTTAGTTATGTTCGGAGGACTAAAAGTATTTGAAATGTTATAATTTTTCCCCAAAAGGCATAAATTTATGCCAGTTTCTGATTTTTTTAAAAGTCACACAGAAATTCCTTTTTCATTTTTTAAAATACAATTTTAATTGTGATTTATTTTTAAAATAGATAATATAATCACATAGTTCATAAGTCTTAGGGTACAAAAAGGTGTATATATCCCTGAAAATAAGTCCTCATTTTGTCCATTATTCAACACACCTTTGCAAACCTGAGGGTTAGAAAAGTCAACATATCTCTTTCCAATTTGTGATCCTGGCCTATTAGATAAAATATAAGCTCCTAATCTGATGTTCCAGGCTTTCTGTAACTGATCGCAATTTAACTTTCCAGTCGAACATGAGAAGGCTACATACACTTCAGAATGTTAGCTTGATTTTATGAAGGCCAAGTTGCGTTAACAAGTATTCATTTCAGATCCACTTCTTTGGGTGGCCTAAGCAAGCCTTTCTCTGTTGACCATCTAATGGAGTGAAGTAGAAGTATATGAGCCTTGGTTTAAAGAACCTAGTTTTGAAATAAATAAAAGGAAAAAAAGTAATTAATTAGCAATAAGCTTGGTGTGTTTTAGGAGCATCTAGAAGCCCAGTGTGTCTGGAGCACAGTGAACAAGGGGTTAAGTGGTAAGAGATGAGGTCTGAGAGGTACATAGGGGACAAGATCATGAAGGACCTTGAGGCTGTGGTAGGGACTGTTGGATTTTAAGTATGATGGGAAGCCGTTGGAGGGGCTTAGCAGGGAAATGATACAGTTTCCCTGCTGGATTTTAAAAATACCTTGTAGAATATGAACTGTTATGGGTGAAAATGGGAAACCAGTTAGGAGGTTATTGCGATAGCTCAAACAGGAGAGTGGTAGTTGTGGTAAGATGTAGTAGGGAAGCATGCACACACATGCACACACACACACCCCACACACCTTATTGAGATAAAACTAGACATCCAAATGGAGATCTTAATTAAGCAGTTAATTATAAAAGCCCAAGCTCAAGGGAGAGAGGAGGCTGGAGCCTCATCAGTGGGTAGTTAGTATTTATAGCCATGGGGCTATTGGAAATTTCCAATGGCATTCATATATATTGAGAAGAGGACTGAGCCTTGAGGCACACTAGTATTTAGAGATGGGACGAAGAGAAGGAGCCAGCAAAGGACTGAAAATGAGCAGTATCGAGCGAGGTAAGAAGAAAATCTGGAGTGTGTCCTTTTCGAGAAATCATATATAAAAAGGGAATCAAGAAGTGGGTGTTCAGCTGTCTCAAATACTACTGTAAGGCTGAGCAAGGTGACCACTGAGTTAGACAAGGTGGAAAAAGCTGGTGAGCTTGAGGAATGGTTTCAGTGGAGTAATGGGGGTGTAAGTGGTTATATTGGTTTAGAGGAAAGGAAGTGGATACAGTGAGAACAGCTGATTTTCTTGAAGAATTTTGCTACAAAGCAGAGAAATAGGTAGCAGCTGGAGAGGTATAGCTTTTGAGTGGCAGATGTTACAGCATGTTTGAATGCTGATGGAAATAGTTTCTTTTGGATCACATAGCTCATCAGTTACAGGAAATACACATCTCTGATATTTTTTAATTAATATGTTATATACATTAAATATGAGTATACTTTAATTTCTTTAAAAAAAAAAAATAAACACAAGTAGAAGTTCTACTGATTTCTTCCTGTATTTGAATGGGTCATCTTTTGTACTCCCAGGGTGCCCCTGTTCTTCTTTAGGGACTGTAGCCGTTAGGGTATAACCATGGCAGTTGGTGGTTACGACAAGATGAAGAAAAAGATTGTTGGGAGTGAAGAGAGTGGTCACCGAATTTAGAGGCTAAGGTGTTGGGCAGATTATCTATGTAGCTCTTGAAAGTTGCCAAAAATAATGGGTAGAGAAACGGTGAAGACATGAGGGGCAAGGTGGGCAAAGGATAAATGACTGCAGAAAGGAGAGGTAGGAGTGATGTTATTCCCTAGACCTCCCTCTAGAAAGAGAGGTAATTCGCAGAACTTTTTGTGCTACAAATTATGCCAATCTTGAACACCTTATTCCTCGTGGGGGTGGGGGGAGGAGGGAGGGAAGAATAGCGTAGTCTTTTTTACCATGTGGTGAACTGTCAAAGGCAGATATAATTTTAGTAAATAATAAATTGTTTTGTTACTTAGTAATTTTGATAGTGTCTTATGCACTGATTTTTTTTAAAAAGGTGTAATTTGTTACATGTAGTGTTTTATCCTGACTTTTATTGTTTATTTCATGTCAGGTATAACCAAAAACCAAACACTTTGCCGTCAAGTCGATTCCAACTCATAGCGACCCTATAGGACAGAGTAGAACTGCCCCATACCGTTTCCAAAGAGTGCCTGGTGGATTCAAACTGCTGACCGTTTTAGCAGCTGTACCTCTTAACCACTACGTCACCAGGGTTTCCTTGTCAAATATAGCTATACAAGATTCAATTGTGGTGGGTTCTTTAAGGAATATAGTCAAGCCCCTTCATACTTACTTCACAATTACTTCCACCTACCTCACTCACCTCACTCAATATGCCTGTAAACCAGAAGCTGGCAAACCTGAATCCAGACTACCTCATTTTATAAATAAAGTTTTATTGGAACACAGCCGCCCCCATTTGTTTACATTTTGTCCATGGGTGCTTTCAGGCTACAATGGCAGAGCTGAATAGTTGCAACAAGGACTAGATGGTCACAGAGTTTAAAATATTTACTGTCTGACCCTTTAAAAAAAAGTTTGCCAACCCTTGCTCTAAATCATTGGAGTTACTTGAAGCTGGTGTTTGTGGAACCTGTACTCTAGTACCTTCCTGTCTTCTCTAGGCCCAACCTCCAAACTATTATTTTAGTCTTCTAGTCTAGCTGCATAATCGGTAGAGGGGAACCCATTGTCCCTGCTTTGCAGCCCTATAGAAAGAAACTTGAGACTATTTTTGAGGAACTTCACCTGTGGGCATGTACAAAATACATATTTTTTGGCTGTGTGACCTTGGACAAATTACTTAACCTCTTAGTATCGTATCTATAAAATGGAGGTGATAATTACAGTGCTTTTGGCATGGAGTTGTTTTGATGAGTAAGAGAGATAATACCTGTAAAGTGCTTAGGGCAGCGACCACAATGGATTTGGTTTTTTGGGTTTATGAGTCAGAATTGACTTGAAGACAATGGGTTTGTTATGTACGTATTTTTGCTTCTGGAACACATCAGTGCATATGGTTTTATGACTTTATTTCTTCTTTTTATAATCACTTCAGGTAAGTACGTTGTTGTTAGGTGCCGTTAAGTCAGTTCCAACTCATTGTGACCCTATAAGACAGAATAAAACTGCCCCATAGCGTTTCCAAGGAGTGACTGGTGGATTCGAACTGCTGACCTTTTGGTTAGCACCAAACACTTAACCACTGCGCCACCAGGGCTGCCTCAAGCAAGTATAAAAAAAAAAAAAAAAAAAAAACACCCAAGTTCATTCCGACTCATAGTGACGCAATAGGGCCTAAGCAAACTAACTTAATTCCTCCAAAGTAGAATTAATTTGCTAGGATTTATGTGTGTGTGCTCTGTAGTGACTATTCATGAAATTTATAATACATTTCTTCATGACAGTTCTTTAAAAAATTGTTTCCCTGTCTTAATTTTTATAAATGGAACCACAGAGTAAATAGTATCTTTTCATGATATGTTATAGTCTTACATTATTTTGATGTCAAGTCTTGGTTTACATATTTTAAAAGTTGATTTTAAAGATGAAATTTTAACAGATCTTGTGAAGAAGTTCTGCTCTTTATGATTAGTTTAGTTTCACATTGGATTTGCAATTAGATGCTCAGGGAACCTAAAATTAGGCATTTCTAGAAATGTGTTATTGGTGTATAAAATGTGTTCTAATTTTGTGGGAAATTTCAACAAAAGAGCTACTGAAGTAGTTCACTGCACGATATAAAAATAGTCCAGGGTGCTAAAGGAAGAACTGCACAATCGTTTTGAACTGAGTGCTCAGTAGGGTTGGCCATATTTTGCATAAAGAACTTTTGCATATTTTTTAAAAGACGAAGAACTGAGTTTGTGAAATGGGGGCAGTAAAATTACTGCAGGATGGTACACTGGGTTTCTGGGTAGTTGTCTTATTTATCACTGTTACAGTGGTATTTCTAGGCAGCTTTGATAATAGCTGTCTAGAGATTTTATTGGTAAATTTGATGTACTGAAAATTTCCTGATTTTGTTATTCACAATATTGTTATTTTAAAAACACTTTTAAATGATTAAAAAAAATCATTTAATATTGTTATTTTAAAAATACTTTTAAATGATTTTTTTTTTTAATTTGGCTTTTATGCAAAGAGGTTATCTCTTTAAAAGTTGATACCCTGCCTACGTCAGAAAAGTTTATCAGCTTAAAAATTTAAAATAACAATATGTTGACTAATTTAGAGGTATAAATAGAGCAGTGATAGCCTTAGAAGAGCAGAGAGTACGTGCGTGTTACTAGGCACTTGAGAGAAGTTAATTGCTATCACTGGACACTGAATTCAGTTGAGTTTACTGGCAGCTGAGGCAGAAGGGGAAGCACATTGGCTCATGTAATATTCCTTCTGGCTAAAAAAAGTATCCAAATTGGTTTACAAAGACTTTCCTTAGCACTTAGTTTAAAGATGGTTTTTGTTATGAAATAAATATATGACATTGGATAAAATCTCCAACTATAAAAGACTCAGAGACACAGCTAAATAGAAAACTGTTTATGTTGACCCTTTCTGAAGACTCTTTATGAGAGAATATGACCAAGAAACCTAGTTTTCTGATCATCTGATTTCACCAAGGTCACAACATGGAAAATTTAGAAGAATGGATATTTAACGTAAATCTAGTTTCGTGCTGTGTAGTACAGAAGTGATTAACCACATGTGGCTGTTTACATCTAAATTTAAATTAACTTAAATAAAATTTAATTTAAAAATTCAGTTTCTTGATCACATTAGCCACATTTCAGGTGCTCACTAGCCAAATGTGACTCCCCGTTGCCATTGGGTCGATTCCTACTCAGAGCGACCCTGAAGGACAGAGCAGAACTGCCCCACAGGATTTTCAAGGCTGTAATCTTTATAGCTGCTGCAGAAGGCCTCTTTGAAGTGTTAAAAAGCAAAGATGTCACCTTGAGAGCGAAGATGCACCTGACCCAAACCATAGTATTTTCACTCACCTCAAATGCATGCCAAAGCTGGACAATGAATACGGAAGACCAAAGAATTGACATCTTTGAATTATGGTGTTGGTGAAGAATATTGAATATACCATGGACTACCAGAAGAAAGAACAAATGTGTCTTGGAAGAAGTGCAGCCAAAATGCTCCTTAGAAGTGAGTATGGCTTCATCTTACTTACTTTGGACATGTTATCAGGAGGGATCAGTCCCTGGAGAAGGACATAAGCTCAGCAAAGTAGAACGTCAATGAAAAAGAGAAAGACTCTCAAGGAGATGGGATGACAGGATAGGTGCAGTGATGGACTCAAATGTAGCAACGATTGTGAGGATTGTGCAGGATCTGGCAGTGTTTCTTCTCTTGTACATAGGGTCACTGTGAGTTGGAACCAACTCGATGGCACCTAACAACAACGATCTTTACAGAAGCAGACTGCCACTCCTGCAGAGCTGCTGGTTAGTTGGAACTTTTTGGCTAGCTACCAAGCACTTAACCCTGCACTACCAGGGCTCCAAAAGCCCCATTACTGTCCAGTCAATTCCAACTCCTAGTGATCCTATAGGACAGAGTAGAACTGCCCCATGGGGTTTCCAAAGTTGTAACCTTTACAGAAGCTGACTGCCGCACCTTTCTACCGGGGAGCGCCTGGCGGGTTCGTACTGTTGACCTTTCGGTTAGTAGCTGAGTACTTAACCACTGCACCACCAGGGTGACTGCCTGTTGCTGTGGAGTCGATTTTGAGTCATAGTGACCCTACAGGACAGAGCAGAACTGCCGCATAGGGTTTCCAAGGAGCTTCTGGTGGATTTGAACTGCTGACTTTTTGATTAGCAGCCACACTCTTAACCACGACGCCACCAGGGTTTCCAATATAGAACATTTCCATCATCATGGAAAATCTTATTGGACAGTGCTGATTTAGCCAGTACTTCCCAAACTGGCTGATGTTTGGAATTGCTGGCAGCTTAAAAATGTTTTTTTTTTTTTTTTAAATGTGGAGATTTCTATGCCTTTGAAGGTCCTGATTCTGTAGGATCTGGGGTAGTGCTGGCAAATCTGTCACTTTAGAAGTTCCCAGTTGCTTAACAGCTTCAAGCCAGGTTTTTATAATGACCACATTTAATTCTCTCTCAAATGTTTGTCTCAAGTAAAACTTTGGCAAATGCTAAATGACAATTCCTTTTGGTACTCCAGAAATGTTTATTGAGTAGAAATTTTAAATTCCGTTTTCTTGATTTTTTTTTTTTTTGGTGAAAAGCAAAAGCAATGTACTTTACCTGTGCCACACATCAAGCTGTCGTAATTAATATTTGAACAGGTTCATCTATTCATTAAAGGAAAAGACTAGTTTGTTCCCCTCCTGTATAAGCAAGGACTGTTGGGAGATAGGTAAAAGTAGAATAATTTTTTTTTTTTAAGAAAAGTTTTGAAACTTCCCAAGCACTTGGCACAGTTATTGTACTTCATTCTTCTAGGCAACATGACTGAACCTGCTGATTTTTTTTTCTCTGAAGTGTGGCTTAATGCTTATTCTGATTTTTTGTTACCATTGCTGTCTTTTGCCAAGGCCCGTGGCTCCTAAATTATGTGCCGGGGAGCCCAAGAGGTACTGCAAAGAACTCACAGGGGTGCCAAGGGGTGCTTTAATATTTCGAGAGAAACACAGCACATCTGTCGGAAACCACACAAACTAGTAGCTTGAGGTAGTTCAATTTCAAAATAGATTTGCTACATTCTTTTCAGTGATACCATATTTTTGCAAAGCTGGATTTTTGGCCTTGTTGTTATAATAAGCCAGTACTACATGAAAATGGGTGTGGACCAGGAAATGAGGGAGGTAGTATCAACTCTGATCTAAGATTTGAGAAGTTGTGCAGTCCCTAACACAGGTTCTAAGTTATTAGGACATACATACTTCCTAAATTACTTGGATCTAACTACTTAATAAACAGGATGATGAAGTATTTCTTTTGACCTAGGGAAGTCTGTGAAAAAATTACCAATAGGCCTTGTAAACTGAAAAGGTTTGGGAGCCTCTAGTGTAGGCTTAGGAGCCCTAGTAGCACAGTGGTTAAGCACTCGACTGCTAATTGAAAGGTGGGAGAAAGCTGTGACAGTCTGCTTGTGTGAGAATTTTCGGCCTTGGCACTTCACCAAAGAAGACGTTCAAGCAGCTAACAGATACATGAGGAAATGCTTACAACCGTTAGCCATTAAACTGAAAACAACCTGTTGCCAACTCATAGTGACCCTATAGGACAGAGTAGAACTGCCACATAGGGTTTCCAAGGAGCACCTGGTAGGTTTGAACTGCCTATATGCCACATTAGCCATTAGAGAAATGCAAATGAAAACTACAGTGAGATACCATCTCACCCCAACAAGGCTAGCATTAATCCAAAAAACACAAAATAATAAATGTTGGAGAGGTTGTGGAGAGACTGGAACACTTATACACTGCTGATGGGATTATAAAATGGTACAACCACTTTGAAAATCAATTTGGTGCTTCCTTAAAAAGCTAGGAATAGAAGTACCATACTCCCCAGCAATTCTATGCCTTGGAATATATCCTAGAGGAATAAAAGCTATCACATGAATAAATATATGCACACCCATGTTCATTGCAGCTCTGTTCACAATAGCAAAAAGATGGAGACAACCAGGGTGCCCATTAATGGACAAATGGATAATCAAATTATAGTATGTTCACACAATGGAATACTATGCAACGATGAAGAACAACGATGAATCTGCGAAACACCTTGTAATATGGGTGAATCTATAAGGCATTATGCTGGGTGAAATTAGTCAGTCGCAAAAAGATAAAATACTGTATAAGACCACTATTATAAGAATTCAAGAAAAGATTTAAACACGGAAGAGAACATTCTTTTATGGTTACGAGGATGGGGAGAGAGGGAGAGGGGACTTCACTAACTAGATGGTAGACAAGAATTATCTTAGGTGAAGGAAAGGACAACACACAATACAGGGGAAGTCAGCACAACTGGACTAAACCAAAAGCAAAGAAGTTTTCCTGAATACAACCAAACACATCGAGGGACAGAGTAGCAAGGGCAGGGGTCTGGGGACCATGGTTTCAGGGGACATCTAGGTCAATTGGTATAACAAAGTTCAATAAGAAAATGTTGTGCATCCCATTTTGGTGAGTGGCGTCTGGGGTCTTAAAAGCTAGCAAGCGGCCATCTAAGATACATTAATTGGTCTCAATCCACCTGGAGCAAAGGAGAATAAAGAACACCAAAGACTCAAGGAAAGTTTTAGTCTAAGAGACAAAAAGGATCACATAAACCAGAGACTTCATCAGCTTGAGACTGGAAGAACTAGATGGTGCCTGGCTACCATCAATGACTGCCCTGACAGAGAACACAGCAGAGTTCCTGACTAAGGAGGAGACATGTGGGGTGCAGAACTCAAATTCACGTAAAAGGACCAGACTTAATGGTCTGAGACTAGAGGAACCCCGGAAGGCGTGGCCCCCAGACTGTTTGTTAACCCAGAACTAAAATCATTCCCGAAGCCAACTCTTCAGATTAGATTGGACTGTAAGACATAAAATGGTACTTGAGACAAGTGTGCTTCTTGGTTCAAGTAGATACAGGAGACTAAATGGGCAGCTCCTGTCCAGAGGTGAGATGAGAAGGCAGAAAGGAATAGGAGCTGGTTTAATGGACATGGGAAATCCGGGGTGGAAAGGAAGAAAGTGCGGTCACATTATGGGGAGAACAACTAGAGTCGCGTGACAATGTGTGTATAAATTTTTGCATGAGAAACCAACTTGAGCTGTAAACTTTAACCTTAAAAAAAAAAAAAAAAAAAAAGCACACACACAAAAAATAAAGCTCAAAAGAAAAGATTTACAGCCTTTGAAACCCTACGGGGCAGTTCTCCTCCGTCCTATAGGATCTCTATGAGACAGACAGAACTGACTCTGAGTCAGCTGGTTTAGTGTAGGCTTTTGTGGTATGTTACTGCCCAGGTTATTTTTCTAAAATGAACCTTCCATGATTCCCCTTATTTATAGGATACAGTTAATATGATAATTTTTTTTTTGTAATTTTTATTGAGCTTCAAGTGAACGTTTACAAATCAAGTCAGTCTGTCACATATAAGTTTATATACACCTTACTCCATACTCCCACTTTCTCTCCCCCTAATGAGCCAGCCCTTCCAGTCTCTCCTTTCATGACAATTTTGCCAGCTTCCAACCCTCTCTACCCTCCCATCCCCCCTCCAGACAGGAGATGCCAACACAGTCTCAAGTGTCTGCCTGGTACAAATAGCTCACTCTTCATCAGCATCTCTCTCCTACCCACCGTCCAGTCCCTTCCATGTCTGATGAGTTGTCTTGGGGTATGGTTCCTGTCCTGGGCCAACAGAAGGTTTGGGGACCATGACCGCCGGGATTCCTCTAGTCTCAGTCAGACCATTAAGTATGGTCTTTTTGTGAGAATTTGGGAATATGATAATTTTAATCTTGTAAATCTGTGTTCTGTTTTATCAGTCTGCTTTCAGTCATTCTCCTTAGGCTTCCAAAATCTTGCTTATTTACAAGGCAAATTGTTTCTCTCAAACTTTTATTCTTCTCTCTCCCCCTCCAAAAATCATTAAGTACACAGAGCCATGTAGTAATACTCAATCTCAAAGTTACTTAATTGAAACTGGGTTTATTCATGCAATAAGTGGATATAGAAATGAAGTTTAACTGGTTCAGCCTTAATTTGAAGAATAATTTATAAGATGATCTTTTCAAAATGGTTAATTCCTTTTTTTAACTTTTTATTTTAAAATAATTTTAGATTTATAGAAGATTTGCAAAGATAGTATAGAGAGTTCCTGTATACCCTTCACCAAGGTTCCTTTGGGTATAATTAGGATAAATAAATTTACCATTGCCGAAATAAGATATTAATATGAGTACAATACTAAACCACAGACTGGATTTCATCAGTTTTTCTACTAGTGTCCTTTTTTTGTTCAGGTATAGTGCCACTACGACATTGCATTTAGTTGTCACATTGCATTAGCCTCCTCTAGCCTGTGACAGTTTTTTAATCCTTCCTTGTTTTTCATGACTTAAATAGTTTAGAGGAATGATGGTCAGGTATTTTGTAGAATGTCCCTCAAGTTGGGATTGTTTGATGTTTTTCTAATGATTAGACTGTAGCTATGGAATTTTGGAAATGCCCTTGCATGGTATCAGAGGGTGTATGACATCAGTATGACATCACTGATGATGCTTCCTTTGATCACTTGGTTAAGGTGATGTCTGCTAGGTTTCTCCACTATAAAGTTATTATTTTTCCCATTCTATGCTTTATTTGTTAGAAGCAAGTCACTAAGCCCAGCCCACACTCAGTGGAACAGAAATTAAGCTCCATCTCCTGGAGGGAGGAATATCAAAAAATTTTGTGTGTATGTTAAAAGAAATCACAGAATTAATAAATGTTCAAATCAGATACTTTGAGGTTATGTAAACATTCTCTTTCTCAATGTTTTAGCCACTAATTTTAATTTCATCAATAGATTCTGCCTGCAGCAATTATTGCTCTGTTCTGGTGGTGATTTTCTATTTCTCTTACTCTTTCTATACCTGTTAACTTGAAATTCTTCAGTAAGGAAGATTTGTCCTTTCTTCCTCATTTATTTATTTATTTATTATTGATTGATTGATTCATTTGTTCATATCAGCATGGATTTATGAGTAGTTATAACCTTTTGATTATCGTTACTACCTGAGGCTCTGATGAGGAGGTACATTGTTGCAACATGACTTCTTTTTTAAAAAAAACCTTTATTTTCACATAAGTTAAGAGTTATAGAAAAGTTGTAAAAATAGTACAAGGAATTTCTATATACTTTTCACCCAAATTTCCCAAATGGTGACATTTTGCCATGTTTGCTTTATCATTCTCTTTTGCTCTGACTCTTGCTCTCTCTGTATCTAATTTTTTTCCTGCATTTTTGAGAATAAGTTATACTATGATGTCTTTTTACCCATAAGTACTTCAGTGTATTTCCTTAAAACAGGATACTTTCTGACACAACCATAGTACAATTTATCAAAATCAGGCAATTAAATTAATATAATGTTAGGTGCCATTGAGTTGCTTCCGACTCATAGCAACCCTGTGTACAACAGTGGAAACACTGCTAGGTCCCGCGTCATCCTCACAATCGTTGCTATGCTCATCCCATTGTTGCAGCCACTGTGTCCATCCATTTTGTTGAGGGCCTTCCCCTCTTCGCTAACCCTCTATTTTACCAACCATGGTGTCCTTTTCAAGGGACTGGTCCCTCCTGATAACACCTTTGCTTTTAAGGAGCATTCTGACTGTACTTTTTCCAGACAGATTTGTTCGTTCTTCTGGCAGTCCATGGTATATTCTGTATTCCTTGCTAGCACCATAATTCAAACGCATCAGTTCTTTTTCGGCTTTCCTTTTCATTGTCTAGCTTTCATGTGCCTGTGAGACGATTGAAAATACCATGGCTTAGGTCAGGCGCACCTAAGTCTTCAAGGTGACATCTATGCTTTTTAATGCTTTGAAGAGGTCTCTTGCAGCAGATTTGCCCAGTGCAATATGTTGTTTGATTTCTTGACTGCTGTTTCCGTGGGCACTGATTTGTGAATCCAAGTGAAATGAAATCCTTGACAACTTCAATCTTTTCTGTTTATCATGATGTTGCTTATTGGTTCAGTTGTAAGGATATTTGTTTTCTTTATGTTGAGGTGTAATCCATACTGAGGGCTGTAGTCTGATTTTCATCAGCAAGTGCTTCAAGTCCTCTTGCTTTCAGTAAGCAGCATTGTATCATCTGCATATCGAAGGTTATTAAAGAGTCTTCCTCCAATCCTGATGCCCTGTTCTTCTTCATATAGTCCAACTTCTCAGATTATTTGCTCAGCATACAGATTGAGTAAGTATGGTGAAAGGATACAACCGTGATGCACACTTTTCCTTACTTTAAACCACTCAGTATTCCTTTGTTCTGTTTGAACAACTGGCTCTTGGCCTGTGTACACGTTCTGCATGAGCACAATTAAGTGTTCTGGAATTCCCATTCTTTGCAGTGTTATCCATGATTTGTTATGATCCACACCGTTGAATGCTTTTGCGTAGTCAATAAATCACAGATAAACATCTTTCTGGTATTCTCTGCTTTCAGCCAAGATCCATCTGACATCATCAATGATATCCCTTATTCTGTGTCCTCTTATGAATCCAGCTTGAATTTCTGGTAGTTCCCTGTCGATGTACTTGGTGAATGATCTTCAGCAAAATTTTACTTGCGTGAGATACTAATGATATTGTTTGATAATTTCCGCATTCGGCTGGATCAGCTTTCTTTGGAATAGGCATAAATATGGATCTCTTCCAGTTGGTTGTGCAGGTAGCTGTCTTCCAGATTTCTTGGCAATATGATCTAACATAATACAATACAATTACTTAATCTATAGACTGAATTCAAATTTTGCCTTTTATCACAACAATGCACTTTATAGCAAAAGAATAATTTTTTTTCCTAGTTTAGAATCCCTACGTTGCATTTACTTGCCACATCTCTTTGGTGTCTTTTAATCTGGTACAGTTCCTCAGTCTTTCTTTGCTTTTCATGACCTTGACACTTTTTTTTGTGTGTGTGCTTTAGATGAAGGTTTACTGAGCAAAATTAGTTTCTCATTAAACAATTAATATACATACTGTTTTGTGATATTGGTTGTCAGCCCCACGATGTGGCAACACTCTCCCCTTCTAGATCTTGGGTTCTCTGTTTCCGCTGACCTTGACACTTTTGAAGAATGTTCTTCAATTTGCACTTGTCTTGTGTTTTCTTGTGATTATGTTCAGGTTATGGATTTTCGGCAGGAATACCAAAGTGATGCTGTGTTCTCACTGTCACCTATCAAGAGTCACATGATGCTGATGGGTCCCAGTATTAGTGATGTTCACTTTGATCACTTAGTTAAGGTGTTGTCTGCCGGATTTCTTCACTATAAATTTACTATTCTTTTCTTTGTAGGAAGATACTTTGAGACTATGTCAATATCTTATTTCTTGTCAAGCTTTTATCCACTATTTTTAGCATTCAATGTGGTTATGTTTTAATCTGAAAAGCAGATAAGTTCATTTGTTTTTGTTTTTATAACAGTTCAGGAAATCCTCTTGTTGAATTTCTGTTTAATAAATTAACAAAACTTTAATGTGGTTCCCCAAGTAAGAGCTGTCTTTAAAAAAGGTTTATCTCCCCATCCCTTCTTTGAAGTTCCCATTCCTCTTTCTACTGTTGTTTTCCCTACCCCTGAAGGCAATTAGTTTCATTATTCTGGGTTTCTTTTTCTTCTTCTTCTTTTTAACAACCATGTTGAGGTATTGTTTATGTACTATAAAATTAACCTTTTTAAAGTATACAGTTCAGTGGTTTTTAGTATATTCCCAGAGTTCTGCCATCATCACCATTACGTAATTTTAGAACATTTTCTTCACCCCATAGAGAAACTCCATTCCTATTAGCAGTCACTCCTCATTTCTTCCCAATTTGTCATCCCCCAGCTCTAGGCAACCACTAATCTACTTCTGTCTCTATGTATTTTTCTATTCTGGACATTTCATATAAGTGGAATCATGCACCCTATGGTCTTTTGTGACTAACCGCCTTCATTTAGCATAATGATTTTAAAGTTCATCCGTGTTGTAGCATGTATCAATACTTCATTCCTTTTTATGGCTGAATAACATACCGTTGTATGGGTATACCACATTTTGTTTATCCATTCATCAGTTGATGGACATTTGGATATTTTCCACTTTTTCGTTAATATGAGTGATGCTGTTATGAACATTCATGTCTTGAGGATATACCTACAAATATATGCTGAATCATATGGTAACTTTATGTTTAACCTTTTGAGAAACTCCTAAACTGTTTTCCAAAGCACTGTACCATTTTACATTGCCACCAGCAATGTATGACAAATCCAATTTCTTGCATTCACCCCAAAAGATGTTATTGCGTGTCTTTGTTGATTTTAGCCATTTTAGTAGGTATGATGTGGTATCCCATTGTGGTTTTAATTTGCATTTCCCTGATGGCTAGTGACCTTGAGCATCTTTTCATGTGCTTATGAGCTATTTACATATCTTCTTTGAAGAAATGTCTGTTCAAATCCTTTGCCCATTTTTAAAAGGGTTTTTTATCCGTTTATTATTGAGTTGTAAGATAAAATATATATATTCTGTATGTAAGTCACATGTCAGACACATGATTTGCAAATATTTTCTCCAATTCTGTGAGTTGTCTTTTCATTTTCTTAATGGTGTCCTTAGACACACAAAAGTTTTTAATTTTCATGAAGCCTAATTTATTTGTTTTTTATTTCGTTTGTGCCTTTGGTGTTGTATCTAACAATGCTTTGCCTAACCAAGGTCACAAATATTTACACCTATGTTTTCTTTTAAGGACTTTTACAGTTTTAGCTGTTACATTTATGTCTATAATCTAGTTTGAGTTAATTTTCGTATATGATATAAAGAAGGGGTTCAACTTCATTCTTCTGCGTGTGGATAACCAGTTGTCCTAGCACTATTGGTTGAGTCTAGGTATGTTTTTCCTGTGTTTCTTTACGTACAAATGAAGAGATACATCTACTTTTTCTTTTTTCTTCTTTACCTTTCTGCCACAAATTATCAATACTATTGATAATCTTTTTCACTTTGCTTTTCCACTTATCAAGAGATCCTAGAAATCATTCCTTAATCAGTTCATAGAAATTATCCTCATTCTTTTTTCACAGCTACAAAGCTTTTTGTGATAATACCATATTTTATCCAACTACTCTGCAATTACGAGTGTTTAGATTATTCCCAATATTTTGCAAATGACAGTGCTACAGTCAATAACCTTTGTGTCAAAAAAAAAAAAAAACACGCTCGTTGCCATCGAGTCGATTCTGACTCATAGTGACTCTATAGAGTAGAGTAAACTGCCCCATAGAGTTTCCAAGGAGAGCCTGGTGGATTCGAACTGCTGACCTTTTGGTTAGCAGCTGTAGCACTTAAACCACTACGCCACCAGGGTTTCAGTGGAGATAAATTCATAGAAATGGAATTGCTGGGTTAAAAGGGAAACACATATGCAGTCTTGTTAGATATTGCCAAATTCCCCTCCACGAGGGCTGTATCGAGTAACATTCCCACTAGCAAATTTGAGAATGCTTCCTTCCCCACAGCCTTGCAAACCCAATTTGTTGCCTTATTTTACCAAACTGATAGGGAGAAATGAATGGTATCTTGACATAGCTTTAATTTGTATTTTTCTTGCTTTGAGTGAGGCTGAATATCTCCATGTAGCCATTTTATAACTTCTTCTCCTTCTTTTTTTTTTTTAATTATCTATTCATGATATAGAGGGATTTATCCATGTTTAATTCTAGTACTTGTATGGGTTCTTTTTTGTTTGTTTGAGCATTTTAACATTTCGATATCAGATCTATTTGGAGTTTATTCTTATGTATGGTGTGTGGTATGTGTGTAATTTTTTTGAGATGTTTCAAATGGGCACATTTACTTTTTTTTTTTTAAGATAAATATGTAATTCAGTGTAGACTGTTTCACAAGCAGTTTCGGCAACTAAATCAGTAGAGCTGCCCTGTCCAGTATAGTGGCCACCACCTACAAGTGGCCATTTAAATTTTATTTTTAGACAACAGTATTGGCCTAATTTCGTCTTTCTCCAAATGGCTACCAGTTGTCCCGCTACGTTTAACAAACAATCAGTCTTTGTCCCCAGGTCCTCTTTATAGATGAGGGCCTGAGTATGTACTTTTAAATGAGTCACCAGTTTCCATTGAGCCGACTCCAGCGTGTGGCGACCACTTGTGTTTCAGAGTAGAACTGTGCGCCGTGGGGTTTTCAAGGACTGATTTGGTAGCTCACCAGGCCTTCCGGCTGAGGCGCCCCTGGGTGGGCTCCAACCTCCAACCTTTAGGTTAGCAGTCAAGTGTGTTAGCATTTGCACTGCCCAGCAACCACCCAGGGCCTCCTTTAAATGAGTTGTGTTGTTGTTGGATGCCGTTGAATTGATTCCGACTCATAGTGACCCTATATGACAGAGTAGGCTGCCCCATAGGGTTTCCTTGGCTGTAGCCTTTACAGAAGCAGATTGCCAGGTCTTTCTCCCTCAGAGCCATTGGGTGGCTTGAAACTTCCAATCTTTTGGCTAGCAGTCAAGCATTTAACCATTGTGCCACCAGGGCTCCTTTAAATGAGTACGTGAACTGATTAATCAACACATATTAAAAATATTGCATACTAAGAAACCCATAATAATGATTATATTAATGATAAAAACAAAAAAACAAACCTGTTGCAGTCAAGCATATTCTAACTCATAGCGACTCTGTAGGAAAGCAACTCTATAGGAAAGCATAGAACTACCTCATAGGGTTTCCAAGGAGTGGCTGGTGGATTTGAACTGCTGACCTTTTGGTTAGCAGCCAAGCTCTTAACCACTGTGCTACCAGGGCTCCATAAGTGATGATGGTAGTTTCTATGTGTTAAGTACTTACTCTGTGCTAGATACGGAGCCGTGGTGGTGTAGTGGTTATAGCACTTGGCTGCTAACAAAAGGTCAGCAGTTTGAACCCACCAGTCTCCCTGTGAGAGAAAGATGTAGCAGCCTGCTTCTGTAAAATAACATGCAACCTTAGAAACCCAATGGAGCAGTTCTACTCTGTCCCATAGGATGACTACAAGTCAGAATCGACTCAGTGGCAACAGGTTTTGGGTTTATGCTAGATTAGGCACTGTGATGTATGCTTTATATGCATTATCTCATTTAATCTTTACAGTAACCCTAGTTGGGAAAGCACTATTACTATCCCCATTTTAAAAGGAAGAAACTTGGGCACAGAGAGTTTAAATTACTTTCTTACCACACACAGCTTATTAAGGTTTTAGAGCTGGGATTTTAACCTTGGCAGTCTGATCCTGCTTTCTTTGGCGACATGTATATTGTATGTATGTATATTGTAAGTACATGCATATTATGTATGTGTGTATTATAAGTTTACTGAAAAGTTTTGTTGAGTCCTTCAGTGAATTGAATTATTTCTTTTTAATTTGACCTATAAATATTTGATGAGTGTCAAAGCCATAGTATTGAGTATAATAATCTGCTTGTTAATGATTAAAAATATGTCCAGTGTTTCAAGTACAATAGTAGATTAATACAAGAGAAAATGTCGTATAGTTCATCATATTGCAAAAAAATTATTTTTTAAAAAATTCACCGTGATAATAAATTATATTCTACTAAATTAGGATTGGTTATATCAAAAAGAATCTGAGTAGGTTGTCTGGAAAATATACATTTCTGTAAATCAGGTATCTGTAATTTCAGTAATTTAGATTTATTTTTAAAGTAAATATTTTCTTATTTCAAGCTTAAATTGTTTTGCAGCCTGTATGTAACAGGCAAGATCAATTAGGTTTATCAAGTTATGTGTGTAAACATTTAAGGAGTTTTATTTGTACATTTTTCTTTAATGGTATCTTTTCCACACTTAATGATTTCTTAAAAAAAAAAAAAGTACATACAAAAACATTTCTAGTTTTTATTTCTGCCTCTTCCTTTTTTTTTACCCCCCCAAAAAACTCATGGATATTTATTTAATATCTACTGGTAGTTTTATATATATATATATATATACACACACACACACACATATATATGTGTATATATATATATATTTTTTTTTGCCTCTGTGCTTTAGTTAAATATTGCAGTGAGCCCTCAATTGCCATTTTGTTAAAATGATTTTTACGTAGTATTGTTTGAGATACAGTAATTTAACTTGTACTTTAAATTTTTTCTCTTGAGGATAAATCTATGATGATGAATAACACAATATTACTAATTGAAAATCTTTTATTTCTTAAAAAAAATCTTATTTCACTTTCTTTCATAAGAAGTCTTTCACTTCCTTCAGCTATAGCTTGGTGTCACTTCATTGTTCCATAAAAGTGCCCTGCTTGCTCACATCTCTTAGATTTATAATATTGGCGTGCATCTCTTCCTTCAAGGATTAATTGGAGTCCTATGTCTTTTATAAGGCGTTTTTAAGTTTTGTCTGTTATTAATCTCCCTTCCTTCCCCTAACCATCTATATCACTTATAATCAATTATAACATTAATAGGAATAGCTGAAAAATAATAACATTTACATACTGATTGTGACATTTTGCCAAGTGCCTTGTGTATTTCATTTAATCCCCATAACAATTCTAGAAAAGTAGGTGTTAATATTATCTTCAAATAACAGACAAGTGCAACAGGGCTTACAGAGGCTAAGTGACTTGCCCAAGGCCACACAATTAGTGGAGCCAGGATTCAACATAGACCTGATTGTGGAGGGCATATACAGCTACTTTGCTAGTACTTAAATATGTAACTTCTTTTGCTGTTGTTTTTTTGTGTGTTTGTAGCTTAATCTTGGTTCCCACTAAATTGTAAGCTCATTGAGGGTAGAATCTTCTAATATGATGCAGAATGCACACTGATAGTTTTTGAGGAGTAGCGAAGTTTTACAGGAAGCTCAGTAATGATTATATACATCTTTAAATAGTTAAAAAAAAATTTTTTTTGTAGGTACAAAAATCACTTATGGTAGTTACTTCTAAATTGAAATCAACCAAATACATGATTAAATTATGCTTACTCCACTTTGATTTCTTAAAAATACGGTTTTTCCTTGTTATAAAAGCAATTCATATTTATGATAAAAATTGTAAAAATTTAGAAAACCACAAGGAGAAAATCTCACCCTTAGTTTCATCACCCAGAGATAACTACTATTTATGTTTTTGTTTTACTTTTTTCCAGTCTTTGTCCCAAGCGTAATTTTTGTTTGTTTTATTTAGTTATGGTGTTTTGTGTATACAATTCTGAATCTGAATTCCTTGGGCTTATTATAAACTCCCAATCAATATTAGTATATTACTGTTAACTATTATTTTTTTTAAACTCCAGGTTTTTTTCAGATCTCACCAGTTTTTCCATTAAAGTCCTTTTTTTATTCCAGGATGCAATCCAGGATACCACATTGCATTTAGTTTTTTTTTTTTTCTCCTTAGTCTTCTCCAATCTGTCACAGTTTCTCGATCTTTCCTTCTTTTTCATGACCTTGACAGTTTATGGGAATGGTGATCAGGTATTTTCTAGAACACCCCTCAGTTGATTTCTAGCATTAGACTGGGGTTATGGACTTTTGGAAAGAATACCACTGAGGCAAAGCGCCCTTCTCATCACATCGTTTTAGAGGGCACATTATCTCCATGTGACATCACTGGTGGTGTTCACCTTGATCACTTGGTTAAGGTAGTGTCTGCCAGATTTCTACACCTGAAGGTTACGGTTTTTCCCTTTTCATGCTCTATTTTTTGGAAGTAGATTTGAGCTGTTTTTAAAATAATTTTTTTTTTAATTTTGTGTTTGTTGAGACTGTTTTCTTTTTTTTCTTTTAATTTATTTATTGTGCTTTAGGTGAATGTTCAAAAAGCTATACACACCGTGCTATGCACTCCCAACTGCTCTCCCCTTAATGAGACAGCACATTCCTCCTCTCCACCCTGTATTCCCTGTGTCCATTCAGCCAGCTCCTGTCCCCACTTCCCTCTCCTCTCGCCACCAGACAGGAGTTGCCCACATAGTCTCATGTGTCTGCTTGAATCCCTGCTTCATCAAGGATTCTCTGTTGTGTTCCCTGTCAGCGCTGTGATTGGCGGTAGCCAGGCACCATCTAGTTCTTCCAGTCTCAGGCTGATGTAGCCCTGGTTTATGTGGCCCTTTCTTCTGTTGGGCTCGTATTTCCCTTGTGTCTTTGGTGTCTTCATTCTCCTTTGCTCCAGGTGGATTGAAACCAATTTCATGTTTGTAACTTTTTTAAGGAATACTTTTTAATTTTGATGAAGTCGAATTTATCAGTATTTTCTTTTATGGTTGGTGTTTTTTGTGTCCTAAGAAATCTTTGCCTACTGCAAGGTCATAAAGATTTTCTCCTAATGTTTTTTCTAGACATTTTATAGATTTAGCATTTATATGTAAGTCTATAATTTATTTCAAGTTACTTTTTCTGTATAGTGTGAGATAGAGATTTCCATGTGCATATCCAGTTGTTCACAGTATCCATTCTTAACGTGTGTGATCAGAGAGAGTAAATGTAAAAATTACTATCATTATCATTAACAGCTAAATTGATACATTTATTGAAAACAAATAAATGTGGTATTTCTGCCTGTATTAACAGGTAGGTTTTGAGATACAGAATCTTAGCACCCAGACTTAAAATAATCCATTCAAAATACAAACTAGATAAACATTGGGGCGGGGCGGGGTGGGGGGAAGAATTGGGTTCCAGGCTAAATACCATTGCACTTCCAAATTGATACCAGACTGAGGACTACAAAACTTTATAGCTTTAAAGTGTAATTTGAGAAGCAGAAAAAAGGTAATAAAAAGCACAGAATGAAAGGTGGACTTAAAAAATAAGAAATATCACTCTGCTAAGGCCTTATTGGAAACCTTGGTGGTGTAGTGGTTAAGTGCTACGGCTGCTAACCAAAGGGTCAGCAGTTCGAATCTGCCAGGCGCTCCTTGGAAACTCTATGGGGCAGTTCTACTCTGTCCTATAGTGTTGCTATGAGTCGGAATCGACTCGACGGCACTGGGTTTGGTTTTTGGTTTTGATTAAGGCCTTATTATTCAGAAGCTTCAAAGGAAGAATAAGAAAAAAATATATTTCCTGGTGATTTTTGGTGAAGCAGCTGGCGGTTTTTTGAAGAAGCAATGGGAGTAGGAGAGCTCTGGGGAGGAAAACCTGGAAATGGGCAAGTGTAATTATTTTATGGTAAAATTTCAAGCTACAGACTAGACAAGTTAATGTTGAACCCTAGGAGGATTCTAGAACAGATGACAAAAAAACCTGTTTTCTAAGCAGTTGATAAAAAAAGATACCAGTATGGTATCACAGGGAAAGTCAAGTTAGATTAACCTGATTTCATTTTTTGACAGATCGGCTCCTTTGAGAGATGAAGCAAATATGATAAATGTATCACATTTGCATTTCAATACAGGATTTATTACGTTCCGTGGCGATATTGTTAGGATTTTAAAAATATGAGCTGGAAACTAGATGATTTATTTTAAGTCCCAAGGGATATTTCTCTTTTCTGTTTATTTGTATCAGTTACTTTACTTGTCTGCAGTATAGAAGGCATACTTTTCAGTTTTGCAGGTCATGGGGAGCTATGAGGATAGTGGATATGTGAATAAGAATTAGGCTCCCAAAAGATCTCAGCTGGCTGGAACGATGGGCCAAATTCAGCAGTTTACGTTGAATGGGATAAATACAAAGCCATACCCTTCAGCTAAAAAGTTCTTACTGTGTAAGTGTATAGTGGGAGAGATTTGATTTAGCATGGAAGTAAAAGATTTTTAGTCAGCAGTAAGCTCAGTATCAGTCTGATGTGATGTGGCTATCAAAAGAACAAAGCAAAACAAACAAATGTGTTCTTAAGCTGCATTAATGGTAGTCTCTGAGAAAGGGAGTTAATTGTTCTGTAGTCAGACTTCTTGGAGTATTAAGTTCAGTTCTGGATGTCCTAATTTAAGATGATTATAAGCAAGTTGGAATGTGTTCAGAGGAAAGTGGCTAGGAGGGATAGTCTGAAAATAAGGGTAGGTTTAAGGACTTGGGGATATTTGGTTAGAGAAGAGAAAATATACCGGGGAAAGGTGACTGTTTGAAGTCTCTGAAAGACTGAAATGGAATTATTTGTGTTCTGCCTGGTCCTAAGAGGCTGAATTAGGATCAGTGGGTAGTTACAGGGAGCCAAGTTTTCCTTAGCATTGGGAAGAACAGTCTGGGTTATCTGAAGCTGCCTGGACATTCTGGGTGTAGCTAATGATTTCATTATGGGAAAATACTGGGCAACTTCTTGGCAGGCATAATATAGAGGAAATTCATGTTTCTAGCTGAACAGGTATTTGGACTAGCTAGGTGATCTTCAAAATTGTTTCCAAGTTTGAAGTTTTAGCGTTAAATAAAATGACAAAGGCAGCCTGGAGCATGCAATTCAAGACCGTATTCCTTAAATAAAAAGACTTGCAAAATGATAGAATATTTAAATCGGGGGACCTGGCTTCTAGTCTGGCCCTGTTGCTGTCCAGCTCAGCACCTCTTTAAGATCTCCAAACACAAGATCTCCAACCTAAATTCCAGCTCTCAGAAATTCTGCCTCTGTAACTTTAGCAGCCCTGCGCTTCAGGAAGAGGAAGGAGAATTGACAGTAGGTCTTGAAAGGCTCTAAACTCAGAGCTGATTGTAAGAAACAAAGTAAAGCTTGGCTTGCTGTGTGTGAGCAAGCTGGGAGAAATCAGGTAGGAATTGAAGGGACTGTGCAAAAGTTACTTGGAAAGGACAGAGATGCTTCCTTTTCTAGCCCTCACTGACTCAAGCGTGTGACCTTTTAAAGGGTTTTGACATAAGATACCTGACAATCCTCCTCTCTACCTTGGAAGAAAATGACAGGTTCTTTTCCTGTAGCCTATTCTAATTCAGAAACTGCTGATTTTTTGGAATCTCTGGACTTTGAAATCTTTTGGTTAAATTCTTTGATTTTCTTAACTTACGCTTTTGTTTTTAACTGCAGCTTAAAATTTTTTATTGTATTTTAGATGAAGGTTTACAGAACAAATTAGTTTCTCATTAAACAGTTAATACACATGTTTCCCCTGGGCTTGTGTGCCCATTTAGTCTCATACATGGTTAAGCTTCATGTATTATTGTTTGTTTTATGGGCCTGTCTGATCTTTGGCTGAAGGGTGAACCTCAGGAGTGACTTCAGTACTGAGATAAAAGGGTGTCCAGGGACCATACTTTTGAGATTTCTCCAGTCTCTATCAGATCAGTAAGGCTGATCTTTTTTTGTGAGTTAGAATTTTGTTCTACATTTATCTCCAGCCCTGTCCAGGACCCTCTATTGTGATCCCTGTCAGAGCAGTCAGTAGTGGTAGCCGGGTCCATCTAGTTATACCAGACTCAGTCTGGTAGAGGCTGTGGTAGCTGTGGCCCATTAGTCCTTTGGACTAATCTTTCCCTTGTGTCCTTGATTTTCTTCATTCTCCCTTGCTCCAGACAGAGTGAGACCAGTGGGGTATCTTAGATAGGTGCTCACAAGCTTTTAAGACCCTAGATGCTATTTACCAAAGTGGGATGTAGAATATTTTCTGTATAAAATGTTACGACATAACAGAATGTTAAATGAGAGTTAAAAGACTTTAAGACATTGAAAATTTTAAGAGGCAGAATCTTAAATATTACTTTTGATATTATGAGAAGGTATGTGGCAGCAACTGTGTTATCAATTGCATTGATTGTGACTTATTGGAGCACTTGCATATTTTATTTTCTTAGAATAATATATTAATGCTTTTAATACTTACTTCTCACAGAGTAAAACCATAATGGCTTTATGTCATTTATCATTTTTGCTTCTACTTAGTTATGAAGTTCAGGAAATTGTAGATCCTGATTGTGTGAAAGTCATTTGGCAGGGAAGTGAGCATGAACTGAAAGTCTGAAGCAAAAAGAAAACAAAACACTACCAAAATTCTGTGGTAGAGTTGTAGTATAAACAGCTACATGTACTGAGTTCATACTTTGTTATAAGTAATGATACATTTTTCTTGAGGATTTTAAAACCTTTTACCTCCTAGTTTTCATAGAGCTGTTCACTAGAGGAATATCTTTCCCTGTTGGAGAATAGATACAGAAACGAAAATTGATACCTTCTCCGGTCTGTTTGTGTCTGGGCTTGTGTTTGTTCTTGTATGACTTCTTTACCTCTTTAAGCCTCTTTCCAAACTGATAGAGTTGTTAAAAGAAAAACTTGGATAGTAAAAGTTCTTGATGTTTTTTCCAAGCTTCATTAAAAATAAAAAAGTTAAACACCTATTAGTTTTTAAATGACAGGCCCAAATCTTCAACCCCTGAAAAATCACCACAGCACAGTATGGTTGTTCTTGAGGGTTAACTAGCATAATTTGCTATTACTGAGATACAAACAAACAAAAAAACCCCTTGCCATTGAGTCGATTCCGACTCATAGCGACCCTATAGGACAGAGTAGAACTGCCTCATAGAATTTCCAGGGAGCGCCTGGTGGATTCAAACTCCTGACCTTTTAGTTAGCAGACATAGCTCTTAACCACTACACCACCAGAGTTTCCTGTTACTGAGAACTAGAGTGAAAATTAACCTTTCCAGTTGGTGAGCTATTTGGGAACATTGATTATCACCCCTGCCCCCAATAGGGGGCTAGTCACACACACTTAGACACAGCCCCTCTTTTTTTTGAAAAAAGCTTAAATGAAATATTTAAACACTTATGTGCAAGTGTGATAGCATTAATGTTGACTAGTGGAAGACGTGATTAAATACGTGTCAGTACAGAAAGTGTAGTTTGTTGCTAAGAAGGCGTGATAGGGCTTTTTTGACATTCATCTAAAGTAAAAGTAGCAATTGTGTTTAATTTGATACTGTGGTTGGAAGAAAATTCATCCAAATGGTAATTAACGCTGGTCATGGGATGGGACTATGGGATTAAGGAACAGTCACAGCCTTCACTGAAATTCATCAGATATTAACATTTTGCTACATTTGCTTTATCATCTCTCTCTTTCTTTATACAAGTATATACATAATTTCTCTTTCGGAGCAATTTGAGAATAGGTTGCGGAATTATTCCTCTTTACCCCAAAATTGTTTTCTAGATATCTAAAAACTACTGTTGTATAAAAAAATGATCCCAAAACGTAATGGTATAGATCAGGGGTCCAGCTTTTCACTTGCTTTTGTATGACCTGCAAACTAAGAATGACTTATACATTTTTAAATGTTTGAAAAGAACTCAAAAGAGAATAATATTTCCAGACATAAAAATCATATGAAATTCAGACTTCTGGGTTCATAAATATTTATTGGCACACAGCCAACTCATCCATTTACACATTGCCTATGGCTGCTTTTGCATGGATACACCAGAGTTCAGTAGTTGTCACACAGACTGTGTGTCCCTTAAATCCTGAAATATTTACTATTTGGCCCTTTACAGAAAAAGTCTGCCAACCCATGGTGTAAACCAACAACCCATTATTGTGCTTACAAATCTATGTGTCAGTAATTTGGGCATTTGGTAATTTATCTCCATCTCACAGTGTCTAGGGTCTAAGCCTGGGTATCCTGAAAGGATGAAGATGACCAAGGAAGCTTGACTGGGACCATGTATCTGGGCCCTGGTTCTTCTAGCCTATTGGGCTGGAATGTTTAAGATGACTCCGTTACTCATTTATATGGTGCCTGGGCTGTGAGCGCTAGAACAGCCAGGGGCTGGATGGCATCACTCACTCTCCATGCACGACAGTGTCTTGATAATTGGACTTCTTCTAAGAGCAAGTTTTCAAGGGACCAAGGTAGAAACTCTAAGGCTAGCCCCAGAAGTCTCATAAATCAGGCTAATCACTAAGACTAGCCCAGATTTAATGGGAAGGGAGAAGTAGATTCTACGTCTCCATGAAGGAATGGCATGTGCACCCAGGAAGGAAAGGCGCTACCACAATGTATATTCGTGAAGACTTTTTTTTAAATTAAATTTTTTATGAGATAATTCACAGACAGTTGTAGGAAATAATACAGACTGATTCTGTGTACCCTTTGTCCAGCTTCTTCTAATGGTGACTTAAAAAACCATAGTACAGTATCACAATCAGAATACTGACATTGAATAGGCAAAATACAGAACATTTCCATTACCACAGGGGTCTCTCATGGTGCCCTTTATAGCCATACGCACTTCCCTCCCTTTCCTATCCCTCCACCTTAACCCCTGGCAATCACTAAGGTTATCTTCATTTCTATAATTTTGTTATTTCAAGAATATTATATGAATGGAATAATACAGTATGCAGTTTTTTGAGATTGGCTCTTCACTCAGTGTTACACTGTAGAGATTCATCCAGATTGTTGTGTGTATAAGCAGTCCTTTCCTTTTTAATGCTGAGTAGTGTGAGTCCCTGGGTGGTGCAAACAGTTAAGTGCTCAGCTGCTAACCTGAGGGTAGTGGTTCAAATCCACTCAAAGGTCCTCAAAAGAAAGGCCTGGCAACCTACTTCTGAAAGATCACAGCCATTGAAAACCATATAGTTGTACTCTGACATATATGGGTTTGCCATGAGTCAGAACTGACTCCACACCAACTGGTTTGGCATTTGGTTTAATATTCCATTGTATGGCTATATCACAGTTTGTTTAACCATTCATCTGTTGAAGGACATCTTTACTACGTTGAGTTTTCTAACCCATAAACAATGTGTATCTCTCTATTTATTTATATCTCTTTGATTTCTTTCATCAGTGTTGTGTAGTTTTCAGTATACAGGTCCTGTACGTGTTTTGTTAGATTTATACTTTTTTTTTTTTAATGATTGTAAATAGTATTGTATTTTAAATTTGGTATCCATGTGTCCATTGCTAGTACACAGAAATACAGTTGGCTTTTGTATGCTTTTCTTGTATCCTGTGACCTTACTAAACAACTCTCATTTTTTCTTTTTGTAAGTTCCTTGGAATTTTCTGTGTAACTAATCCTGTCATTTTCAAATAGGAACAGTTTTTTTTCCCCCTTTCTTTACTGGGTTTTTTTTTCAATCTGCATACCTTTTTATTTCCTTTTCTTGCCTTATTGCACTGGCTAGAACTTCTAGCACTCCATTGGATTAGAGTGGTGAGAGCAGACATCCTTGCCTTGTTCTCAGTCTTAGAGAAAAAGCATTCAGTCTTTTTCACCATCAAGTATATTGTCATTTATCATTTTTTTTTTTGTAGATGCTTTTATCAAGTTAATAAAGGTTCCCTCTATTCCTGTTTTTCTGAGGTTTTTTTTTTTAAATCATGACTGTGCATTAAATTTTGTCAGTTGCTTTTTCTGCATTGGTAAATATGATCATGTGATTCTTCTTCTTTAACTTGTTAATATGGTAGATTTACATTGATTGATTTTCAAATATTGAACCAAACTTACATCACTGGAATAAATCTCACATGGTCATGGTGTATGACTCTTTTTATATATTGCTGAATTGTATTTGATAATGTTTCAAGGCATCTTCATGGGAGATAGTGATCTGTACTTTTCCTGTTTTGTAGTGTTTTTGTCTGGTTTTGGCATTAAGGTAATATCTTCATAAAGTGAATATAGAAGTATTCCTTCTTTTTTCTGGAAGAGATTGTATGGAATTGGTATTAATTCTTCTTTACGTATTTCATAGACTTCTTCAGTGATTTTGCTTGGGAGTTTTAAAATTATGAATTCAGTTTTATTAATAGTTATTTGGGCTATTCCAGTGATGTATTTCATATTGGGTGAGTTATGATAGTGTATGTTTTTTTGAAGAAGTGGTCCATTTCATCAAAGATGTCCAATTTATGTGTGTAGAGTTGTTCTCAGTATTCCTCTATTATCTTTTGAATGTCTGCAGTATCTATAGTGATATTATTTGTTTAATTCCTGACATCGGTAATTTGTATTTTCAATTTTTAGCTGGGACTTCCTATTTTTTTCATTAGTTTCTATAGTATTTGTAATTGTTCTTTGAAGCATTTTTATGATGTTTGTTTTAAAGTGTTTGCTAAATAATTCTAACATCCTGGTGTTAGCATCCGTTGGTTGTCTTTTTTTCATTCAATTTGAGATCTTCCTGGTTGTTGGTATGATGAGTGATTTGTGATTGACACCTGGACATTTTGGGCATTGTGTTTGAGACTCTGGATCTTATTTAAACCTTCCATTTTAGCTGGCTTTTGTGATACCATTCTGGCAGGGAAGTGGGGTTGTTGTCTCCTTATTGTTATTTAGACGTGGAAGTACAAGTTCCCCACTTCTATTAACACCTGAATCAGGATGCTCTTTGTTATCGCTAGGTGAGATTGGGAGTTTTTGATATCATTGGGTAGGGTGATGATGAAAATTCTGACCTTCTGCTAGGCCTCCTCTGATACCACCCAGTGGGGAGTGGGAGGAGTGCATTGTTACTGCTGGGTGGAGGTGAAAGTCCAGGTTCCTCAGATGATCTCCCCTGCAGGGTCTTGGTACTGGCTGACAGGGATTAAAGTCCTGGCTCTCTGCTTGCCCTTCTTTGATACCACCCCAGTAGGGGGGTTAGGGGTGCCTTGTTAGGCCCTGTTATTCCCTCTTCTGCCTTGCAATGGTAGAAGTTTAGATACTACACTCAGTCTTTGCTGGTGTGGGTGAGAGGTGGGCCTCAGTTTTTCTGTGGTGTTTGGCTGGCTGGCCCCTTTCTGAGCTGTTGCCTAGAGAGAGCAGGCTTTTCTTAGTGCTTTTCAAGTGTGAATCCATTGGCATTTTGGGGTTGCTGGTTTTTTCATCTCCAGGTCTAGGACATGTGAGGTAAAAAGAATACCCAGAGATCTCACCACTGTGTTGTCCCCTGGGTCCTGAGTTCCTTTGCTGGTTGACCTTCTCGCTATCTTTTAGAGTCTTATGTTTGTTTTATATATGTCCAGTCGTTCTAGTTGTACTTAGTGGGAGGAGTAGGGAAAAGTATGTCTGTTCCATCTTCCTGGAGTGGAAGTCTAGCCCTCTGATGATTCTTTTAGCCTGATCTCCAGTTTATCTGTGATCCTGTTCATGAGGATGCCTGAGTAATCAACCCATTAGTGAGAACAGCATTCCTGACCCAGGTAGGTTAGTGGTGTTTGGGTTGGTTTCTAATTGAGAAGGTAAATTTACTTTATATCACAATGTATGAGCATTTTTTAGGTCCCACAGATATCATCTGTCAACATGTAGTACTGAGCACAATGAGTAGGAATTGAAGGAGATATGGGGAACAACTGGTCTAGTAGAGATCAACAGTAGAGAACATTAGGAACGGTCTTTTCTAAAACCCTTCAATATTCTTGCTTCCTTTTCATGATGTTAAGTATTGGAGATGAGGATGGGAAAGAGAGATTGAAGTTAAAAATTCATCAGAAGAGAAATCATAAAGGAAAACATTGATATATTTAGCTACTTAAAATTGTAAAGGTTTTTAGTGTTAACACTATAAACAAAGTTGAAAAGCAGTCCACAAACTGGGAAAAATAAATAGATTATCACATTAGTAAAAAAACAGGCAAAGGACATGAGTAAGTTTTTGTGAAAGAAGAATAAAATTAGCCAGTAGTAACACCGAGATATTTTCTCCCTTACAATGAAAATAGCTCTATTTTTTATGATTGTGTAAGTAATATATACTCATTATGTAACAGAATAAGAAAAAATTTTAAATCACCTGAAGATAACTGTCATTACTTACTGCTAATCTCATTACATATATTGATGTTGCTGTTAATGGCCCTTCAGTTGATTTGGACTCATGGTGAGTGCAGAGTAGAACAGTTCCTTAGGGTTTTCAAGGCAATGACCTTTCAGAAGCAGGTTCAAACCACCAACCTTTCAGCTAGTAGTCGAGCGCTTAACAGTTTGTGCCACTCAGGGAGCCCTATTATGCACATGTACCCATATAATTTAGATAAATGTCCTATGTGCTTTTTTTTTTTTTTTTTTTAAATATAGACCCTTAAAATAATTCTTATTCTATGTCGGGGTGGAGGAGGTTGTTTCTAAATCTTTTGTTTCCTACTTACTCTCATTCATCTAGCTTGCCACCTCCATTGCTTACTGATCTTTAAGTGTGAACTCTTATTATTTTTAGATCTATTAGACTTCTAAGGACCTAAATTAGGGATGCTTTCTTTTTTTTTCCTCAAGAGAAGATTTGTTCTGGTTGCCGGAGGTGCTACTGACCTGGGATCACTTAAGCCCTGTTCAGGGAGCTAGGCTTAATGTGGAAGCGTCACTCCCAGCTCCACCATTTTGCTCTGTAGTACTCCAAAGGCACGGCTGGTATTGTGCATCCCTTAGGGTATGCCTTGTCTTCCGGTTCACTTCTACATCAGAGCTAGATCCATGTCAGCTCAACTCAGGGTGTTCTCCTACCCTTCCCTCCTTTTTTGTGGTTGGACGGAGGTTAGGGATGTTGTCCTTAGAGATTTCTCCTAGTTTCAGAGCCCTTGGATATGAAAAACTTAAATCCTTTCTGTTTTTGTTTCTGTATTAGTATGGTGATTTTTCTTATTGACTTATTTTACCCAGTTTGTTGCTTGCCTGTCAATTTTATTTATATTGTCCCTAATACTAAATATCTTTAAATTTTTCAGTAGCTAAACTTAAGTTTCGATTAGTCCCAGAACAATTCTTCTTTGGAGGATCTGCTTGTTTTGTAGTGGGAGGATCCTTTGGATTATCTAGGGTGTCATAATATCCAAAATGGCAGTCCCAAAAATGTGGTACGCATTTTCATTTGTTTATATATTGTTTTATGTGCCCAGTAAGATTTTATCATTTTCTTCATATTTTTTAAAAGGTGAAAATTCCTGCCATTGACTGCAGTATGGGATAAATGTGATCCTCTGTGCTTGTAGCAATATAAATTGGTATGATCTTTCTGAGTGGAGGTTTGGTGGGTTTTTTGTTTTTTTTTACTCTGCAATCCTATCTATGGAAATTTACCTGTCTTAGGGTTCTCTAGAGAAATAGAACCCATAAAGTTTGTGTGTATATATTTCTTGAGAGAGAGATTGATTGATTAATTGACTGATTGAATGACTTTAAGGATTTGGCTCACATGATTGTGGGGGTTTGGCAAGCCCCAAATTTTTAGGTCAGGCAATGGGCTGGAAACTCCAGCAGTCTTGTATCTAAAATCAGTAGGCCAGGTCATGGGCCGGAAATTCTGGCGGGATATCTATTTACAGCCCTAGGCAAAATTCTTCTCCCTCAGGAAGCCTCAATTTTTGCTCTTAAGGCCTTCACCTGATTGGATAAGGCCTACCCACATTATGGAGAGTAATCTGCTTTACTTGTGGTCAGCTGACCTAATGGTTAATCACATGTAAATACCTTCATAGCCGCATCTAGTGTTTGACCAAACAACTGGGTACCACAACCTAGCCAAGTTGCCACACAAAATTAACCATCATGTTATTTTAAAAATATGATCATGGGCTTGTGTAAAAATTCATCTGTAAGAAAGCTCATTTCAGTGTTATTTATAATAATAAAAAGCTTGAATGATGTTAATGTCTGCCATTGATGGATTGGTTAACTTATGCTGCCATCCATATGAAGGAATGTGGCCATTAAAATGTTGTTGTGGAAGAATACTTAGTATATTTTAAAAGTTCAGGAAATGTTAAATGAACAAAGCAGTACTACAGTGTGATCTCATTTTTCTTTAAGTGTGTGTAATATATTTTAATTACTGAAAGATACACAGCAAATGAACAGTGGACTTTTGAGTGCTTTTTATTTTCTTCTCTTTATTTCTTAAATTTTCTACAATGATCATTTGCTATTTTAGTAATAAGAAAAAGAAAATAATTTGTTGGTTTTTAAGATGGTTTATATAGGAAGGGAGACACAGGAGCATCAGTTGGTCTAGGTAAATGACCATAGCAGGAAGCAGTACCAGAGAAGTTTAAAATTACTAGAGAAATTCAGGTGGGTGGTAGCATATGTTAATAAGATTTTAGAAGTGGTTGAGATTGGTATTGAGAAGAGCTGATGAGTTATTCACATTCCCTAGGATATAACTTCTGAATTCACATTTGGGGGGTTCTTTTATCCCCCTTCCCCCAAGTTCTAATAATTAATTGTTCCCCTCCAAAATTCTATCCTGAGAATCCCTGGCGGCACAGTAGTTAAGTGCTTGGCTGCTAACTGAAAGGTCAGTGGTTCTAACCCTCCATCCGCGCTCTGGGAGAAAGATGTGGCAGTCTGCTTCCGTAAAGATTATAGCCTTGGAAACCCTATGGGGGCAGTTCTACTCTATCCTAATAGGGTCACTATAAATTGTAATCAACTTGACAGCAATGGGTCAAAAATCTATTCTAGTGTTATTTTGAAAAAACAAAGCCTAATATACTGTCTCAAATTAGTAAGTAAGCTATATCTGAATTTTTTTCTTTCTAAAGGAGGACTTTCTAATGAATAGTAGAAGATATCAGTGGAAGAGATTAACAGTTTTAACATAGAAGTATAAAACTTCATACAAAAAAGCATAACCAGAGCTGAAGGGTGACCAGTGGCTGTGGGAAGGACAGTCATTAATGCTTGCTGTTGCTGGAGGCCAGTCCTGAACTCACTAGCCAGTTTCTAAAAGTGAAATCTCTTACTGAATGAGCAATTTGTCCATGTGTGTAGAATAGATCCTGAACTCCTTAGCGTGGTGCCAAAGCTAGTCTTCCTGATTATAGGGAAAAATTTCCGGTCCATTTCATGAAGCAGACAATCCATCAGTGCTTGTGACTGACAATAAACGTATAATAAATAAATATGCTGTCAACTTGGAATCTGGTCAACACCGAAAAAATCCTTGGAGGAATCTATATCAGTGAATTCTCGAGTCACAAACCTAGGCAGGCATGAAGTTATTCGAGTTACTCATGCATCCAGAGCCCATGAAAGTCAGACTGAGAAACCAAGTATAGAAGAAAAAGCAGAGCTGTATTTTGTTGTATTAATTGAAATAGACAGGCAGGCTGAAACCAGAGGAATACTGCCTAAAGAAAACAAGTAGTCTTTCTTGGAGGGGTTAGGACTCCCCAAACAGGAATTGTCACCTCAGAGTTGGTTCCTCCTTGTTTTGATTTTAGGAGGCTCCCCATTTACTTGTCCCCACTAAAGTGAATCTCCCATTGTCTACTCTGCAACCACGCAATTAATTTGCAGCCAGGGTCCTATCTTTTAGGGTAGAAGAAATCCGTGATCACACCTGTATTAATCATATTTTTTTATTCATATCAGGCAGGCAAGGAGACAGCCAAGGATCATGAGACCTTTGAGGAAATCCAGCTCAATCTATTATAGTGATTAAGAGTTCTGAGTCTGCACATCTAACTACCTGGATTTGAATCCCAACTCTCTTTTTAATTGTGTTATGTTAGAAAAGCTTTTAATCCCTTTCAGTGTCATTTTTCTCATCTGGAGTAGATATAGTGGTAGTCCCTACTTCATAAGGTTAGTGATAAGATAAAATAATCCACGTTAAAAGCTCAGCACAGTGCCTAGCACATAAAAGGTGTTCAATAAATATGACCTGTTTTCATTACCACAGCCTATTGTGAACAAAGAGCAATTGACCTTTGAGGAAAAAGTGATATTCCTTAAAAGAAGGAGAATCCTGAGAGATGGCTAATTAGTATTCTTAGAGATTTGAGGTGATATTGCTTCACGAAATGTAGCCAGGGAGCTGTGGAGAAAAAAAAACAGGAGCAATTAGAATACAAGAAAGGTTCTTTGGAAAGTAAAAATATGATTTCCAACATGAAAAATTCAGTGTAATATAAGAAAAAGTTTAGGACATTTTATGAAAGTAGACCAAAAATACAAAGAGGAAATATAAGAATAAAGTTGATATCTAAAAAATTCAGAAAATAAAAAAGGGTCCAGAATAAATGGAAGTTAAAAAAAGAATGGGAATATATTTTTAGATTAAGTAGACCCACTGAGTGCCGAAAGGATGATTGTAAAAGATCCACAGTTTACATCATTCTTGGGAAATTTGAGAACGTAAGAGGTCCTTAACACTTACAGAAAGAATCTGTAAAGGTATGAGATCAGATGGGCATTAGACTCCTAGTGAGCAACACCGAATGACAGGAGATAAAGGAGTAAAAACTACTTCAAAGTTAAAAGGGAAAAATGATTTGAACCTAAAGCTCTCTACTCATCTAAGCTTTTGTATTTCAATACAATGCTGATTCTTTAGCTGTTGTCTTTCAGCTCCAAATTCATCGTTCTCATAATATTCTACTTTGTAATGTTGGGGCTGGGACTGTACAAATTGTGTTTCCCAGGCTGTGATGTTAGCTGTCTTCCTTTTAGATTCTACCGTTAAGAGGCAGGCAGGAAGAGAGAAGGAACTTCCTGTTTTCCTGATACTCTGGTCAGTGTGACCACAGCACTGGCAGTTCATCCCAGCAGCATCACTGTGCTCCATCCTCTAGCTTCTTTTGGTATTACCAGAACTATCCTCATTTTGGTACTTCTGAGTTACCGGTAGTAGCTGAACAGTGCCCCTCCTCAGATCTGAGCCCCACTGGGTGCCTCCTCCTAGCTCCTAGGTTTTGATACCTTCAGCCTCTTACCTTTCATTCCTCCAGCCTCAGGAGTGGTAGCTGCTTACTGCAGGTAATAACTGTTTTGTTCTTTCAGTCTTTTATCACTTGTGCAAGGATTTTCTTTTTAGTTCCCTCTGTGATTATAACCTACTGGGGCTTCTTTGGGGGCCCTGTGGCGTAGAGGCTAAAGAGTTCGGCTGCTAACCAAAAAGGTCAGCAGTTCGAATCCACCATCTGTTCCTTGGAAACCCTATGGGGCAGCTGTTCTCTGTTCTATAGGGTCGCTATGAGTTGGAAGCGACTCGACGGCAATGGGTTTGTTTTTTTTTTTTTGGTTTTGGGGGCTTTTTTATTCCTGACTGGACCTTGATTGATAAAACCATCCACTCTTACTTCCTAGAAGAATTACTTGAGACTACACTCCAGAAAAAGAAAAAAACCAAGAAATAAAAGTACAGTTCGAATCCACCAGGTGCTCCTTGAAAATTCTATGCGGCAGTTCTACTCTGTCCTATAGGATTGCTATGAGTCAGAATTGACTCGACAGCACTGGGTTTTCTGGGGGCTCCAAGAAATGAGGTGTAACACTCAGGAATACAGACAAGCAAACAAACAACCCCCAAACCCAAAACTCCCCAAACAAAGACACTACCACCAACAAAAAAAAGCACTTCCCAAAACAAAAAAGTAATCCTAGGTACAGCAGACATTGTTAAGAAGCAAATGTTCCAAATGAGAATAGGAGATTCGAAAGTGCTAAGAAGAATGTCTGTAAGAAAAATTTGATGCCTTATAGTAAAGAAGCTGGATAATGTTAGATGGTAAACACATGTTATAATATTAATTAAAAAAGAGTGTGTTACTTCTTGCTTTTTTCTCACTCTCTTATTAATCTATTTTTGTCTTCAAGTGGTAGAGATTTAGCCATATATAGTCATATCTTCTGTGTATTTCCAAATGCTGTTTGTTTCTGAATGAAAAAAAAAATTTAATATTGTAGGACCTAGAATACATTCTCTCTGTTGGTTCTGGGGAAGGGTCCTTGTCATCAATCTTTCCCTGCTGCAAGAGCTTCTCAGCTCAGGGACCCTGGGTCCAAATGACATGCTCCATTCCTGGCTCTTCTTTCTTGGTGGCATGAAGCCTCTCTCCTCTCTACTCAATCTTCCCTTTTATATCTCAAAAGAGATTAATTCAAGATGCAGCCTAATCCTGTAGGTTCAGTCCTGCCTCATTAACATAACTGCCTCTAGTCCTGCCATGTTAATATCATAGAGGTTAGGATTTATAACACATAGGATAATCACATCAGATCACACAATAGTGGACAACGACACGATACTGGGAATTGTGGCCTAGCCAAGTTGACGCACATTTTTGGGGGGCACAATTCAATCCTTAATGCTGGGTATAAAATTCTAGATTGCAGGGTTGCTTTTTTTTCCTTTCAGCGTGTTAAAGATGTAGCTCTGCTCTCTCTCCAATGAAAAATCTGCTATTATTTTTATATTTATTTCTCTGTATAGAACTTATCATTTTTCTCTGAATGCTTTTAACATTTTCTTTTTAATCATTGATTTTGAGCAATATGTTTATTGTATGCCTTCATGGTGCTTGGGGTTCCCAGGTTTTTTGGGGGAGGCATCTGTGGTTTGTTGTTTTCCTCATTTTTCCTGTTCCCTTTTCTCAGGGGACTCCAGTTACACATATGAAAGGCTACTTGAATTTGTCACTGATGCTGTTTTCATTTTTTTTTTAATTTTGTTGTCTTCTCTTTGTATTACAGAGAAAAACTGTCTTTCTGTTGTTGTATCTTCAAGTTCACTAATATTTTTCTTCCATTAATCCCATCCAGTGTATTTTTGTCTCAGACTTTGCAGTTTTCTTGTCTAAAAGTTTGATTCATGTCTTCGTTAAGTGTTTTGTATCTCTGACTTTTGAACATATATTTTGAACATTCATTTATAATAATGGTTTGAATATCTTTGTTTGCTAATTTTAACATCTGTATAAATTCCAGATTGATTTTTCTCCTTATTATGAGTCTTCTTGCTTCTTTGTGTTTCTGGTAATCTTTGATTGGATGCTAGATATTGTGAATTTTTCCTTGTTGAGACCTGGCTGTTTTTGTATCCCTATAAATATTCTTGAGCATTGTTCTGGATTATAGTTAAGTTACTTGAAAACGATTTGATCCTTTAAGCTTTGTTTGGCAGGTCAAGAGCAGTACTCCGACTGGAGGTAATTATTCCCTACTTACCAAGACAGGAAGGAGCCCTGGTGGTGTAGTGGTTAAGCACTTGACTGCTAATCGAAAGATCGGTGATTTGAACCCATCAGCTGTTCTGTGGCTTCTATAAAGATTACAGCCTTGGGTCGCTATGAGTTGGAATTGACTTGATGGCAATGGGTACCAAGACAAGACCTTCCTGAGTACTATACCCTAACCCTGTGAATTAAGAGTTTTTCCACCCTGGCTGATTGGAACAGGCCCTGTTCCTGGCCCTATGTGAGCACCTGCACTGTTCCCTCTAGCCCTTGCAGTTGATGTCAACCCTTGCCTCAGTTAATTTCTTCACATGTATGTGCTGATTATGCTCTGCTCAATATCCAAGAGGGAACTTCTTCAGATATCCAAGTCTCCATCTGAGTAACTCTCTCTTCTGTTGTACCTGTCTAGTGAGTTCTAGTTGCCTTGATCTCCCCAGACTCTCTGCCCTGTCCTTGCAATTCAGAGATCTGCAGGGCTTTGTCTTGGTTTTCTCCCCCTATGCTGTGGCCTGAGAACTCTCTCAAGTCAGCAAGCTGGAGAAATTGTAGGGCTCACCCTGTTCATTTCCTGTCTTTTAGGGTCCTTCCTTGCCTGATGTTCAGTGTCTTGAAAACTGTTGTTTCATATGTTTTATCTGACAATATATATTTCTATATTTTGTTTCAGGCAGTAGGTAAATCTGTTCCCTGTTGTTCCATCTTGGCTAGAAGTAAAAGTTCCCTACCATCTGATATATACTGTATTTCTACTCCAGATTGTTATATTAAACAGTAGGCCTTTTCTTTATTGTTGCTAGTAACATATACTCTTAGAGGGCATACTGAACTCATACAGCTATGACTTACATTTTGTTCTGACATTTTATGGGAGAGGTAATAAAATAAGAAAAATAATCAGCTCAGCTTACATTTGCTAATGCCATTTCCTTAGAGTTTAATTTTCCTTAAGAAATGACTTCATGTTAGAAATAATAAAAAGTGTGGTGCTTTCACTTATTTAATCCTTGCAGCTTTCCTCTGAAGTAGGTGGGCAGGTATTTTTACCCCATTTTTATAGGTGAGGTACTAAGGTTATCAGAGTAATGCACGCACATTGTTAGAACCAAAACTAAAATGAAACCCATGGCCGTTGAGTCTATTCTGACTCATAGCAACCCTACAGGACAGAGAAGAACTGCTCCATAGGGTTTCCAAGGCTGCCATCTTTACTAAAGCAGACTGACACATCTCTCTCCCTAGGAGTGGCTGGTGGGTTTAAACCACCCACCTTTCAGTTAGCAGCTGAGCACTTTGACCACTGTGCCACCAGAGCTCCTTTTGTAAGAACTAGAAGGACTTATAATGAAATTTACACTCTTCTCTTTACCTTTTGTCTTTCTTCACCCCCAACTTTTGTCATATATACTTTTGCATTGTCAGGATTAAGCTTTACTTTTATGATTGTATCCAGAGTTAAATCTACTTTGCTTTGTTGATTGATTATGAAAGTTGAAAATCAACAAAGTGTTTACATTATTAGATTGTATGAAATTGATGCAGAGTCAGGTAGTGTGCTAGGATTACATTTTCTTTCATCTGTTCCATTTTGTTTTTCCTAAGGCAGTAGCAGTTTTCCTGATTTTGTATTATGGGCGACCCAAGGGATATGTTTAGGTGTTTTTGTTTTTGTTTATTGGTGTGTGTGTGTGTGTGTTTCTTGGAAGGAAATTCATATTTATGAATTTCAGAACTAATGTGAATGAGGGTGGTGTCAGTGGGGATGGTGAGAAAAGGATGTGAGTTAATGTTGACAAAACTTGGTGTAATGAGTTTGAGAAATTGGGGAGAAAGTGGAATGAAGGATTATTTCCAGGTTTTTTAAAAATGGTGACGTCATTTGCTGAAATAGAGGACTTTGAAAGGGAACCAGAAAAAGAAAGCTGATGTTGTCAACCTTGTTTATGCTGAGTTTGAGATGTCTTGGGAACATCCAAATAGCAGTGATAAGCATGCATTTGGACATCCAGGCTGAAGCGCAGAGCTAGTACAGGAAATATAAATATAGTTTAATCATTATTGGCATAATCATGAGTAAGATTGCGTAGAGAGACAGGCTAGAATAAGAGACAAGGACCTAGGACCAATTTTTGAGAACTTCTTAAAATTGCCTGGCCAGGTAGAGGAGCATGAGCCTGCAAGGAGGAAGGAATGGAGAAGTGTCAATGCTGCTGAGAGGTCAGATAAGATGAGGGCTGAAAAAATGTTTATTGCATTTAGCAACATGGACGACACAAGAGGAAAAGAACAGGTCATGTTCTCGGCATAATGACTGATCTAATTTGTATGCAGCCTATAATGCAGGAAATTAAATTAGAAGATTTGTAGAGGTCAGATTGAGATGGGCTGTAAGTGAGTTTGAATTTTATTCTCTAGGCAGCAGTAAAACATAAAAAGGAGAATGAAATAATATATGACAGAGAGTCTGAAATCTCATTTATGTTTGAAAAATTGAGTTCCCCTGCTGGTAAGTGAGGAGGTATAAGGTATGTTGTTAGTGCCAGGGCAATCCATTCTTCCTGATTCGGTACTAATCTTTGGCCCAGGAAGCAGAAATACTTTTATTGACTATTGGACATATGTAACACACTCGTTTGCTACTTACTGGGCTTAAGCATAAAATTCTAGTCTGTCCTATAGGGTCACTATGAGTTTTTTTTTTAGAGTGTATTGAACTAGGTTATTTTAAGCTGTGGGCCAGACTGCCAATTGATAGATGTTATTTATGTGTCTGAAGGCCATTAAGAAATGCTACTTTTTTCTGTTCTACTGTGCAGAAACTGGGTCTGGGCTTGTTCTTCGGCCTTGAGGCTGCCTATTCTGAAGCTGCCTCTGAACATACCCTATATGTTTCAATTATATTTAACTGAATTCAATTATATATTACTTTATAAGTGATCCTGGACATCAGGTATTCTGCCCCTAGCACCTCTGCTCCACTCCCAGCATTTTCCTGATTAGGATAGGGATAGGGATAGAGATAAAATAGTCAGTGTCTACTTACATTTAATGGAATAACTTAACATGCGTATTTAAAGTCATGCCTTATAATATTAATATATATATATATATATACACACAATAATAAATTTCATAGAAGATTTTTTTTTTGGTGCTAAGATAATATTTTATTGATTGGTTTTTTAATTTAGTTTTTTAACTTTTTATTTTGAAATAGTTTCAGATTATGTAAAACCTACAAAAATAGTACTAACAATTCCCATATACTTGTCATCTAAAAAAAAAACCAATCTAGAGCCCCCAAATGTTAACATTTTCCTATATTTATTTCATCATTCTTTCTCTGTGTGTATATATGTGTATGCATGTGTATATATACATATTTTTTTTTCCTTTTACTAAGAAGCCCTGGTGGCAGACAGAGAGTAAATTACAGATATGATGCCTCTTTATTCCTAAGTCCTTCAATGTATATTTCCAAAAAAAAAAAAAAGACATTCTCTTATGTACATATAATTATCAAAGTCAGAAAATTAACATCAGTACAATACTGTAATATAACCTATAGAGCTTGTTCAGATTTTCCCAGTAATGTCTTATAGCAAAACAAAAACAAAAACAGAAAACCCTTTTTTTTTTTTTTCTGGTCCAGTATTCAATTTAGGATTGCATGTTGCATTTAGTTGTCATATTTCTCTTAAAACATTTTTTAAGCTCTTTACATGTATCTTTGACATTAGTATTTTCATCTTCACTGAAGTCAGCTCACGTAATTTTCTAGAGCTTATCATTTCACTTCTACCTCTTTCTTTGAGCTACAAAATACCTTGATTCTGATTATGTTAATATCATTGGGAATATTATCCCAGGTGTCTTAGTCATCTAGTTCTGCTATAGCAGAAATACCATAAGTGGATGGCTTTAACAAAGAGAAATTTATTCTGTCACAGTCTAGGAGACTAGAAGTCCAAATTGAGGGTGCCATCTCCAGGGGTAGGCTCTCTCTCTCTCTCTGTCGGCTCTGGGGGAAGGTCCTTGTCATCAATCTTTCACGGTCAAAGAGCTTCTCAGCTCAGGGACCCTGGGTCCAAAGGATGTGCTATTCTCCTGGCTGTTGTTTCTTGATGGTATCAGCTCCGCCTGTCTCTCTGCTTGCTTCTCTCTTTTATATCTCAAAAGAGATTGATTGAAGTCAAACCAAATTTTGTAGATTGAGTCCTGCGTCATTGACATAACTGCTGCTAATCCCACCTCATTAACATCATAGAGGTAGGATTTATAATCCATAGGAAATCACATCAGATGACAAAATGGTGGACAGTCACACAGCATGGGGAATCATGGCCTCACCAAGTTGACATATTTTTGAGGGGCACAATTCAATCCATGACACCTAGCTGTAAGTACCAAAATAACGTTTTTTTTTTTGTCTTCGTTCACCACATACGTATATATTTGGATCTCTACAAGATAACTTTTTACTGTATTGCTTTTATAACTTTTTTTTTGTGATTAAAAGCTTGTTTGTAGTGACATTCTACCTGCAACTTGAAGAAATCACCTCCAGGAATAGTTACTAATCTGTTGAATGTCTCTGCCTTCTTTAAACCTATTCTGTTAAGAGAGTCATGGAAGCATTTAAAACTAATATTGGCTCAGTTTATTTCAGGTTGATATGTCTTCTTTAAACAGTGCTTTGTTTCCAATAAGAAAATATGAGTTATAGTAAGGATACAAATAGGCATAGGTTCATTGTCTGAACCTTTTTTATTGTAATTTCTTGAATATTGGTTCATATCTCTTCTTTGTAACTAATATCCACCATTTAAATTTTTAAATTTAAGTTTTATGAAGTGGATACATATAAATGGTTTACAAAATCAAAGAGCACTGCAAAGCTTATAACATAGAAAACACCTTGATTCTCACTCCCTGCAGAAAATCATTTTTAGCTCTTCTGGTGTACTCTATATTTTCAATAACACATTTTTGTTTTCTTTATTTTTTGTTGAGTTATAATTCATGTATCATAAAATTCGCTCTTTTAAAGTATACAGTTCAGTGTTTTTAGTATATTCGCTTAGCTGCACAACTGTCACTGCTGTCTAATTCCAGAACATCTTCAGTCCCCAGAAAAGAAACCCTGTACTCATTAGTAGTCCCCTCCCACCTCCCACTCCTCCTCTGCTCCAAAGCTCTGGCCATCACTAATCTACTTTAGTCTCTATGATTTGCCTATTATGGACATTTTATATAAATGAAATCACACAATATGTGGTCTTTTGTGTCTGGCTTTTTTCACTCAACATATTTTTTAAAATAGACTTTATTTTTTAGAGCAGTTTTTAGCTTTGCAGAAAAATTGTGCAGAAAGTACAGAGAGTTCTCGTATATCCCTTCTTCTCCCTGGCACAGTGTTTCTCTTATTATTTACATCTTAACATTCGTGTGATACATTTGCTACAATTGATAAACCAATATTGATACGTTATTATTAACTAAAGTCTATGGTTTACATTAGGGTTCAGCATAACATTTTTAAGGTTCATCTATGTTGCAGTAAGTGTTAATACTTTATTCCTTTTTATGGCTGAATAATATTCCATTATATAGATATACCACACTTCGTTTATCCATTTATTGGTTGATGGACATTTGGGTTCTTTCCACTTTTTGGCTATTATGAATAATGCTGCTAGGAACATATATGTACAAATTTTGGGATATATACCTAGGAGTAAAATTGCTGGGTCATATGGTACCTCTATATTTAACTTTTTGAAGAACTGCCAAACTGTTTTCCAAAGTGGCTACGCCATTTTACAACCCCACCACCAATGTATGAGGGTTCCAGTTTCCCCACATTCTCACCAACGCTTGTTATTGTCCATCTTTTTGTTACAGCCATCTTAATGTATGTGAAGTGGTATTTCATTTTTAGGTAACATGTTTTTTACTGTTCTTTTACCTTTTTGATTTTAGACTTTCTGTACTAACTTCCTGATAAGGTAGGTGAGGATTTAGCTCCCTTATCACTTCCTTCCTGAAGTTCGTTCACACTTTCCTTTCCTGATCCTCCCAATATTATTCTCTCAGAGTTAGATCAGAACTCGTTACAACTTAATAAACATTATTTGGCTACAGTCTTATGGTCACATTTCCTTCTTGTATGTCTTTTGATTTTCCTCGTGTAAATGCTATTTTTTCCTTTTTCTTCACTATGTGTCTATCATTAATTTATTTTTAAGCTTTTCTGTCAACCTCTCAAAATCCCTTTCAAAACAGTTAAGCACGTTGTATAATCCATAGATGCCTTTCCCCCTGAAGCCCATTGTCCTGCTCCACTTGGGAATGGTTTCTCTTTAGGCCTGTGCCGTGGGTGACATCTTGGGGCCTTTTTTTTTTTTTCATTGCCATCCGGGGAGCTAGTCAGATGTTTAACTAACTGGATTGATTTAACTTTTTTGTCTTTTCTCTCCCTTTTAACATCTCTATTATTTTATTCTAGTCCTGGGAGATTGCCTCAACTTTATCGTCCAACTCTTCATTTTTTTCTTTCAGAATGAAAAGTAATGACAGTTTCCAGAATGTTTTCATATTCTTTAAATATATCTTTTGTATTTCTTGTGGGTGCAATATCTTTTATATCTCTTTCCAGGGGATATTAGGGATACATCTTTGAAGTTTTCTTCCTTTTCCTATGTTGCTTCAGTTTCCTTCAAGTTTCCTCTTTCTGTATTTTAGCTGCTTTTCTTTTATAGTAGAGGCTTTCCTCAAATGGTCTTTGGTTGTCTATTCACATTTAAGAGAGAGACCACAAAAAAGCTATTTGGGAGTACTGTGTATATAGGTTGGTGGTTGTAACTTTTTTTTTTAGTGTGCTGAAAGACAGGCTCTGACCTAAGCACTTTATATGCATTATCTTAACAGTCTTTACATTGGTTTTATGATGTTCTCATTTTGCAGAGGAGGAACCTCTTGAGGCTTAGACAGTTAACTTTGGTGACCCGTGGGACATATAGCTCCCACCTATAAGTTATGCCTCTGGGATTTCTGGGGAAGTTGCTTTCCCACTTAGAGTGTGTGCTGCTGCAAGGATAGGGCCTGTATAACTGTTTGAAACCAAAGAAATGGGCATGTGCTATAAATTACTGTTTTTACAGGGCATTGTATTAGGGAGGTGTGATTTTGTAAAACTTCTGTCTCTTTTGGCTTTTTTACTGGAAGATAAGCTTGTATTTCTGTGTTTTTGTGTGTTATTTAGAAGTTATGTTACTCACAATGATTCCATGTTCTCGTGAATACCCCATTTTCAGACACCATTTATTGTACACCTGTGATTGCACCAATCGTACCCCCGGAGTCCATAGGGACATAGATATCCCACATAATCCTATCCTCAGAGTCCATAGGGACATTGGTGTCCCACATATTACCCATAATACCAACTAAAAATTCAGACACACCCAATGATTCAACATGCCTTCCATTACTGAAAATACATGGGAACAACAACAAAAAATCAAAACAGAAAATAATTCAGTCACCAAAAGGTTTTAAATAACTTTCCAAGATGATATAACCAGAAGCGGAACCAGGATTCAAACCCAGATCTGTTTGTCTTTGTATGATTCTTATATCTACCATGTTTTGTTTTCCTTTCACCCTCCCTCTCTCTCTTCTTTCGCCCGCTCTTCTCTCCTTCCTTCCCAATAAATTATTTTTGAATACCAGGAAATCTCTTGAGAACCTTGAAGTCAGATAGAAATAAGACATACAAATGTAATCATCCAAAACACAAACGCAGCAATTACAGAAGTGTACTGAGAAGAAATGGTTGGTTAGATTGATTATTCTTGTTTTCTACTAGCCTCCATTCCAGGGAGCCAGGTATATAACTTGGAAATACTAATATTTGTGTGAGTGATGTGTGGGGCTTGTTCCAACAGTTCTAGAAAAAAATAAAAAGAGTTAATAATATATTATACAAAAGGGAGCATTATGTGTGATACTGTAAAACAATGAAAATAAATATTATGTGGGAAGAATAATATTGTTTGCATGATATAGCAGTGATTCATTACAGTGCTGTTTGTCCCTGACCTATCTTTGTATTAGAAAAATATAAATCCTTTACACTATTGAGCAGCAGAGTAAATAACATATATATTTTGATGGCCTGTCAAAAAGTACACTCTGCTTAAGTAAGCCAAGCTACACTTTCCTCAGTTTGAATGGTACCAAACCAAAAACCAAACCCAGTACCATCGAGTCGATTCCGACTCATAGCGACCCTACAGAACAGAGTAGAACTGCCCCATAGATTTTCCAAGGAGCGCCTGGTGGATTTGAACTGCCGACCCTTTGGTTAGCAGCCGTAGCACTTAACCACTACGCCACCAGGGTTTCCTTGAATGGTACAGTCACTAAATATTGATATATTGGTATTGCAAATACCTGTCAGCACAAATCCGTATACATCACCAGCTAAATATTTTTAATCAAAAGCAGTTACTTTGTTAAAACATTTTAAAGATGGTAGGAATATTTTAAACAAAATATTTTTATTAAAATGATAAATGTAAAATTTATATCTTTAAATATTAGAACTGCCCTTTCATTTTTTCTTTACAGAGAAGAAATCCTATATATGTGTGTGTACTTTGCATTCGTACAATTTTTTCTGATAGAATTAATTGTTATAGCTTGCTAAGTAACTCTTGTGAAGTAAGCAGAAGGGAATATAATTAACTGGAGCCACAGCAGTGACAGTACAGTAGGAGACAGATGTATCTACTGAAGGATAAAAATAATTACTTGAGAAATAGTAAAGTTCAGTATTTCTGTGATAAAGGCAATTTCCTCCCTTTTGTTTTAATATTCACAGCATCCCGCCATGAAATGCTCAGTTTTGGCTAAGAGCCCTCTCTCCTGAAAGGAATAACCTTGTTATTTAGTGAAGTGCCTATTCACGTTAAGTTTTCAGTTAATATTTGGAACTCTCTTTTTCTCATTGTCAGTGTATCCTGGATTCTCTGGTGAGAGGAATATGTTGTACATTTTGTGTTCTGAAGACTTATGGTTTCTTATCTTTTATTTAGGAAAATCTCAAAGGCTTAAATGTTATTACCAAGTTTTATGGTATAGCAGTCTCTTATTTTTGGAGACATCAACTTCACATAAATGGAACCAAGTAGAACATAAAAGGTTAAATTTGGTTTCAGTGCTTTGAAATAGAAGCTTCTATAAGAGAGCAGCTCTTTTATTGTTATCGTGTATTTGCATGTTTTTAATTTACTGAATTTTCTAGAATGTTAAGGGGTTGCTATAGCAGATACACCCAGAAATTCAAGTGGTTTAACCTAATAAAAGTTTATTTCTTGCTCACTTCTCAGTCTAGAGAGGATGTTCCAGGTTGACTGGTCTTTCATGTGGTCATTCGGGGCCCAGGTGGCTTTTGTCTATGGCTTTGCCCTCTTTTGTGTTCTAGAATCTTCTCCGTGCAGCTGGTGTGGGGAATGCATACTCATTTACTATCCGTTTCACTCTACTTCTGCTCACATTCCAGTGGTGAGAAGTATCATGTGGCCCCATCTTGATGCCAGCATGGTGGTGGTAGTTGGGCTCATAGGGGTGCGGGAAGAGGGTGAGCTCTTGCAGCGCCTCCCAGGATTAACACTACATTATGGGCAGGGAGCATGAATCTTTGTGGTCAGTTATTGCCCTGCTAAAAAAATAATACCTCCCCTTTCATAATACTATTTAAAGGTGGTAATATTAGCTACATCTAGGTTGTCAGAAGACAGAAGGCAAGTGACTCCTTGCCACTGACTCCCTGAATTTTCTCATTTCACTTTTAGACTAACAAATATTTAACCAATTAGAAATTGGTCTTGTGCAGTCCCTTTTTTTTTTTTTTTTTTTGATAAATTAGGGAATAGGCTCAGAGAAATTGAGGGGCATTCCTCAGACCAGAACTTAGTATCAAAACTAGGAACAACACGTTCCCTAACTCCCAGTTTAATATTCTCTGTACTGTGTCTTCTTTGAAGAGTCCTCTTTTGTGAATTCCTGTCTCCTAAATTAATACAAATTGTTTTCCCAAATTTCTTTCCTCTTAATCTCTTCTAAGATGCTTGCTCTGGAGAAGAGGGAATTTTAATTGATGTAGAAGACAATGAGTGATCCAAAAAGCATTTGTCATGTTCTGTGGGACAGGCAGGCTGTACTGGAGCGCCATATTGACTCACATGCCCAAGAAGGACGGCTGAGGAATTGGAGGAGGTGTAGAAGAGAGGAAGTGGATGCCAGAGCACCTCAAGTGGGACCTCTTTCAAAAATTGCCTAGGGCTTGCTCAGGCCTTGGGGGACAATTATGTTAATTTAATATAAACAACACACCCTTTTCACTTCTGTTGACTAAGTAAACAAATGAATTTTGCTGTCCAAGGCCTTTTTAAATTCAGTGAAATATAAAAAATTAATTTGTTTAACTCTGTCCATACTTGATTCTAAACTTAAAAATGTTGTTTTTTAAAAATAACCACCCCCATTTAAATAACCTCACAGGATAAAGTAATATAAATTCATTGCAAACAGTACAGGAAAGTATATTCTCAAAGTGACATGTACTTTTACTTCCCAATAATAACCACAGTTAACACTTTGAGGTGTTTCTTCCTGGTGTCTTCTTTTATTATAGAATGTAGAAAAAGTTAAAATTTCTATTAGATAAACTTAACATAACATCCTAAGTATTGTCCCATGCTTGTAAATTTTCTTAGAAAGTATTTTTTAGTGGCTCTGTAATTTTCTAGTAGATGGACTTACTATAATTCGTCATTTGTCTTTTGTTGGGCTTTACCTTAAAAGTGTCATTGTAAATTATTGTTTTTATAAATTCTAAATCAAGTCATCTTCACACTTGAGTAGGTTGTTTTTGTCAGTGTGCATATTTCCTAAGATATTTACATTGGATCCCTTTCTGTATACGGTGTTTTGTCTTCTCTGTGTTCCTCGAAGTTGTGCCTGGACTGGGGTAGCTGATTTATTGGTTTGTCTCTCCAGTAGATGGTAAAATTCCAGAGGACCAAGGCTTGTCTTCTTTCATCTTTGTACTTCCATAGCTCAGCACGGTCCTAGGAATGTAGTTGTTGTTAGTTGCCATGAAGTTGGCAACCCTATGAACAACAGAATGAAATATTGTCATCCATAGGGCTTTCATTTACTAATTTTCGGAAGTAAATTGCCAGGCCTTTTTTCCTAGTGTGTGTTAGTCTGGAAACTCCCCTGAAATCTGTTCACCATTGGTGCCTTTGCTGGTATTTGAAATACTGGTGGCATAGCTTTCGGCATCATACCAACGTGCAAGCTGCCACAGTACGATAGATAAACTGACACACAGGCGGTGGAGGGATATTGTAATCACTCAAGAGTATTTGTTGAATGAGACTGATTTTCATGTGAGGAATTTGGATTTTGTCTCACGGTTATTTTAGTCTCACCTCACATGCGTGACACACACAAGAGAGTGAAAAAGGTTAAAGGAAAGAGTAAAGGAGTCTAGAAAACCAGTCGTTTTCAACATGACCTTAAAAAAAAAAAGAAAAAAAAAACTTACCTTGATTTACAGTAGCTGGCAAAGAGGAGGGCACAAAATTTACTTGCAGGCCAAAGATGCAACTAACAGCTTCATAATCTGGTTCATTGTAGCTGTCTTATTTTTTCCTTTTCTCTACTGTTGTCCCCTGTTTCCTCTCCCCCTTCCTGCTGTCTAGAATGTAGCATCAGGACCACAGTGGGAGACAAGGCTGGCTACCTTCAGATTTAAGTTGTTCCATTTAAGCACTCCGAGGGTAGAAAAAAAGGTGTTATATTTATTTTTAATTGTAATTTTCTTCTCTGAACAAGCCAACAGAAGTCTTCACATTTTCTAGTGGAATCCTTTAGACAGATTTCACAGGCAGTGTGTCTTTGTGTATACATTTTATGTGTTGTATATAAAATGTTTATAAAGATCTAGATCTATATATAAATATCTCTCTGTATATAAATATATGTATGTATGCGTAGGGTTGCCTGGTTAAGTAGCTGAGATGATGGGTTAGAAATGTTAAATATATAAATGTTGAATTCTCTTTGAAACCTGGGCTATGTCAGGTTGTCTCTGACTTTTTCTACAGCAAGAAACTTGTATAATTATAGATTTTTTGGTGGTTGGATAAAACTGTCACGGTTGTTCTGTCCCTGGCCTCTTGGGAGCAAATACGTAAATTTAATGGTGTTTTTCTAGTACAGCATGGATACTTAAAATATTAATTATGGTCACTTAAATGGTTCTTGGAGCCCTGGTGGCGTAGTGGTTAAGCGCTTGGCTGCTAACCAAAAGGTCTACAGTTTTAAATGGTACCTGGCTTTTTGTACCCTTTTATATAACTCACAGCATAGTTCTTTATTCTAGAACACAAAAGATTGGTTTTTAGTGAAGATATTTAAAGTGGAACATGGCTTATAATCACAAAAAAAGTTTAGCCATCTCTCAAGGTGTTCTCAAATAAATCATTTATATTCTCCTTATACTTTTGAGACTCAGGCACATAGGTTAGGAGACCATCCTGGCTCAAAACCAAACCCATTGCTGTCGAGTTGATCCCGACTCATAATGACCCTATAGGACAGAGTAGAACTGCCCCATAGTTTCCAAGGACCGCCTGGTGGATTCAAACTGCCAGCGTTTTTTGGTTAGCAGCTATAGCACTTAACCGCTACTCCACCAGAAAAGCTTCCCTTTTCTGAAGACTGAGATCAGAATGCATTGAGGGAAGGGAGGTGCTAAGAGTCTGTGAGTCTGAAGGAGGTAACAGTCAGATGGCCAGGGGAGAATGTTGTTGAGGGGAGACACCCTCACTGCCATCACAACTGATACCTCACTAGTGTTTCAAGTCTGGAGGTGTGGGGAATTACTTATCACTCTCCCACTTAAACAAGTTCTCAACATTGGCTGCACGTTAGAATCCCCTCTGTACACCAGACCAATTAAATCAGATTCTCCAAGGGTCGAACCTAGGCATTAGTTTATTATTATTTTTTTAAGCTTCCCAGTGATTGCAAATGTGCATCCAAGGTGAGCATCATTGCGAAGCTTGGATAAGCTGCATGGGATGTGTTATAGATAGTTGGACCTCATCAATTATAATTAATCAGTTGGGAGTTCCTGGATGAAACTCAGAGCTCATTCAGTGGAAATGTTCACTGAGCCTCAACCTTGTACCAGATTCTCGCTAGTTGCTAGGAATACAAAGATAAATAAATAAGACAGGGTTGATAAAGAAGTGCAGTCCAGTGGGGAAGATAGTTAAAATGCAAGGCATATGGAGTATTAAAATAGAGGTGTGTCTGGGATATTATTGGAAACACAGTAGAAGGAGCAATTGACTCTGCCCAAAGTTTGGGACATTGGGGGTTGGTGTGGGGATGAAATAATGAAGTGGAAAATAGTCAGGGTTTCACAGAGGAAGTAATGAATTAAAAGTTTATCAGGTTGAAAAAGGGAGGGGAAGGGAGTTAAAAAAAAAAAGGTTATAACATGCAAAGATGTGGAGAAATAGAAGGGATTGGTTGGAAAGCAAGGTGCGTGTGAGATATTTACAGGTTTATACATTTAGAAAGGTAGCTCAGAGTCAGGTGGTGAAATGCCTTATAAACCATGCTGGGGATTATGGATGTTATCCTGCGGGCCATAGTTAATAGGGTCAAATGTGTATAAGGTCTAGATACATCATCTTAAAGAGTGAAGCTGTTCAGGTGTGAAGTAGTTGTTAGTGTTGGGGCTCCAGAGAGTACAGGTATTGTTCAATGGCATTTAAACAAAAAATGTTTTTTAAAGTTCAAATTCAAACTAAAAGAACATGGAATATTCTTTATGCTAATAAACCAGTTTTTAGGTTGTACTCAATCTTCAAGTGCCATTGTGCAGTACCTTCTGTATAAGGACCCGGCAGAGGATAATAAACAAGGAAATCCTATTTTATGACATTTCTATAAAAGTACTATAGAAATATAACTGTAGGTGAGATCAGGCTGGAGGTGTAGCGATAAGAACATATATATGTGAATAGGTTAGTTGTTAGCATAGTAATCTAGGTAAAATGTTGAGGGTTTGAACTGACACAAGGAATGCAGGAAGAAAAGGAAGAAGACTACATGGAAAATAGAATTTAGTTTTAAGCATGTTAAGTTTGAAGTGCCAACAGGAAGCCATAGGCTAGGTGAAGACAACTTGTAAGCAGTTGGATATTTGGGTTTGAAGCTCAGGAAAGATGTCTAGAGAAGTAGACTTGAAAGTGTCTTTAGGGCATAACCAGGTGCGTTGAATCATTTCCAACTTACAGCGAGCCCATGTATGTCAGAGTAGGACTGTATTCCATAGGATTTTCAGTGGGTGGTTTTTCAGAAGTAGATCGCCAGGCCTTCCTTCTGAGGGGCCCCTGGGTGGACTCGAACGTCCAGCCTTTCAGTTAGCATACTGTTAACCATTTGCACCACCCAGGGACTCGCTTCAGGGAATAGGTGGGCTCATACAAAGCAATGATTGTGAGGATGGCATAGGACCAGGCAGTGTTTCATTCTGTTGTGCATAGGTTCACTGTAAGTTGTAACTGACTCGATCCACCTAATAGCAACAACAAATTTGAATAATATACAGAGCTTTGTTGTAAGAGTAACTGCTCTATCTAAAGCAGATGACATTTTTGTCCTTTTAAAGATACTAAAATTTATTAATTTGTTTTAAAATAAATTATATTTAATTTCTTTTTCCTGTTTGACAGGCAACCAGATAAACTGGTGGTAGTTTGGACAAGAAGAAGCCGAAGGAAGTCTTCTAAGGTTAGTCTGTTGCATAAATTTTTTACCCAAATGTTGAATTCAACTTTGAGTCACATCGTTAAGCTTTTCCGGTCCCCGTGTAAATTATTTTAAAATATTACTTGCTATTTTTGATTATTTCTGTTGTTTTAATCTACTAAAAATGAATTAATGAGGCATAGTAATCTTGTGACTACAATTCTTAAAACGGAAGTTAGGTATTCAAGTTTTAATCTTGGATTTGATAGCCTTGAGCAATATAATAGTTATGTAAGGTCTCTGTACTAGAGTACCATGAATTAATGATCAAATAGATACTACTCACAAAATTGTACCTTGAAGTAATTCCTTCCGATTCTAAGTTAGGGGTACATTTTAGAAATGATGAGTTATATAAGCCCATTTCTAGGTTGCAGAAGAGAAGTAGTTGAGTTTTTTTTTATGGTTTTTATTTTTTCGTATTGATAGTTTTGTATGTGGAGAGTAGAGGGTTATTTTAAAATGTTAAATAAAAATTTTACAGATATTTAAAGAAATTCTGTTCTGTAGTTATGTAAGTAAAGGCATATTTTTTAAGCACCAATAACTGCAGACATGTTTATTGGATATTGATTTTTCTACAAGTAAACCCATTTAAAGAAAAATTTATTCATTGTAATTGAAATTTTTTAAATTTTTATTAAGAATATCTGTAAAAACAGCATGGGGGCAGTGTCTGACCTCCTCCGACCCCTCAAGGGGAAAGGACCAAGACTAATGGCGCAAGGCTGACCCCTGTGAGGTGGAGTCCGGACAAGCCTTCTGTCTCTGCCATCTCTACCAATTCTGACACCAACTGTCCCTCACACAGTATTCTTTCTCTACTGGGTTCAATAATTCAATACAGTGGCCACACAGTGCTCACAGACCATACAATTATGGGGTTTATTAGGGAAGTAACAGTTACAATTCAGACTCAAAAACTCAGGATACAGTTCTTCCATCAGGATGGTCTCTCCCCAGCTGTGCTCGCAGGCATGCTTCTCCCTGGCCCTCAGTCTCTGGCCAAGAGCACTCAGCTTTCTCGTTCCATGGGCCGGGAGGCCCACCACACTGTCTGCTGCTGATCTTTTCTACCTTGTTGGTGGGCTTCTCCTCTTTGCTCTGGAATTGCCGCTGTTTTAAGGCGGAACTGACCAATCTCCGTGGTAGGCCACAATTACCCTATCACACAGTCAGCTGGGTGGGAGTTACAAGCCCATGGCTAGAAAGGCCACACACAAAAGTAATTAATTGAACTGCAGTATCTTAATTTTTATTTATTTATTTTATTTTGCTTTAAGTGAAAGTTCACAATTCAAGTCTGTTTCTCATTCAAAAATTTATACGCACATTGTTATGTGACCCTAGTTGCTCTCCCTACAATGTGTCAGCATACTCCTTTTCTCTACCCTGTATTTCCCCGTGTCCATTCAACCAGCTCCTGTCCCCCCTGCCTTCTCATCTCGCCTCTGACAGAAGCTGCCCACATAGTCTCATGTGTCTACTTGAGCTAAGAAGCACATTCCTCACCAGTATCATTTCATGTCTTATAGTCCAGTCTAATCTTTGTCTGAAGAGTTGGCTTTGGGAATGGTTTTAGCTTTGGGCTAACAGAGAGTCCAGAGGCCATGAGCTCTGGGGTCCCTCCAGTCTCAGACCATTAAGTCTGGTCTTTTTACTAGAATTTGAGGTCTGCATCCCACTTTTCTCCTGCTCCATGAGGGATTCTCTGTTTTGTTCCATGTTGGGGCAGTCATTGGTGGTAGCTGGGCACTGTCTCGTTCTCCTGGTCTCAGGCTGATGGAGTCTCTGGTTTATGTGGCCCTTTCTGTCTCTTTTTGTCTTTTGTATGTGTGTTTGGCGTTCTTCATTCTCCTTTGTTCCAGGTGGGTCAAGACTAATGGATGCATCTTAGATGGTTGCCTGCTAGCTATTAAGACCCCAGACAGCACTCACCAAAGTGGGGTGCAGAGAGTTTTCTTAATACACTCTGTTATGCCATTTGACCTAGATGTCCCCTGAAACCATGGTCCCCAGACCCCTGCCCCTGCTACTCTGTCCCTCAGAGTGTTTGGATGTATTCAGGAAGCATATTAGCTTTTGGATTAGTCCAGTCGTGCTGACTTCTCTTGTATTGTGTGTTGTCCTTCCCTTCACCTAAAATAATTCTTGTCTATTATCTAATTAGTGAATACTCCTCTCCCTCCCTTCTCACCTCACCCTCGTAACCATCAAAGAATGTTTTCTTCTTTGTTTATACCTTTTCTTGAGTTCTTACAATAGTGGTCTCATACAATATTAGTCCTTTTACAACTGGCCTAATTTCACTTAGTGTAATATCTTCCAGATTCCTCCATGTTATGAAATGTTTCACGAATTCATTGTCGTTCTTTATTGTTGCATAGTATTCCATTGTGTGACTATACCATAATTTGTTTATCCATTCATCTATTGATGGGCACCTTGGTTGTTTCAATCTTTTTGCTATTGTAAACAGTGTGGCAATGAGCATGGGTGTACATATATATCTATTCATGTGAGGGCTCTTATTTCTCTAGGATATGTTCCAAGGAGTGGGATTGTTGGATCACAGTTCTATTCCTAGCTTTTTAAAGAAGCACCAAATTGATTTCCAAAGCAGTGGTACCATTTTACATTTCTACTAGCAGTGTATAAGTGATACAGTCTCACCACTACCTGTCCAATATTTATTGTTTTATTATTTTTTTTATTAATGCCAACCTTGTTGGGGTTTAATTTTTATTTTTATTGAGCTAAAATGTATTTTGCAATGCACAGATCTTAATTACACAATTGAATGAGATTTGGTAAATGTATGTTATTGTTACTGTCATTAGCTGCTGTTGAGTTAGTTCTCGACTCCTGGTGACGCCAAGTGTTATAGAGTAGAACTTCTCCATAAAGCTTTCTTAGCTGTAATCTTAACAGAAGCAGCTTGTCAGGCCTTTTCTTTCATGGAGCCACTGGATGTGTTCGAACTGCCAACCTAGAGGTTAACAGGCGATCACAAACCACTTGCACCACCAGAGCTTCTTGATAAATGTATATATGTTATAAAGCCTGTTGCCATCGAGTTGATTCCAACTCATAGTGACCTGTAGGACAGAGTAGAATTGCCCCATATGGTTTCCAAAGTTATAGCCCCCAAAAAGATAGACTATTTCTATCACTTTTTTCATTTGTATCTTCTCCCAGTCAATCCCAACCCCCAAAAGCAGCCACTGTTCTGATTTTCTATCACCATAAACTAGATTTGCCTGTTCCTGAGTTTCATATAAATGGAGTCATATAGTATGTACTATTTTCTATCTGGCTTCTTTTGCTCAACATAACATTTTTGAGATTTATTCATGCTGATGTGTGTATTGGTAGTTTTTTTTTTTTAATTGCTCAGTAGTATTCCACTTATGCATATGCCACAATTTGATTCTCTCTCCCCCATTGATGAACATTTGTTTTATTTCTAGTTTTTTACTATTTACTCTTATTTACTATTGTAAATATTTACTCAATGAATAAAGCATCTACGAACTTCATTATACATGTATTTTGGGGGACAAATATTTTCATTTCTCTTGGCAAGTGCCTAGGAATGGAATTGCTAGCTAATAGGGTAATAAGGTTTTAAGAAATTGTTTTCCTAAGTGATTATACTAATTTACACTCCAATCAGCAATATAGGAGCATTCTAGTTGCTTTATTTCATGAAAAACATCATCTTTAAAGCACACATTTATAGTTTTAGAGCACTATATTTTAGACCCATATTTTAGACTGTATTATGATGACATCTGCAAAGACCTGGAGATAGAAAATCAAAAGGGAAGAACACGCTCAGCATTTCTCAAGCTGAAAGAACTGAAGAAAAAATTCAAGTCTCCAGTTGCGATACTGAAGGATTCTACGGGGAAAATATTAAATGATGCAAGAAGCATCAAAAGGAGATGGAAGGAATACACAGAGTCACCATGCCAAAAAAGAATTGGTTCATGTTCAGCCATTTCAGGAAGTAATATAGGAACAGGAACCTGTGGTGCCAAAGGAAGAAGTCCAAGCTGCACTGAAGGCATTGTTGAAAAACAAGGCTCCAGGAACTGATGAAATACCAATTGAGATGTTTCAACAAATGAATGCAGCACTGGCGTGCTCACTTGTCTATGCCAAGAAATTTGGAAGACAGCTACCTGGTCGACCGACTGGAAGAGATCCATATTTATGCCTATTCCCAAGAAAGGTGATCCAACTGAATATGGAAGTTATTGAACAATATCACTAATATCACACGCAAGCAAAATTTGCTGAAGATCATTCAAAAGCTGCTGCAGCAGTAAATCGACAGGGAACTGCCAGAAATTCAAGCTGGATTCAGAAAAGGACTTAGAACCAGGAATATCATTGCTGATGTCAGATGGATCCTGGCTGAAAACAGAGAATACCAGAAAGATGTTTACTTGTGTTTTATTGACTATGCAAAGGCATTTGACTGTGTGGATCATAACAAATTACGGATAACATTGCCAAGAGTGGGAATTCTGGAACACTTAATTGTGCTCATGAGGAATCTGTACATGGATCAAGAGACAGTCATTCAAACAGAACAGGGGGATACTGCATGGTTTAAAGGCAGGAAAGGTGTGTGTCAGGGTTGTATTCTTTCACCATACCTGTTCAATCTGGATGCTGAGCAAATAATCCGAGAAGGTGGACTATACGAAGAAGAACAGGGCATCAGGATTGGAGGAAGACTCATAAAGAACCTGCATTATGCAGATGACACAACCTTGCTTGCTGAAAGTGAAGAGAATTTGAAACACTTGCTGAGGAAGATCAAAGACCACAGCCTTCAGTATGGATTACGCCTCAACATCAAGAAAACAAAATCCTTACAAACTGGACCAATAAGCAACATCATGATAAACAGAGAAAATACTGAGATTGTTGAGGATATCAATTTACTTGGATCCACAGTCAACATCCATGGAAGCAGCAGTCAAGAAATCAAAAGATGCATTGCATTGGGCAAATCAGCTACAAGAGATCTCTTTAAAGTGTTAAAAAGCAAAGATGTAACCTTGAGGACTCAGGTGCGCCTGACCGGAGCCATGGTGTTTTCAATCACCTCATATGCATGCGAAAGCTGGGCAGTGAATAAGGAAGACAGAAGAATGGATGCCTTTGAATTGAGGTGTTGGTGAAGAATATTGAATATACCATGGACTGCCAGAAGAATGAACAAATCTATCTTGGAAGAAGTACAACCAGAATGCTCTTTAGAAGAAGGGATGGTGAGACTTCATCTCACATACTTTGGACATGTTATCAGAAGGGATCAGTTCCTGCAGAAGGACATCATGCTTCGTAGAGTAGAGGGTCAGGGAAAAAGAGGAAGACCCTCAACAAGGTGGATTGACACAGTGGCTTCAACAGTCGGCTTAAGCATAGCAACAATTGTGAGGATGGTACAGGACCAGGCAGTGTTTCGTCCTGTTGTGCATAGGGTTGCTCTGAGTCAGAACCAACTCGACAGCACCTAACAACAACATTTTAGACCTGAAATATTTTCTTCTTATCCGTCCATGTATGAGAAAGTATGCTAAAATACATAGTGAGGTTCTTCTGTCAGTATTGCTGATTGGGTCGTAAGCTTTTGTGGAAGGAAATGATATAAGGTCAAACACTATGTTAAGTATAATAGATGAATATGACTATAACTATAAATATGAGAAATAGACCCTAGATGTTTTTATCTACTGAAAACAGTTTTCCCCTCTTTAATAATTAGATACAAAATATTTTCTAAAGGGAAATTATGAAGCATAATAAAATAGTATAGATGATAGATCAATTCAGAATATACAAACTTGAAGTTAAATATATATATATATATGTATTTTATTTAGTTACATTTTTGGAAGTCAAATAAGTTTTCTGTTTTAGATCCAGATTCCTCGTCATATTATGTCAAATACTGACTGAATCCAGATGGTGAAATGAGGCCACAGGTTGATTTTTCTCAGAATGCTATATATTCTAGAAGAAATTACTTCTTATTGGACTAATTTTCCAGTTATGATGCTCTTTAATATTTCACATCCCTCGTGGATATTTAGAATCATTGTGTTCTCTTGATACATCATACCTGTACTTTTTTTGAAAAGTTTATGAGAACTCACAATATGCTAAGTTTATTACAGCATATACAAATATATAAGAAAATGATGTTTTATAATTATACATAATAGCTAAATAAGGAAATAAAAATCAGGTCCAGAAACTATGAAGGAAATGATTGTTAATGTTGTAAAAGCTAAGCAAATTACTTTTTTACCTTTGGAAATTTGAGATCCATGACATTTTGGGATTCTTGAAAAAAAAAAAAAATTGTCACCAGGTTTTTTTTTTTTTTAATCAGCTGTCAGTTATATTAAATCCAAAGACTAGAACAGTTTTTTCTTCTGCAAGTCTTCTGTTTTCTGACATTTTCCTTTTAAAATATACATTATTTGCTGCTAAATCCCATTGAAATCACTTAGGGGGAAAACAGATCTCTGCAACTGTTGGCCAGAAAATATTCTAGTGTTTACTTTTAGCTATGCCTTTTGGAAAAAGTTTGAGATACACAGTAATCAATTTCTTTTTTGTCATTTGTATAGCTTACCATTTATCTTTCCTGATTCTGAGTATATCTAATTTATATATATGTATGTATGTATGCATGCCAGTGGATTGAAATGTAGAACTGACACCAGGTAAGTCAATTCACCAACTCTCAGGTTTGACATTAAAATAATATGGCACATTGCCTTATTTAATTTAAAGTTTAGTTCTCAACTTATTGTTCACTTTTTGGGGGTACATATCTATTTTTATAGTTAAATATACAAAGAACTCACTGCTTAGTCATTTTTGATTGAGGAAATAATTATTATGAGTAATTAACATAGTATGCAGCTTCCCCACTCCTAATCCTCAAATCATGGGATTTATAACAAAGATTTTGTCAGACTGCAACTGATTTTTTATAAAAAAAACCTGTTGCCGTCAAGTCGATTCCGACTGATAGCGACCCTGTAGGACAGAGTAGAACTGCCCCATAGAGTTTCCAAGGAGCGCCTGGTGGATTTGAACTGCCGACCTGTTGGTTAGCAGCCGTAACACTTAACCACCAGGGTTTCCTTGATTTGTATACACTTAATAAAGTTATTTTTCAATATAGTATATGACAGTAGAAAGCAGAGCAATTATGATAGACCAGATAAATTACGGCAGAGTAGCTCGTTGCCTTAAATTTGGTTTTCTAACTAGAAATTTAAGGTTTCAGGGGGATGGAAGAATTCCAAAGGGAAACCAGAGCTTTAGCATCCTCACCAGCCTTTTGATGGTCTCACCATCCTTACTTCCTTGCTCCATGGTTGTCTACAGCCTTTCCAATGTGTTAGGATGTCCAGAGGGAGGGTACATTGCAGAGCTTTGCATAATGGTGATGTTGGTAACCCCAAGATGACACCCCAAACATATTAGGCAGCTTTAAAAATTGAGAATTAGTGATTAAAAAGTATGTAAGAATTACACGTTTTCTGTGAAATATGTTATAGAGTCAGTACCCAAAATTGAGAAATTTTGCCTTTTTCCTACGTCTGCCTTTGGCAGAGGCCAAAGGACCTGTGATGTGATTAAAAAGTGAGAAAAACTGTAAAAGGGGATCTGATAGTGTGGCCCAATCCCTTCTACCATTGTCTGAATTAGCATGCTGGCAAATGATTAAATAACCTGCCTTTCCTAACTATACAAAAGAGCTAAGTAGCTATACGTGTGTTTCTGTGCCTGATTATTTTCTATGGAAGTTCTATTCCCCTGAGTGAAAATTGATCAGTGTTCTCATAGTGCTGATGTTTGCAAATATGATGTGGTTTTTCTATATCAAGCTTTTAAGAACCCAAATTACTATCTTCATAGGTCTTTACAAACAAGATGTTTATTACCATAACTATTATATTACTTATATTTGACTTCTCATTCTTTTTCTAGCTTCAGATTCTTAAATTATTGTAGAAGTTGTGGTAAGCTCTTTGAAAATAGGAATTTTTTTTTTCATGTTTGCTACTTTGTACATCCCCATCCCTGGTTTGGTTTCTTTTCCAGTAAAATCCGCAGGTCTCTTGTTTTGTATTTGCTGTTGATGTTGTTATATACCATCAAGTTTGATTCCGACTGATAGTGACTATATGTACAACAGAACGAAAGACTGCTGGGTCCTGTGCCATTCTCATAATCTTTACTATGTTTGAGTCCGTTGTTTCAGCCATTATGTCAGTCCATCTCATTCACCCACTACTTTACCGAGCACGATGTCTTTCTCCAGGGACTGGTCCCTCCTGATAACATGTCCAAAGTATGTGAGATGAAGTCTTACCATCCTCACTTCTAAAGAGCATTCTGGCTGTACTTCTTTCAAGACAGATTTATTTGTTCTTCTGGCAGGCCATGGGTATGTTCAGTATTCTTTGCCAAAAGCATAATTCAAAGGAATCAGTCCTTCTTATTCATTGTCCAGCTTTCCCACGCATATGAGGTGATTGAAAATACCATGCCTTGGGTCAGGCACACCTTAATCCGCAAAGTGACATCTTTGCTTGCTAACACTTTAAAGAGCCCTTTTGCAACAGATTTGCCCAATGCATCAGTCATTCGATATCTTTTTCTTTTTTTTTGGTGTACAGCTCTTTATTTGATATTTTGATAGCAAAGGAAATAGCAACCTCTTTTGACACTGAGTTTATGATAGGGTGGTTTCAGGATAAACATAACCAGCTTCAGCGTCATTGATTCCACCTTTGCTCTACATTTTTTTTTTTAGTTGTACTTTAAGTGAAAGTTTACAGTGCAAATTGGTTTCTCCTTCAAAAATTTATATCCAAATTGTTTTGTGACATTGGTTGCAATCCCTGCATCGTGTCAGCTCTCTCCCCCTTTCCATTTCCACCCTGAGTTCTCCGTGCCTATTGATCCAGTTTTCCTGTCCCTACCTGCATTCTTGTCTTTGCTTTTGGGCAGGTCTTGCCCATTTGGTCTTCTAGACTTGATTGAACAAAGAAGCATGTTTCTCCCATGTGTTATGGTTTGTTTTATATGCCTGTGTAATCTTTGGCTGAAAGGTGGACTTCGGGAGTGGGTTCAGTTCTGAGTTAACAGGGTGTCTGGGGACCACAGTCTTGGGGGTTCCTCTAGTCTCTGTCTTACCGGTAAGTCTGGCCTTTTTGTGTGTGTATTTGAATTTTGTTGTACATTTTTTTCCTGCTCTGTCCAGGACCCTCTATTGTGATCCTGTCAGAGCAGTTGGTGGTGGTAGCCGGGTACCATCTAGTTCTTCTGGGCTCAGGGTAGTGGAGGCTGTGGTTTATGTGGTCCATTAGTGCTTTGACTAATATTTTCCTTGTGTCTTTGGTTTTCCGCATTTTCCTTTGCTCTGGGTGGTATGGGACCAATAGATGTATCTTAGAGGGCCACTTGTAAGCTTTTAAGACCTCAGACGCTACTCACCAAAGTAAGATGTAGAACGTTTTCTTTATGAACTATATTATGTCAGTTGACCTAGATGTCCCCTGAGATAATGGTCCCCAGCCCTCAGCCCCAGTATCTCAATTCTTCAAGGTGTTTGGATGTGTCTAGAAACTTTCTCTGACTTTGTCTTGGTCATGTTGTGCTGACTTTGCCTGTATTGTGTGTTGTCTTTCCCTTCACCGAAGTTAACACTTGTCTACTATCTAGTTAGTGATTTCTTCTCTCTACCCTTCCCCTCCCTCATAACCATCAAAGATTATTTTTTTCTGGGTATAAACCTTTTCTTGGGTTTTTATAATAGTAGTCTCATACAATATTTGTCCTTTTGTGATTGACTCATTTCACTCAGCGTAATGCCTTTCAAATTCATCCATCATTTGATTTCTTGCCCACTGCTTCCATGGGTGTTAATTGTGGATCCAGGCAAAATGAAATCCTTGACAGTTTCAACCTTTTCTCCATTTATCATGATGTTGTTTATTGGTCCAGTTATGAAGATTTTTGTTTTCTTTATGTTGAGGTGTAATTCATACTGAAGGCTGTAATCTTTGATGTTCATCAGTAAGTGCTATACGTCTTCTTTGCTTTCAGGAAGCAAGGTTGGATCATCTTCATATTTCAGATTGTTAATGGGTGTTCCTCCAATCCTGATGTGATGTTCTTCTTCATTTAGTCCAGGTTCTAGGATTACCTGCTCAGCATACAGATTGAATAAGTATGATGAAAGAATACAACCCTGACATATACCTTCCTGATTTTAAACCACACAGTTTATCCCCTTGGTTTGTTTGAATGACTGTCTCTTGGTCTATGTACAGCTTCCTCATGAGCACAATTAAGTGTTCTGGAATTCCCATCCTTCACAGTGTTATCTGTAATTTGTTATGATCCACACAGTCGATGCCTTTGCGTTGTCAATAAAACACAGGTAAACAACTTTTCAGGTGTTCTCTGCCTAGCATATCATACTAGGTTTTCTAGCTAGTGTATTATAATTAACCATTGATACTTAGGTGCTGCTGGCTATACTCATAGTCGTGTACTTAGCTGGACTAATTGATATTACACAGTATTTTAACTCAGCCAGGTTTTGCAGTCCAAAAAGGGGTTATCAGAAAGCCAGAGCTCAAGTTGGACCTTATTTCTTGGGCAAAGAACTGCTAGATAGCATGGTAAGGAAGTAGCAGCATCCTAGAAACTTGGGAACTGGTACCTTTTATTTTTTAAAAAAGGGGATTTTAGTTTGTTAAGCAGATCCTATTTTTGTTTACTCAGTGATTTAATTACCATTCTCTGGCCTAAGAGTGAGGACTGAAAGAAGTTATTTAGAGGGCAAGCATTAGGGTACTTGAAGAAATGGTATGAAACCATCATGTACTAACTGTGCCCAGTTAGGAGTTCTCTGCATTCCCTGATTTTTCCCCCTTTTGGTCTCTGTGTCATAAATGCGAAGTCCTTAGGGATAGAGGACAATTTTCTTGACTACTGTGTGAAGCAGGGATACAGCCGGGCATGGTGGCAGTTGGATGAGGAGCTCTGGACTTTGGATTCATGAAATCTAGGTTCTCCTACTGATTACCAGTATGAGCTCAGGCAAGCCATTTATTCTTTCCTTTCTTCAATTTCCTTATCCAAGCCTATATTAGATCTCCTAAGGATATCTTCAGGTCTAAAATTCTTTGGTGGTCATTTTCTCATTAAGAATTTTACAAATAGCCTATCTCTCCTACTGTGGCTAATGAGAAATGTTCAGGTATTATATTCTTTCTCCTTATGTTTCCATTACATGGGGAGGCTATAACTTCTGTCTTGTTACTATGAAATCAGGATCTGTGCTTCCAGCAAAGGCCAGTCTGTCTCCTTGTGTACTGTTCAAGGACGTTACTCTAGCAATTCTGCCATCTCTCTTCTGTATCATTGCATTTTCCCTTTCAACTGGATATTTCCCACCAGCATAATTTTTTTTTTTTACCTTCTGTCATGGATTGAATTGTAGCCCCCACAGATATCTATTAGCTTGGCTAGGTCATGATTCCCAGTATTGTATGATTGTTTACCATTTTGTCATCTGATGTGGTTTCCCTGTGTGTTGTAAATCCTATCACGATGATGTAATGAGATGGATTAGTGGCAGTTACGTTGATGAGATCTGCAAGATGAGATATTATCTTCAGCCAATCTCTTTTGAGAGAGTAAAGAGAGAAGTGGGCAGGGAGACATGGGAATCTCATACCACCAAGAAAGCAGTGCTGGGAGCAGAACACATCCTTTGGACTTGAGGTTCCTGCGCTGAGATGCTCCCAAACCAAGGGAAGACTGATGACAAGGACCTTACCCCAGAGCTGACAGAGAGAGAAAGCCTTCCCCCGGAGCTGGCACCCTGAATTCAGACTTCTAGCCTACTGGACTGTGAGAGGATAAACCTCTTTGTTAAAGCCATCCACTTGTGGTATTTCTGGTATAGCAACACTAGATGACCAAGACATCTTCTTAAGAAATTTTCTTCTGACACCATGTCCCCCAGCTACCACCCTATTTCTCTCTTTCAGCAAAACACCTCAGAGGAGTTGAGTGTGTTTGCCGCCTTCAATTTCTTTCCTCCTATTCTTTCTTGAACCCATTCCAGTCAGGCATTTGCCCTCGTCACTGCACTGAAACTGGCTTATGAAGTCATTAATGTCCTTGGTCATTTTCAGATCTCATTCTAATTGACATGTTATCAGCATTTGGCACAGGTGATTGTTCCCTTCTTCTTGAAATGTTTTCTTCACTAGACTTCCAGGACACCATATGCTTCTGCTTTCTGTCCTACTTCACTGACCCTCCTTTGTCGATTCCTCCTCATTTCCTTGACCTGTTAATGTTAAAGTGCTCCAAGGCTCAGTCCTTGAACCTTTATTTTCCCTATCTGTACTCACTCACTTGGGATTCCGTTCACTCTTGAACTTTAGTATCACCCATATGCTAATGATTTCCACATTTATAACTCCAGACTACATATACCTAGTTGCCTATTTATACGTCCATGCTTAGATATCTAATAGGCACCTCAGATTTAACGTCTGTAAAACTGATCTCCTGATCTTACTTCCCAAACCTGCTCCTCCTGCATCTTGCCTCATGTCCATTAATCGCAATTCCTTTTCTTCTAGTTGCTCAAGGGCAAAAACCTTAGAATCAGCCTTGACTTCTTTCTTTATCTCATACTCCACATCCAAACAGTCAGCAGATATTGTTGAAAATATAAAAATATATCTAGAATCTGACCACTTTGTACCACCCCAGTCACCATCATCTCTCCCTGGATTATTATAGTAGCTTCATAATTGGTCTTCCTATTTTCTTTCTTATGTCTCAGAGTCCATCCTTAACCCAACAGCCAGAGTGATTCTTTTAAAACATGTTAGATTTTTGTTCCTCTGTACAAAACCTTCCAGTGGCTTCACATCTTACTCGAAGTACAAGCCAGAATCTTTACAGTGGTCTACCTGGCCTTACATGATCGGGCATCTGTTATTTTTCTGGCCTCATCTCCTACTACTCTCACCTTGACCACTCTGCTGCAGGCACATTGGCCTTGTTACTCTGTTTGCCTCAGCACCTTTCCAGTAGTTGTTCCTTCTCCCTAGAAAGTGCTTCTTGGTATTTACATGTCACCTCCTTAAGCCTTTCTCTCAAGTGTTGCCTTCTAAAAGTAGTATTTTCTGGCTACCCTGTTTCTCTTTGCCCTCTCCATCTTCCTTCCTTAACTTTATTTTTCTCCGTAGCACTTACTTCATTCTAACATACTATATATTTTATTTATTTTGTTTGCCTCTTCCCACTCTAATTTAAGCTCTACTAAGGCGTATATTTTTCTCACTACTGCAGTGCCTAGAATAGAGTGAGTAAGTGAATGAATAGTAGCTACCTCGTAGGATTCTTATGTAGGTTAAACAAGTTAAACAAATTCTTAGAGCCTGGACTGACACAATAAAAAGCACTCCATAAGTGCTAGCTTTAATTATCACTGGTTTTGATTGAATTGTGTCCCCCCAAAATGTATGTCAACTTGGTTAGTCCATGATTCTGAGTAGTGTGTAATTGCCCACCATGTGTCATCTGATGTGATTTTCCTATGTGTTGTAAATCTTACCCCTATGATGTTAATAAAGTGGGATTAACGGCAGTTATGTTGATGAGGCAGGATTCGATCTACAAGATTAGGTTGTGTTTTAAACCCATCTCTTGAGATATAGAGAGAAGCAAGCAGAGAGACATGGCTACCACCAAGGAACAAGAGCCAGGAGAGTAGCACATCCTTTAGACTCAGGGTCCCTGCGTTGAGAAGCTTCTCTACCGGAAAGATTGATGGCAAGGACCTTCCTCCAGAACCAAAAGAGAGAGAGAGAGTGCCTTTCCCTGGAGCTGCTACTGTGAATTCGACTTCTAGCTTTCTAGACTGAGAGAATAAATTTCTCACTGTTAAAGGCATCAATCTGTGGTTTTTCTGTTGCAGCAGCACTAGATGACTAAGACAGTCACCTTCATGGCATATCAGCCACGGGCAGTCCTGCAGTCTATGGAGATGAGGACTTAATTGAGATGTCTTGGCATGTCATCTCCCATCAGCTTTGATTGGAAATGCTGCCACAAAGGAAGGACAACACCCCGTAGGGTTTTCAGTGGCCGTGATCTTATGGAAGTAGATCACCAGGCCTTTCATCTGTGGTGTTACTGGGTGGACTTGAACTGCCAACCTTTCCGTTAGGAGCCAAGCATAAACCATTTGCACTACCCAATGACCTCTGTTCTTTACTTGTTCCAAGTAAAGATTGCGCTTTAGTCAGAAAGAAACTTAAGTGCAAAGTATGCAATTTTTCTTTTTAAAGGATGAATTTTCCTTAAAGTTCCTGTTGTTGTTAGGTGCCGTCAGGTCGGTTCTGACTCATACCCTCTGCAGAACAGAATGAAAAGCTGCCCGGTCCTGCACCATGCTCACAATTGTTATGTTTGAGCCCATTGTTGCAGCCACTGTGTCAGTCCATCTCGCTGAGGGTCTTCCTCTTTTTCGCTGACTCTCTACCAAGCATGATGTCATTCTCCAGGGACTGATCCCTCCTGATAACATGTCCAAAGTATGTGAGATGAAGTCTTGCCATCTTGGCTTCTAAGGGGCACTCTGGCGGTGCTTCTTCTGAGAAGCATTGGTTGGTGCTTTGGGAGGTCAATGGTACATTCCGTATTCTTCACCAATCTCATAATTCAAAGGCATCCATTCTTCTTTGGTCTCCTTTATTCATTGTCCAGCTTTTGCATGTGTATGAGGCAACTGAAAACACCATGGGTTTCGCCAGCCGTGCCTTAGTCCTTAAAGTTCCTAGATCCATAAAAATAATATTTTTTCAATTTGTCTCAAATCTTTTATCCAATGAAAAATAGTAACTTTTGAAAACATGAGAGACCTCATTTTTGCATCTTCTTTTGTATATGTGTGTTGCTGGTGGGGTGAGGGGTGGTGAAGGTTTATTTACAGGTAGTGGTATAACTGGTTGTAGCTATCGTGGCCCAACGTTAACGCTTGAAAAGTTTTATTTGACTAATCATTTTTGTTTCAGGAAGACTGCAGATCTAACGGATAGTTAAATAGAAGCAATATATTTTTGTAAATTATTAACACAGTATTTCATCAAGAAATGCCTTACATTAGTAAGGGTGAGTGGAAATTGCCATTTCCTGTACTTCATTATTGAAGCCATTATTTTATTCTGGTAGGCTCACAGCTGGCAACCTGGAATAAAAAATCCATACCGTGGTGTTGTAGTGTGGCCCGTTCCTGAAAATATTGAAATCACTGTGACGCTTTTTAAGGTAGGTTCTGTTTTTATACATAATAAAATTTATTATACAATCATGGTTCTGACAGATTATTTCAGTATCCATTGTTCTGTACATATCCAGTCTGATACCTTAATGTGAATTATCTTTAGGGGTACTAGCAATTTATAACAATGCAAGGACATCAAGGTATTTCGTGATCTGTAAAGTCCAAATAACTTGGAGGTCCTTTTGAACTTGTTTAAGGTCAGCTGGGATACTTCTTTTCCCATTGTCTACATTCAACCCACAGGAAACTTTAAGATGCCTTTTCTGTGAAAAACTAAGTTTTATGTAGTTCTTATTAGTCCTGAGACTCATTTTGTTATCCTTGTTTGACTAATACAACAAGATATGTTTTAAAATTAATATTTGATAAATATTTTATTGACATATTAACACGTATGTTAAATGGACATTTGAAAATTTTACTGATATTAATACTTCATAAGTATTATAGCTTAAAAGCAAAATTCTCTTGGTAAATTCAAGGCGCAGATTAAAAACCATAGCTGTACATATACCTACCTGCATTTTTTTATTTTAGTATCTTCCATATTTTTTGAAACAGTATAAGTAGTGCTCACACGTGTAGTAGTTAGGCACTGGAATATTTACTTTTCTAACCCTCTCCAAAAACAAAAAAGAAATAGTGGGGACTAGTATGTCCAAGTTTTAGCCTCTTAGAAGACTGTGGAATTAGAAAACTTAGGCGTTATTTCCTCTTTGAGTCATTCAAATTATGTTGAGTTTGTTTTCTCAGGACAGGAGAAAGAAGGGTATCTCATTAAGCATAATTTAGACAGTTTGAAAATCCTCTAAATATTTAAAAAAAAAAAAAAAAACTCTTTGCCATCAAGTCCGTTCCTACTCATAGTGACCCCATAGGACAGAGTAGAAATGCCCCATAGAGTTTCCAAGGAGTGCCTGGTGGATTCGAACTGGTGACCTTTTGGTTAGCAGCCGTAGCTCTTAACCACTATGCCACCAGGGTTTTCAAATATTCTAGATATTTTAGGACATAAAATTAAAGTACTGTAAACTAATATGGCTGAGAGTATGAGATCACTATGTAAAAAAACGGCTTTTGGTTTCATGATCTAATATATTAATTCATTTATTCAAGAAGTACTGCAGGGGTCAATAGAACAAAACAATGTAATAAATGTTAATATACTGGCCCATAAACTGATTAGTACCTTTAAATGGCCTGTGTTTTGTAGGTACTGTATTTTACAAAAGATTCTTAATGGATTATGTATATTTTGTAGTTTTAATATGACTGTTATTGACATCATAACATTACTGGGTTATGCTGAGGATATAAATACTGTACTTGATTTACCCAGGGAGAAATAGGGATGAGACAGGGCCTGCAATATCTCTGACATGTTTGAGGAAGACTTTTAAATAATCTACTGAGTATTTTGATTTAGCATATTGTTCTTATCAGTAAAGCAAATGAATGGACATAGTTATAAAACTTTTTTTAAAAAATGGCAATAGAGAGCATGGGGTTGGACTAGAACTGATAAATAGCTGACAGCCACGTGTTTGGGGAAATGATATGTACTGACTGAGTGATTCTGAGTTGAAAGTGGCTGCTGAAAATGTGTTACTTGAAAGGGTTAAGTGCTAAGTGTAGTTTTCACGTACTGATGAAATGTTCAGACTGTCCTTACCCTTGAACTTTTACAGTTTTGAATATTAGTCTGTAGAAGGTTTTGGAAAAACACCAAATGCCCCTCCCTCCCTAGTTTACTGTATTAAACATTTCTGAATTGTGCTATTGAAGTTGTTCTACCCCTGTGTTCCAGCACCCAGAAAAGTATCTGGTGACCATTTTCAATATTTAAACGAGTATTTCCAGCTGATACATTTATTTTCTTGACACACCCCCCTCCAGAATTCTAACAGAAAAGTAAAAAACAAGAAATAAAAAACTGTTCATTCTTACATGATAATTTTGGGATCTTGGTATTGAATAGCAGTGAACTCATATTCAAGTGAAAAACTTCATATTTTCCCTTTCTTTTACTTTTATTGAGGACTGACAAGGCCCTTCATCTGGAAATCAGCAAATAGGAAAGGAAAGGACTACCCTGCACCCTTTTTGTCCTGAGAGTAGAGTTCGCCGGGGTATGCTCATGGAGGATGTGCTTTTTAAAAACATTACCGATATGTTTTCATTCTTCATACTTTAACCAGAAATTAATTTTTTTTAGCCTGCATGCTTGTGTTTGAAATTTGAGTTATATTGAAAATAGGTGTTTCCAGTAAGTTTTTTAAAAATGTGTTTTTAGAGTTTTGAGAAGGAATATGGCCCTTTAAGTCATTTTCAGTTTTTCTTGCAGTGGTAAGAAAGGAGACAGTAGAGGGTGGAGAGTAGGATATAAAGAAGAATTAATTGATTGAAGCTAGGAGCAATTTTCATGACAGATGGTTTTCTCTGGTCAACAATATAAATAGTTAATTGCATAGACATGTCATTTCTAAGTGGTTTGAAAATGAACAAGGTTGCTGCTGCTTTTGCATCTTTTTATTGACTTTGCTTTTTCAGCTGTGTCCTTGGTCCCATTGAAATTTATTCTTTAGTAAAAATTCTTCTTCTAGGGGTATTGGATCATTTGTGTTTTTTAAAAATGGTTCATCTGCTTTAAGTATTTATGTGTGTTGTATATGTGTAAAGCACTGTTCAATATTCGTTAACAACAACAACAAGAAAAAACCCAAACCCATTGTCATTGAGTCGATTCCAACTCATAGCGACCCTGTAGGACATAGTAGAATTGCCCCATAGGGTTTCCAAGGCTGTAAATCTTTAAGAAAGCAGACTGCCTCATCCTTCTCCACCAACCTTTCAGTTAGCAGTCCAGCGCCTAACCACTACACCAGGAGGTACATGTTCACTGGAGTCCCTGGGTATCGTAAACAGTTAAGCACTCAACTACTAACTGAAGGATTGGCAGTTCAGACCCACCTACCCAAAACAAAGGCACCTGGGAGGAAAGGCCAAGTGATCTGCTTCTGAAGGTCATGGCCTTAAAAACCCTGTGGAACTGTTCTGCTCTGCGTACATGGGGGCGCCATGAGTCAGAATCAACTCGATGGTAAGTGGTTTGGTTTACATATTCCCTAATTCATTCATCAAATATTTTGGAGATCATACTATGTGCCAGGTACTTTTCTAGGCCCTGGGGTTACAGTGGTAAAATTAAACCAACAAAGTAATTAAAAGTCATAGACCTGGGAGTACATAAAAGCTTTAACACTTATTGGTTGTGCAGTGTGGAAAGTTGTATCTTTTAAATATCAATATTCTGCTCTGTTAAATGGGAATAAGTATAATCCCTATCTCACAGGTTGCTGTGATGATTAAACAGCACAATAATTAGGCCGTAGTGCTCAGTAAATATTTCGTATTATTATCATTATGGTCCTAACTGTGCCGGAAGGAGCCCTGGCCTGCAACGGTTAAGCCGGCTGCTAGCCGAAGGACCTGCGGTTGGAAGCCACCAGCGGCTCCAGGGGGACAAAGATCTGGTGGTCTGCTCCACTAAGGATTATAGCCTAGGAAACTGTACGGGGCAGTTCTGCTCTGTCATATAGGGTTGCTGTGAGTTGGGATCAGCACAACAGCACACAACAACAACTGTGCTGGAGCTGTGCTGTATTCCCTGGGGGATGGGGAAGAAGAGAGGGAGAAGAGTAGGTGAAGAGGATGGTAGAATGTCTCTCTTCTCAGCATTGTGCCACGCTATTACCTGGTCTCTACTTGTGCCCTAAACTCCTCACGGAAAAGCTCCTTCAACTTTTACTGTCCTCTCTCTCCACAGACCTAGTTTTTTTTTTTTTTTCCTCTCTCCACAGACCTAGTTCATAGGCAGCACCAGGCTGGGAAAACAAATAGCACCTAGAGTTCTCTACTTCCCTTTCCCTCTACCCTTTCTTAGTACCTCTGCCTCCCCTCCTCGACCCCCTTCTCTACAAACACCACCAAAAATCACTTTTTTGGCAGGTCTTTATCCCTTTTATGTGAATTTACTGATAAAAATGGTTGCCTCAATACAGCTCAGACTCAGCCAGGCACCACTGCTGTTAGAGTAAAAAATAAGTAGACAGAAACAATGAAGTAACTGAGGAGTTTGGAATTTATCCTGTAGGTTGCACGTGTTAGTAAAGAAATCTGAGTTGGTACTAATGTGGTCAGAACTGTGTTTTGGGAAAATTATTCTGTGACTAAGATTGACTGGAGGGCAGAGAGAGTAATTGAGAGAATGCCTCAGTAGCTTTTATCTTGAAATAGTATAGGCACAAAGTAGTAAGGACCCAAACCCAGCTGTGGCAATAGAAATAGAAGATTAACTAATAGACTAAAGTGGAATCAATTATGAATAAGATACTTCCGAGTGAGAAGCATGTGGAACCTGAGACCCAGTAGGGACAGGCAGAGCCCTTCCCCTATCTGTGTACATTCACTCTTAGAGTGGACTGTGGAACCAAAAGCCCCAAAAGCCTGCTGTATTAAATATTCTCTCAGTCTTAATCCTCCCACTCCTACTCCACCTCTAACACAAATAGTAGAACTTGAACAATTTAATGCATGTATGATGTGACCCCACTACTTTCTTCTTGATGTCTTTTACTCTGTTTAACTTATTCTAATGCCTGTGAAAATCCTGTGCACCCACCTAACCCAGATGCTTTCCTTCTCATGAAGCTTCTCTTGTTCATTCTGCTAATAAGGGATATGTCATTTTCTAATCGCTGATAAAAACAATTGTTTTCAATCATCATATATTGATTTAGATTAAAGTTTTTGTGTTTGTCTTCAAAGACAAGGACAAGCATGTATGAATCCATGTAACACCTCTGCAATCACTTGTATAAGTTCCCAATAAATATTTGTCAAATAAATGCCAAGGGATGGAATTTTTACCTGTAAAACTGTGCCTTATTTAAAAAAAAAAAAAAAGTTGTATTTGGTCATAGGATCCATCACTCTTTCTTAAGATTTCTGTGACATTTCCAGGGTTGATAGTAGATGTCAACAGCCCGTGCTAATTTGTCATTTTGTCTACCTTATGAAGTCCTTTGCCGTGCTTTGAAATCCCGGATATTTACATAATGCCTGCACCTAAGAAAACTTTGCTTCAAGCAGTATTTTTAAATACTCACAGGTATAAAAAATGAGGGCAGGGCTTTGTATGAGCATTTAACATCCTAATAAGGTGCTTCTTAATCGTTAATTCGCTAACTCACCTGTCTCCGATCAGATATCTTTTTGTCTTGTAATAAATGCAATAATGGAAGATAATGATAGGTACAACATAAGTAAAACAGACTTTCTTAATATAAAATAATGATTTAAATTTACAGAAGTCAGGGAAATATAAAAGTTAGCTACTCTGCCTCCTTTTTAAGGGTTGGTAAAAGCAAAAAGCAAGGCTATTTATATATTTTTAAATTGGATTGATTTCATTAAAGACGTATTTCAGTTTCATATTTTGCTTTTGTTACAGGATCCTCATGCAGAGGAATTTGAAGACAAAGAGTGGACATTTGTCATTGAAAATGTAAGCTAATGGCCGATTCCTTCACATTTGTGACTGTATATGTTATTAAGGTGCATTAGCATTTTGCTAGTAGGAGAAATGTTGCCTTTTGAAAATCAGAAAGTGATTTATGGCTCTGAGATTTTTCTAATGAAGTGGTATCCAATAGCAGGATTATTTGGAAGAAACGCTTTTATTAAAACTGTATAAGTAGTCTGAGACTAGAGGAATCCCGGCGGTCATGGTCCCCAAACCTTCTGTTGGCCCAGGACAGGAACCATTCCCAAAGACAACTCATCAGACATGAAAGGGACTGGACAGTGGGTAGGGAGAGATGCTGATGAAGAGTGAGCTGACTATATCAGGTGGACACTTGAGACTGTGTTGGCATCTCCTGTCTGGAGGGGGGATGGGAGGATAGAGAGAGTTGGAAGCTGGCAAAATTGTCACGAAAGGAGAGACTGGAAGGGCTGACTCATTAGGGGGAGAGCAAGTGGGAGTACAGAGTAAGGTGTATATAAACTTATATGTGACAGTCTGACTTGATTTGTAAACGTTCACTTGAAGCTCAATAAAAGTTAATTAAAAAAAAAAAAAACTGTAAAAGTAAATGTGCCCCCCAATACCGAATCATATACAGGTAGTCCCTGACTTACCATGGTATTCCATGCTGATGACTCTGTCGGAAGTTGGTTCTGATGTAAGTCAAATACCTCATTTTTCAATATATACATATATAGGTAAAAAGTACACAAATCATAAAAACTTACTCCAACAATGAAGAAGAGTTGGACGACATTGGCATTTTGTCAGTTGCAGTAATAACTCTGCTTGTGGAAGGTTCTGGATCACCTGGATTATCCCTGGAAATGGGGATGGTGCTTCTAGTCAGAAAATTAGTGAGAGCTGTCTGTATTGTCTCAAGCCTCTGATTTAGTTTAGAAAACTTTATCTATATGGCAGTGTTTTGAACAATAAATCATAAAATTGAACATCTGGGAGTGAACATCTAAGAATGATAACATCAGCAAATTACGTGCTGCAACATTGCATGTAGTATATATTACTATCCATAAGATGTACAAAAACATTTTATATATATACATATATATATATAAATAACCCAGTGACCCAGTGCCGTTGAGATACATATATATGTAGTCAATCATAAGTGTGGTTCATCGTAACTCAAATATGTAGTAAGCTGGGGACTACCTGGGTATTCTGTTCAGGGCTTGAGGTCAAGACCATGTCTCAGTCATCTTTTAAATCTGTTCAGCATCTAGCAGGGTGTCTCTCATATAACAGATGCTCATTTAGCATTTATTGAATGAAACAATGAATGGCCTTTGAAGTCCTTAAATATAAAGCATATCCTTTAACTTTTTGTTTGGGCCGAGGCACTTAGAGTGGCACTTTAATAACCATCCTAAGTTAATTTATGTATTGTGGAATCCCAAATGACTGATAAGCAAATAGGAATCCCTGGGTGGTGCAAATGGTTAACACACTTGGCTGCTAACTGTAAGGTTAGCAGTTCAAGTCCACCCAGAGTCTCCTCGGAAGAAAGGCCTGGTTTTCTACTTCTGAAAAATCAGCCACTGAAAACCCTATGGAGCACAGTTCTACTTCTCACATGTGTCGGGTCTCCATGAGTCAGAATTAAAACCATGCCAATGGTTTTTAGTAGTAGCATATAGTAGGTGTCATAGATTGAATTGTGTCCTCCCAAAATATGTGTCAACTAGGCTGGGCTATGATTCTCAGTGGTTTAGCAGCTATGTAATGATGCAATCATCCCCCATGATGTGATCCAATGTGATCAGCCAGTCAGTTGTAAGGGGTTAGGGTAGGATGCAACATCCTTTCTCAGGTCACAGCCTTGATCTAATTTAAGGGGAGTTACTGTGAGGTGTGGCCCACATCACGTTTTATCTTATAAGAGATGAAAGGAGAGAAAACCGAGCAGAGAGAGAGAGACCTCCTACCACCAAGAAGAGCCGGGAGCTGAGCACATCCTTTGGACCTGGGGTCTCTGTGCCAAGAACCTCCTAGACTCGGGGGAACATGGATACCAAGACACATGGAGATCTCCAAGGAACTCTAGGTCCACACATGTTCAAAGGAGACAAGGACTTTCCACCAGAGCCAACAGAGAAACCCTTCCCCTAGAGCTAGCCACTTGAATTTGGACTTCTGACTTCCTATACTGTGAGAGAAAACATTTCTGTTTGTTAAAGCCATCCACTTGTGTTATTTCTGTTAAAGCAGCACTAGATAACTAAGACAGTAGGTGTTCAATAAGTGTTTATTTAATGAGGATTAGAGAAGGGCAGGCCATTAAAGAATAGTGCTTAAGGACATGGGCTCTGGAATCAGATAGACCTTATTTCAAGTCCTAGTTCTTCACTTAGTTGTAGGCAATTTTTTAATTTGTTGTGAAGATTAAATAATTCTCAGTGAATATTAACTTTTACCATTGTTGTCATCATTACCATCGTCATCATCATTGTAGTTCTAAAACATGTTTAAAGCAGGCTTATAACATGCATTGCAGCATATTGTTCCTTTCTATCGCTGTCTGACTCCTATTTTGTATTTCAGTGATGAAATGAATCTTACACTTTCCCAGTAGTAGCTGGGTCATTTTTAGGCCTGAATTGTTGGGAAGCTTAGGAGTGCGGTCAGGTTCAAACACAGTAGGGGGATTCTGATGGTTTGCTCTCAAGCCAATAGCATTGTGTTAAAGGTTCATGACGATTATGACTTTTCTATAGTGATAGACTCGAACATTATACCTGAATTAGTAATTAAAGGTGAAATAAAAAAAAGAAAAGAAAGCTTCTTGAATTTGGTTACAGCCTCAAAAGCCTAGCTTTCATTAACTTATCAAGAACTTCTCTCCAATGGGTAGGGTAGTCTTTGGATTTTTAACACTCATACCTCTTATTATACTTCTGAAGTCTCTGTTACCTCAGTGGATTAAATAATAAGGCTGTCCAATTCAAGTTGTAATTAATGGCAAAAATATATCAAAACTAACTTTACATTTGTTTAGAAAAGTGTTCTCATTACATGATTAATCTCACCTGAAAAACAGATCATACACTAAACTACTGGAAAGTGGGTGAAGTTATTTTGTGCGAGTAAAAAAAAAAAAGGTATATAATATAGATATGGGGAAAATAGTTTTCTTAAATGCTGTATTATGTATTTTATAAAGGTATTTCAAAAGTCAGTAGAGAAACAGTAAAAATAAAATGATAAAATTTAAATGCATTATGAGATAAAGAGTTGTATTTTAGATTATCCGTTTCACATTTAGGTATGTGTTTCTCAAGCCAAAAAGCATCTTTCTAGCCTTTTAATAAAATATATATTTATCTCAGCTTATTTTGCCCATTTACCTGTATATTACTGAAATGGTTGAAGTTGTTAGAAATCTGTGACATGAGGAAAATGGAAAAATAAAACACATTAGCATTTGTTATCCCCAAACATCTATTAATAAATTAGATCTAAGAAAAATTCAATAAAAATGATATAAATAACCTTTAACTATTACATTTTTATTGAAATATTTTTAGAAATTAGATCTTACTATGTGATCAGATGATTTTTGAGGACTTTCCTCTGAATGATATGGTAGTGGAGAGAACACTGCATTTATGGAGATTCTCAGCCATCGTTATGCTTTTTAATAGCTGAAAGATTTTCTGCTTCCTTCTCTCTCTGCCTCCTCATATTCTTATTTGAAAAAACTACATTTTTCTTTCTTTCATCTCATGTTGTTGTTAGCTGCCATCAAGTTGGCTTTTGACTCATAGAGATCCCATGCACAACAGAACAAACCACTGCCCAGTCCTGTGCCATCTCCATGATGGGTTATGGATCAGACTTGTGATCCATAGGGTTTTTATTGGCTGATTTTCAGAAATAGATCACCAGACCTTTCTTCCTAGGCCATCTGAGTCTGGCAACACGCAAGCCTCCACAGACAGAGAGGTAGTAGTTGTTCATGAGGTGTGTTGGCTGGGAATCAAACTTGGCTCTCCCACATGGAAGGGAGAGTTTTACCCATGAACCACCAGTGTCCCATTCCCATCTCTAGAAAATATGAATTTTGGATTGGGTTAGAATTGAGTATAAATTTCGGTGTTATGTCTTCAAAACTGGGTGACCTTGATTATTCTCAAGGACTCAGTTTCTTTATCTATAAAGTGAAGAATTTCTACTAGATGGTCTCAGGTGGCTTTTCTAGGTCTATGACTTTTTTTAGTCAATAGGAATATTTTCATAAACTTTTTGAAAATGCTTTTAGATTGAATATTTTATTTTCAAGTTTATGAAGAATAGACTAAAGAAATTATCTAGTATAGTATTTCAGAATCAATAACTTTCTAATTTATATCTTTTAAAAATCCATATTAGCATATGTATTTTTTCTCTATACTTTTATTTCTGGAAGTAGATTATGAATATTGTTGCAAATTTCCTACTCTAAATTTTCAGTACAACAGTTTCTTTCACCTGCTTTTTGTTTTTATAATAGTTATTTCCATTGCTAGATTGGGAAAAAAAAAAACCAGAAGAAAGAAAATGGAATTGTGATATAAACTAGCTTTTTATGTAAGGGAAGGTAATAGCCTTTGTAGTAGAAACCTAATTCTCAGCCATGAGTATCAAAGAAAATATACCCATCTTTTTTTTTTTAATCATTTTTTTTATTGTGCTTTAAGTGAAAGTTTACAATTCAACTCAGTTTCTCATACAAAAACTTATACACACATTGTTTTGTAAACCTAGTTTTCCCTACAATGTGACAGCACACTTCCTCTCTCCACCCTGTATTTTCCATGTCCATTCAACCATCTCCTGTCCCCCTCGGCCTTCTCGTCTCACCTCCAAACAGGAGCTGCCCACATAGTCTCATGTGTCCACTTGAGCCAAGAAGCAGACTCTCCACCAGCATCATTTTATGTCTTATGGTCCAGTCTAATCTTTGTCTGAAGAGCTGGCTTCGAAAATGGTTCCAGTTTTGGGCTAAGAGAGAGCCCGGGGGCCACAACCCTCAGGGTCCCCCGCAGTCCCAGTCAGACCACCAAGTCTGGCCTTTTTACTAGAATTTGAGATCTGCATCCCAGTTTTCTCCTGCTGCATCAGGGATTCTCTGTTGTGTTTCCTGTCAGGGTAGTCATTGGTGGTAGCCGAGTACCATCTAGTTCTTCCAGCCTCAGGCTGATGGAATCTCTGGTTTATGCGGCCCTTTCTTTCACTTGGGCTCATATTTTCCTTGTGTCTTTGGTGTCCTTCATTTTCCTTTACTCTAGGTGGGTTGCAACCAATTGATGCATCTTAGATGGCCACTTGCTAGCTTTCAGGATCCCAGATGCCACTCAACAAAGTGGGATGCAGAACGTTTTCTTAATACACTTTGTTATGCCAGTTGACCTACATGTCCCCTGAAACCATAGTCCCCAGGCCCCCACCCCAGCTACTGTGTCCCTTGAAGTGTTTGGTTGTATTTAGGGAACTTCTTAGCTTTTGAATTAGTCCAGTTGTGCTGACTTCCCCTGTATTATGTCTTGTCCTTCCCTTCACCCAAAATAATTCTTGTCTACTGTCTAATTAGTGAATACACCTCCCCCTCCCTCCCCACCCTCATAACTATCAAAGAATGTTTTCTTCTGTGTTTAAATCTTCTCTTATAATTTTCTTATAATAGTGGTCTCGTACAATATTTGTCCTTTTGTGACTGATTAATTTCACTCGGCTTAATGCTTTCCAGATTCCTCCATGTTATGTTTCACGGATTCATCATTATTCTTTAGAATTTCTTTGTGTGAATATACCATAGTTTGTTTATCCATTCATCTGTTGATGGGCACCTTGGTTGTTTCCATCTTTTTGCTATTGTAAACAGTGCTGCAGTGAACATGGGTGTGCATATATCTGTTCATGTGAAGGTTCTTATTTCTCTAGGATATATTCCAAGGAGTGGGATTGCTGGTTCTGTTTCTAGCTTTTTAAAGAAGCTAGAATTTCCAAAGTGGTTGTGCATTCCTACCAGCAGTGTATAAGTGTTCTCATCTCTACACAATCTCTCCAACATTTATTATTTTGTGTTTTTTTGGATTAATGCCAGCCGTGTTTGGGCGAGATGGTATCTCATTGTGGTTTTGATTTGCATTTCTCTAATGGCTAACGATTGTAAACATTTCCTCATGTATCTGTTAGCTGCCTGAATGTCTTCTTTGGTGAAGGGCCTGTTCATATCCTTTGCCCGTTTTTTAATTGGGTTATTTGTCTTTTTGTTGTTGAGGTTTTGCAGTATCTTGTAGATTTTAGAGATTAGATGCTGATCCGATTTGTTGTAGCCAAAAATGTTTTCTCAGTTTGTAGATTGTCTTCTTACTCTTTTGGTGAAGTCTTTGGATGAGCATAAATATTTGATTTTTCGGAGCTTCCAGTTATCTAGTTTCTCTTCTGGTGTTTGTGCATTGTTCGTAATGTTTTGTATACTGTTTATGCCATGTATTAGGGCTCCTAGTGCTGTCTTTATTTTTTCTTCCATGATCTTTATTGTTTTAGTTTTATATTTAGGTCTTTGATCCATTTTGAGTTAGTTTTTGTGCATGGTGTGAGGTATGGGTGTTGTTTCAGTTTTTTCAGATGGATATCCAGTTATGCCAGCACCGGTTGTTAAAGAGACTGTCTTTTCCCCATTTAATGAGCTTTGGGCCTTTTTCAAATATCGGCTGCTCATAGGTGAATGAATTTATGTCTGGATTCTCAATTCTGTTCCGCTGGTCTATGTTATCTGTTGTTGTACCAGTACCAGGCTGTTTAGAGTACTATAGTGGTATAATAGGTTCTAAAGTCAGAAAGTATACCCATCTTCTAAGAGATAGTCAGTACCAAGGAGAACCTAGGTAAGGATGAGCTAATAATCAGAATTTGGGAGGGGTAGGCAATTTCTCTGCTATTAGTAATGATGGTAATAACAACAGTAGTGCTAGCTAGGAACCACATGCAAGAAAATAGCAAACTTTTTAATAGATAAGGTTCTTATGATTTTATTATTGTTGGCTTATCCCTATTTTTACAGCAAGATTTTTCCCCCCTAGGCAATTGGTGATTTGGCCTATTTTACCAGTTTAGCGTGTTTATTAAAACAACCCTCGCCCCCCCCCCGCCCCCCAAAAAAGATAAGTACTAAGTGCATCCATTATTGGGTTTTCTTATATTGCATAAAGTTACCAGAGTTCAGGAGTATTGTGAAATTGCTATATCCTTAATGCATGCGAAAGAGCATGACTGTACATGTGACAAGAACATTTAAAGTAGACTAGTTGATGCATTTGAACTGTGTGTGTGGCATTGGCAAAGAACATTAAATATACTGTAGACTGCCAAAAGAACGAACAAATCTGTCTTAGAAGAAATACCACCAGAATGCTCCTTAGAAGTGAGGATGGTGAGACTTTGACTGGTTTACTTTGGATATATCATCAGGAAGACCAGTCGCTAGAAAAGGACATCATATTTGGTAAAGTAACCAAAAAACCAAACCCATTGCCGTCGAGTCGATTCCGACTCATAACAAAAACAGTGAAAATTTACAATGAAATGAATTGGCATGAACTGCGATAATAGATTGAAAAGATACCCAGTAAAAAAGATACCAGCAATCATAAAGATGGTTTTGTTCTGTTATACGTGAGGCCCGCATGAGACGGAGCCGACTCAGCAGCAGCTAACAACGTCAACTTAAAAGAGACTGTACTAACTTGCATACTTGAAGACAAGTTATCATCCACTGGGAACTACTTAATGTCAAAGGATGAGTTTGTATAAATAAACCTGTGACAAAACAGAAAAGGAGGTACCGTATTCTCACCTGGAAGATGGACTAGAATTAGCTAGCTCTCCCTCTGTAGTTTTCAGGAGGACCTGAGTTTTTTCTGCAGGGACCAACTCCTCTATAGTAAGAGGAATAAATGGATTTGGGGAATGGTTTTTTTCTTTACCTGTCCAGGTATGTTAACTCTTTTTGCGTACTCTGGAAAATCTAGGTCAGTCTTCTGAGATGCAACAGGACCCTGCTTGGATAAGTACATTCAACAGGGGAAAGTTGACTCCATTTGTCTCTGTATCCACCACGTTTTTTTGTATGTAGTGCCTTCTGTGTCATACTCCATATGTATGTGTTGAAGGTGTGAGTGAATTAAGTGAGTGATTGTAGCTAAGTCAGTGAACTGTTAGAAATCCTGTAAGAGTTATTTATTTTTTGAGTGTGAATTCATTTTTTTTTTAATTTTTAAGATTGTGACAAAATATGTAACATAAAATTTGTCAGTTTAACCATTTTAAATATACAGTTCAGTGGCATTAATTCACAGTGTTGTGCAACCATCATCACTGTTTATTTTTTTATTACCCCAAAAAGAAACTCTGCAAGGAGCAGCCCTTTTTAAGAGAGGTATTCAACTATATTGAAAAATTCAAAAAGTAGTGGCAGCGAGATAGTATGTGACGGATCTATGTGGCATTACAGCAGAAGCTCTTCTGACCAACCTCACTGTAGCTTACCTGGATTGCTTACCTCCTGCTGTCTGTTGTGTTTATTAAACATCCTGATTTCAAGCCCACATGTGCCCACATGGCTAGTCGGCTGCTCTCTGACACACTTCTACACACGTCTGCTCTCACAGATGAGTTGTAAGTTGGGTTTGACCCCAGACCTTTTAATAACTATTGGCCTGTTATTGAAATCATATAATTTAATCGAATATTTCATAGACCAATGAACTATCAGCTTGAAAGATTATTTCATGAAAACTCTTAAATGCTTTAGGAAGTGTTAATAAAAGTCAGTTGTTAAAAACTGCCATCTGATCTGTTGTGGATAAAACAACAGTAAAAAAGAAGGCGGGGGGAGAACCTTATACAAATCAAGAAGGATCATGCATTTAGGTTGCTACTCCCTTGTCCTTAAGTATTCATTTTATTTAAAAGTAGACATCACAGATGCTACATTATATGTGTGAATTATACAAGAAAATCAACAATCAACAGTGGAGGCCATGAGAACTGGCGAATGAAAGACAGTGTGTGTTGATCAAAATGTAAATGTTTGTGTATCAGTATTCCTAAGTCTGCACTTTAACTGATCGATCACATCCTTTAAGAGGGATTCCACTACAAATGTATATTGAGCAAGCCAAATCTCAAAATATCTGCCTATATATCTATCAGTGGGATTAAAGAACTGCTCTTAGATATTTTCTTTTAAACCAAAATTTAGTATAAGTAAACGTTATTTTTAATATAAGTAAACTTGTATTTTTCTGGTAGTAGTGCTTTACTTTACTTGACATCATCTAATGATGTCTTTTTAACATTTAATCTTTCAAATAAATGGCCCAGTATTCATTTATTCATTCATACATGTATTCATTCAGCAAGTGAGTATTTACTGAGCATGTATTATGTGCTATGCACTGTTCTTGGCACTGGAAATAAAATGGTATATAAAGTAGATAAAAATATCTTCCTTAATGGAGCCTACGTTCGTGTGTGTATGTGTGTGAAACAGATAATAAAATTAATTTGCGAAATATATAGTATGTTAGATAATGTAAACATATACCTGTTGCCATCAACTTGGTTCCGACTCACAGCGACTGTATAGGACAGAGCAAAACTGCCCCATAGGGTTTCCGGGGAGCGGCTGGTGGATTTGAACTGCCGACCTTTTGCTAAGCAGCCAAACATTTAACCACTGTGCCACCAGGACTCCATAAATATGTAGTAGAAGTTATATATATAACATGCTAGATAAGTGCTGCAGAAAAAAAAAAAAGGGAAGGAGGATAGGGAGCGTGTGTTTATGTGGACCTAATGAGCCTTCTTAATCTCCAGAAGAGAATTGGGATATGTCCATCAAGTTAATTGAAAATGTGTTTTAACAAGAGAGTTGATGAAGTGAATATTGTGAGACTGTGGAAAAGTTAGAAAATAAGCTTGAGAAGTTATGTAAACCTTTTCCTAGGTTACAGCTCCCCTCAGTGGTCAAGGGTGAAGTTGACAGTTCTGTTTCAGCAGGTCATCACATAGGAATAGCACATTACAGTGTTGTGCTCCCAAATCTACCTTACGTTTTAAATGAGTTTGGACATCACACAGAAAGAGCTTGGGAATCTTAAAGAACTAAGGAGCTTTCAGTCTATCTTATTCTCTTGTAAGATCTGGGTTTTGTTTGAAAGTCTGTTGGTGAATTGCTCGGACAGTGAAAAGACGTGCTCTTTGAATGGAACTTTCATTTCTTGAAACGTTTGTCTTTCAGCCCCACAGCAGTAAAGAAATTTTGAGACTTCACCTATAATGCCTAATAGTAAGAGCAGAGAATGACGTTTTCCTTTAGTATAAAATATAAAACATCCTCTCAAGATAGGAAAGTCTTCAAAATACATAACCGTAACAATTCACTGGGCACTACTGTGTATCGGGTACTGTGTGGGATGCTCTATGCACTTTATGCCATTTACTCATGACAGTAACTCTGTGAGGCAGGTATTAATAGCCTTATTTTACAGATAAAGAAAGCGAGGCATTAAAAAAAAAAAAAAGCAAAAAACAAACAAAAAAAATGGTTTTGTTCTGTTATACATAAGGTCCGCATGAGACAGAGCCGACTCAGCAGCAGCTAACAACGTCAAATTAAAAGAGACTGTACTAACTTGCATACTTGAAGACAAGTTATCATCCACCGGGAACTACTTAATGTCAAAGGATGAGTTTGTATAAATAAACCTGTGACAAAACAGAAAAGGAGGTACCGTATTCTCACCTGGAAGATGGACTAGAATTAGCTAGCTCTCCCTCTGTAGTTTTCAGGAGGACCTGAGTTTTTTCTGCAGGGACCAACTCCTCTATAGTAAGAGGAATAAATGGATTTGGGGAATGGTTTTTTTCTTTACCTGTCCAGGTATGTTAACTCTTTTTGTGTACTCTGGAAAATCTAGGTCAGTCTTCTGAGATGCAACAGGACCCTGCTTGGATAAGTACATTCAACAGGGGAAAGTTGACTCCATTTGTCTCTGTATCCACCACGTTTTTTTGTATGTAGTGCCTTCTGTGTCATACTCCATATGTATGTGTTGAAGGTGTGAGTGAATTAAATGCTGGTCATTTATTAATATTTACCTCCGAGTCTGACAGTCTTTGTGCTTCATGCATTCACAATATAGGTATACAAATATACTTCAAAAATAAGTATAAATGAGTTTTAAATTATCCTTTATTTTGGATTATTTATAGCCATTTTCCCACTTACTGGTGTAGATAATCGAGAGTGGACGTGTAAAATGTGTTTCTGTGTTGTATCTACCACAATATAATGTCTGTTCGTCCTGGGGATTGACTTGGTGGTTTCTTGTTTGGTTTTTAATGTGAAACCACAACAGATATATTTACAAAACATCTTTTTTCCCTCCTGATGTTTTAAATTCAGAACCGGTAAGCCCCAAGATCATATTTGTAAATTGTACTCATGGGTTTTAGTATTTAAAATTATAAAAAATTTTATTCTTCAGATTCTGTTGGTTTTTGAATGGATCCAAAAGTGCGGGTTGATGAAAGGCACCAATCTAGGCTGAATCCATTCATTTATTCCATCATTCTACAAACATTTAACGTGCACCTTTGGTATGCCCAGACATTTTGTGAATATTGAAGATGGAAAGTCAATTAAGACACGCAGAATTTCATTGATTTTGAGTTGCCTCATTTGTACCCCTCCCACATTTTTGACATCTCTGAAATTGGGATCATCTTACTTTATGGTGTCCCACAATTATAGATGGTAGTGTATCTTCTTTCTTAGTGCCATACAGAATTATGGTGCGCCTTAAAACCAATGGAGACTTGATAACATAAGCTCTCAAGGAACTTGTAAACTAGTGAGGGTGTCATATAAGTAAAGAAAAGAACTGCAAGAAAGAAGATACCCATAGGGCACTACAGAAATATAAAAGTTAGGGAAGACTTCCTGGAGGGAGTGACTACAGAACTTAGGTTTCAAGAAAAGCTGAAATTGTGCAAAAAAAAAGCATTCCAGGCAAAGGAAAGATAATGGTGAGTTTAAAGTAAAAAAACTAAACTTGATGCCATTATCTCAATTCCAACTCATGGCAACCCCGTGTGTTACACAGTCAAGCTGCTCCATGGAGTTTTCTTGGCTGTGATCTTTACAGAAGCCGATCAACACCAACAGCATCACTGGGTGGGTTTGAACTGCCTTTAGGTTAGTAGTTGAGTGCAAACCTTTGTGCCCCCTAGGGACTATGCTGGTGAGTTTAGAGAATTATAAAATTTTCCTGCGATTGGAGAATGGAGAGGGAGAGGAAGGTGCCAGGTGAGGTGGGCAGAATTCAGGTCATGGAGAACTTTATCTGACTTGCTAAGGTGCTTAAACATTTTCCTATAGGAACTACTGAAGGATTTTAAGTAGAAAATCAACATCGTTAGAAATTAAAACTAAAATTATAAGCCATTTAGAAAATAATTGTAACTTTTACACTAACAATCACTATTTCTAGAGTTTATCAGAAAATAATTTTATTCTTTTTTTCCTCTGCACTTTTGAGCCTATGGGTCTAGATCTTGGTTGGATCTAGAGCCCACTCCCAGATAATTAAAAGTTCCTCTGGTCACCCTTCATAAGTAAAATGAAATCTGTTGATATGCATTAGTTAAAATGCTGACCTTTCTTTAAAGTTTGATTAAATCTTCCCCACTTCCAGTGTGGAACAACTTCTGGTCTGAAGCCTGTAGCTGAGGAGCAAGGAGTGTGGTGAGCTTCTTTATTTTACCCTGCATTTCTGCCCACTTCACCCATTGACAGGGTTGTCTCTGCCTTCAAGATTGAGGCAGTGATGAGAAGGTGAGATTAGACAAGCGAAAGTCAGAAAAGATCTTGCCTGGTAGGCAGGTTGATAAATCCAATAGCTGATTCTTAGGGAACAGGGGAGAAAAACTGGTAGAAAGTCTGACCAAGGTAAAAGAGAAAAAAATGCAAATACTCAGGCTTGGGAAGGAGAAAAAGAGTATTTATAGGTTAGATTTTTAAAATTGTGAGGGAATATTATATACAGTTATACTAATAAATTTGAAAACCTAGACAATATGACCTTTTTTAAGAAAAATATAAATTACCAAAATTAAATTAAGACACAGTAAAAAAAAAAAAAAAACTTATTAGAACAATGCCTTTGAAGAGATTTATGCTTACAAAGTATTATTAATAAAAAAGCTTTGAGCACAGTCAGTTTTATGGACAACTTGATATACATCTTTAACATGGAGATATTTCCAGTACTGTATTAATTACTGCAAAGCAAGAAAAAGAACATTTTCCCCTTTATTCTATGAATTTACATAACCTAAAGAGCTAAACAGCTAAGCCTGCTAAAGATAGCACCCGTAAAGAAAGCCACAGATCAACATCACTTACAAGTTTAATCGTAAAAGTCTTATTGGAGGAAGAAGCCCATAGGTTGTTTGAGGGTAGTAATGGAACTAATGGGATTATGCTTTTTCAGGGAATTATCATGGGGAGATCTAAAGCCATATAACCCTGTGTATTGGGATGAAAGGAGGCCTGGTGGTATAATGGTTAAGCGCGCCACTGCTAACCAAAATGTCAGTGGTTCAAGCCCACTCTATGGGAGAAAAGACCTGGTGATCTGCTCCTGTAAAGAATACAGCCTATGGGGCAATTCTACTCTGTCCTGTAGAGTCACTATGAGTTTGAATTGACTTGATGGCACACAAAACAACAACATTGGGGAAGGTTTGGGGGAAGAACCCTGGGCACACATGGGGATTTCTCTTTAAAGCTTTGTTTTGCTGGAAAAGTTAAATAAGTTTCCCATCTCAAGTATGTACTTTACCTTAAATTTTTGGGTCTGTGGTGAGAACTGTGTGAAAGTAAGGAGAATCAAAAGCAAGCAAGAAGGAGCCTAGTGACCCAAGGGGACCAGTCATGGAGATCACACCTTTAATGTCTATGCTTCACATAAAAAAAACTCCACTCCTAGAACTGTGGTCTGATATATGGCCTTTGCCCTCATCCCTGATCCATTCTTGTAGGGAAGAAGAAAGAGATAATTGAGAGGAAGAGCCATAAAACCAAACAAACCAAAATAAAACGTGAGCTCCACCACTAAAAATCAATACTACCAGAAAAAAACAGTGCCGTCAAGTCGATTCTGACTCATAGCGACCCTATAGGACAGGGTGGAACTGCCCTATAGAGTTTCCAAGGAGCGCCTGGTGGATTTGAACTGCCGACCCTTTGGTTAGCAGCCGTAGCATTCAACCACTATGCCAAATCAATAGGCCTCTACTTTAAAAAAAAAAAAAAAACACTAATCCAATGAATTTAATAATAGGCATTTGATCAACCTGAGATGCTTTGTCCTCTTTGGAAGAAATCAATGGAATATTAAAATATGTTTTCTTGGGGTCACCTATCCAGTCTTTTCTACTATTTTTGCCTGTGACCAGTGAGATAAGCAGTTCAGCTCCTCAGTGCTTTTTAAACCCAAAAAACCCATTGCCACCGAGTCAGTTTTGACTCATAGTGACCCTGGAGGGCTGGCTGGGTAGAACTACCCCATAGGGTTTCTAAGGCTGTAATCTTTTATGGAAGCAGACTGCCACATCTTTCTCCCATGGAGCAGCTGGTGGGTTCTAACAGCTGACCTTTCGGTTTGCAGCCTAGCACTTAACCTCTGCACCACAAAGGCTCCTTTCAGTACCTTTTACTGATGTTTATTTGCTGTTACCCCCAGAAGCCTTTTAAATGGATAGGATGGGGTATTAATTTTGTTAATTCCAAGGCAGTGTTATAAATGTTCCTCTGTTTTATTTTGTTTGTTGGATTTTGTTGAACAGGATTGCCCAACCAAACTCACTTGACAAGACTATAACAAGAGTAGAGTTGACGTAATAGCTCAAATAATACAATGTAAACAATATAAAATTACAGTTTCTGACTTTATTAAACTTAAGCCTAAATCCTCCTCTGCATTCAAGTCAATCTCTTGATCTCATAGTCAATTCTGATAAATTATCCCTACTTTTTTTCTTTCAGAGAAAAAAATATATACAAATGCTTCTTGTCTCCTTTATTTACTTTTCACCTGTGTCATTTCAGCCAAAGCATCTCACTCAGATGGCTAGGTAAAAACTGTATCTCTTTTTCAGGAGCTGTATGTAGCTGGCACTGTCTTCCATTTAACTGGTGTAGCTCCTACAGTGGCTGCTAAGTTGGATTATCTTTTGAGCCCCAAACCTTTCATAAATACCACTTTTCCAAAGGTCGAAAGGGTGAATAGCACCTATGAGAGTACTGCAATCCCACATCACAAAAATTAGAAGTAACGCTTGCCGCATTCTGTAACCAATACAACTTGTCATCTAAGTACCAATACTACTATACATTGGCATTTTTCAAGCAAAAACAATATTCCAATTAAATAAACATTACAATCTTCACCTAACTTTTGCTGTTGTGAGCCATAGACTGTGTCAGAGATTTATGTGTTCTTCTGTTAACCCAGTGATTGAAGAGCGGTTAGTTTCTCAGACTAACCAGCAAAAAGTTTATCCAACAATGCCTGTATATCCATATTTGTTAGTATTCTGTACTAAACTATAATTTATTAATTTTTTTTTTCATAACTCATTTAACTTTGTGTTTAGAAAACACTTCCTTTCTCCCCTATTTCCTGCAATTGGGCAAGAAGGACATGAGAGAGTGGAGTTGTCTCACTCCTGCTGGGTGACACGAGAATTCATGTGCTTAGCCATAGTGGCTCCTTACTGAGAGAGTGGAGTTGCCTTACTCCTGCTGGGTGACACAAGAATTCATGTGCTTGGCCATAGTGGCTCCTTACTGAGAGAGTGGAGTTGCCTTACTCCTGCTGGGTGACACGAGAATTCATGTGCTTGGCCATAGTGGCTCCTTACTGAAAGAGTGGAGTTGTCTCACTCCTGCTGGGTGACACGAGAATTCATGTGCTTGGCCATAGTGGCTCCTTACTGAGAGAGTGGACAATTGACTTACATAGCATTGGCCAGTTTACATTTGAAGAAGAATGATAAGTTGAGGACCCCTGTATTGTTAGGCCTCTTTCAGGACATTCTTTTGCTATGAACTGTGTTCTTTTCTTACCGCCCAAGAGTCTAGGACTCTTGGATTTCTAAATATGTCAGAAATTTCAAAGCAGTGTATAGAGGCCCTCTGACAATTTTTCCTTTCATACATAAACGAGAGGGCCATGTTAAGTAGTTCATTGCACTGCATACAAATCTAGAAATTTGGATAAATTTAATTAAACCCAGTATTTTAACCTCAAATATTTTTATTATTATTTTGAAACTTACACAAAGTAGGAAGAATAATAAACCTCTATGTAACCATCTCCCATCTTCAGTAATCTTCAGTGTTTCGCCAAACTTACTTCATCAACCTTCCTACTTTTTTTTTTAACGAGATTATTTAAAGTAAATCTTAGCATGTCATTTCTTCTGTAAATAATGAAGGCTGATTTTGAACACTGTAAACTTAGGGACTTGGTAAAAGATACTTCTTGTTTTCTATATAGAAAATATTTGATATAATATTAGAAGCAATAAAAATTTACCCTCCCCCCATTAAATTCCTATGTTTAGAATAGGAAGTTCATAGTTTAGACAGGCTTTCCTGGTCTTTTAATTGCCCTGTCAATAATCTGTTGTATATGAATATGAGTGAGTCAGATATGAACAGTTAGTGGTTGTCTGTGGAAAATTAGGCAGGGTATTCTAGATATGGCTAGGAGTCAAATAAAGCTTTGTCACCCAGCTCACCCTCATTTTGGTTAAATTTCAGAGAAAACCCATATAAATACGTATATGTGTGTGTATATGTATATGTATGTATATACATATACATATACACACACATATACGTATTTATACATTTTTCCTCCTTAGTTTTCCTTGTTATTATTTAGTAGAATATTTAAATGTACATATATACACTTAAATATGTTGCTCTATACATTTTTTCCCTCATGTTTAATATTTAGTGTGCTGTTCTAATTCAGAAATCTTTCAGATTGTGCTTCTTCAGGAAAATGCCATCTCCTTTATTCTGAAACGGTCCTTTGGCTTTAAAGAAAGTAATTGAGAAATTTGTCTTGAACTTAAAGAAAAAAGATGTGCCAAAGTGTGTGTGCTTTGAGCCTGTCAGCATCCCGAGAATGCTGAGAGTCTGTGTAACTCTGCCTATCTACTTAAATATTTATTTAGTTGACAATTTTCATCTTGTTTACTGTCTGCTGTTTTTTTGTCTGCCATTTTTTGTTATTTGTCAGTTTTAATAAACCAAAGCCAAACCTGTTGCCATGAAGTCGATTCCAACTCATAGCGACCCTGTAGTATATTAATTAGAGAAAACAAATGTCCATTTTCAGATCTGACGTTCTAAAATTCCTGGCACAGGAACAGAGCAGACCATACATGGATTAACACCTAAAGTCAACTGTGCTGTGTCTGTGTGTGATGCAGGAAATCCTGGTTCAGAATACTAAATAAACAACTGTATGCTGGAAAATTTGTTTCATATAGTAGTATAATTTGTGGAATTTCCTAACAAATTTAAGGAAGAGCTTTAATTTGCAGCACTATTTTCATGTTATTACAATGTGTATGCTATTGGGTAGTCTTTTTGGTTGGAGTTTTATGATTTTTGCCCCAGTTTGTTATGTGGAGATACACCTTTTTGATGTTAATCATACCTTACAGATCAAGCAGGTAGAGTAATAGTATAAAAATTCACTAGGTTAAAATCTAATTGTTCATTTATTCAATAAATATTTATTAAATGGATACCACGTGACAGGTATTTGGTAGGTACTGGCAGAGTAGTAGTGAAAAAGATGAGGTCCTTGGCCCCATATATCTTATCGTCTTGGGGTGATACATAGGCAACCACTAAGAATAGGATTAAATACAGGATTTTATAGGTGCACATTTGGGGTCGCCATGAATCAGGATCAACTCTTAGTAGGTCAGAAAGGCTTTTGAATGAAAAGTGGCATGTAAGTTGAAGCCTAAAATTTTTCACAATCCTTTATCTGTAACTTCAAAATCCAAAAACCTCTACTCCCAAAGATTTAAAAATATTAAAAAAATTTTTTTTTTCTGTTTTAGAAATTTGGTGGCAAACCCTAACGTGAACTAAAGTGAGGTACTGACCCCTGTTAGTGTGAATGCTAATTCGTTTTGCTGTAGAAATATTGTTTGGTTATGGGCTGCTGCTTCAGACCTCGCTGGGCGCATGTTCTGGTATGATACAGGCACTGTATTGCTTTTTTAAAATCCAAATGAGAGATTTCAGATGGAAGAGTAACCACTTTTGATAATCAGCTACAGGAAATTTGGAGAGTACTTCAGGTGGCTGGGTTAGCTTGTCTGGAAGCGAGACAGATCACGGTTACTTTGTGGAACAGCATATGGTTCAATATATCTTACATTATTGAATATTTTCATTTTAAAAAGAGTGGTTGGCTTTTCTAGAGTCGTGGTAACTTAGGACCATTTAGTTTAATTGTATGATAATTAAGAAATCGAAAAATCCCTTATCAGTTGCTGCAAATCTACAAGTTTACATGACACACATGATAAATAGTAGTGTTAAAGGAAAGAATGACTGACATTAGTTTTAAGGCATAACTTACTGCCCTTATCTTTGTCACATTTTAACAGGACAGGTGCCTGAGCTCCAGTTCAGACCTAGAGAACGTTGGAGTCATTCACTTACGTATTTTTGGCAAATTAAAGACTTGAAAGTGGGGAGAGAGGATGAGTGTATAAAGAAAGTGGTGCTTCAGTTCCATAGGGAAAATAATTTTAAGCCCCTGTATTTAGATCAATTAAGCAAATGTTATACTTTACTGGAATTAATTATAGCTTACTTGCTAAAATTACTTAACCAGCCTAGTGTGATATATTGACTTTAAAATGTTGCTTCACCTGCCTCTTAAAACATCCTGAGGGTTTTCCTAAGCTGATCTACTAATAAAGTCATAAATTATAACTCATGTTTATAACTTCTGTTAAAGACTATAGAGTGTATTCGAATGAGCTACCTTGTTCAATTCTTATGAAAATCCTCAGAAGTGGATGTATTTTTTCTTTGGCTCAGTGAGGTTAAATAACTATGGTCTAAGAATTCATAGAAAGCAGCTTAGTCTGGTCTCAAACCCAAGTCATCTGACTCTGAAACCCATGCATTTTACCTATTATTCACTCACCCATCAAGTCACTCATTTATTCATTAAATGTTTATTTTCCTAGGCCCTGGGTTTAAACCTAGCACTGTACTAACCACTACGGGGGTGTCTTAGTCATCTAGTGCTGTCATAACAGAAATACCACAAATGGTGGATGGCTTTAACAAAGAGAAATTTATTCTGTCACAGTCTAGTAGGTTACAAGTCCAAATTCAGGGTGTCAGCTCCAGGGAAGGCTTTCTCTCTCTGTCAGCTCTGGAGGAAGATTTCTTGTCACCAATCTTCCCCTGGTCAAGGAGCTCCTCAAGCACAGGGACCCCAGGTCCAAAGGATGTGCTCTGCTTCTGGTGCTGCTTTCTCAGTGGTATGAGGTCCCCAACTCTCTGCTTGCTTCCCTTTCTTTTTATCTCTTGAGAGGTAAAAGATGGTGAAGGCCACACCCCAGGGAAACCCTTTTTACAGTGGATCAGGGAGGTGGTGTTACAATCCCACCCTAATCCTCTTCACATAAAATTACAATCACAAAATGGAGGACAACCATACAATACTGGGAATCATGGCCTAACCAAATTGACACATATTTTTGGGGGGACACAGTTCAATCCATGACAGGAGGATATAAGAGACTATCTCTACTCAGATATTGAAATCAGATTCAAGAGGTAAACACATGAAACAAGAATAAGGTGGTATTGTGGTATAAGGCCTAATATTAAGGCCAATATTATGTGTGCTTTAACATTTGGGGAAAACCGAGAGCACCTTGAATGCCCTAACCACAAGTGTACTGACCGCTATACTTCTGCAAATAAACTTGGAAAGAAAATTTGGAGAGGCAATAAGGAAATTACTTAATCAATTGATTAGGTCAAAAAAAGAACCAGAAGATCATATGAGATTTGGAATTAAATACACTTGACCAAAGAATAGATCTTTATAAGCACGAGGCTTAAGTAAGGATGCATATTGAAGTATGATCACTTACTCAGCCATAGGTGGCACAAATGGTTTGTGCTCAGCTGTTAACCTAAAGGCTAGAGGTTCTAACCTACCTAGTGGTACTGCAGTAGAAAAGGCCTGGCAGTCTACTTCCTTAAAGATTAGAGACATTGAAAATCCTATAGAATGCAGTTCTGCTCTATAACACATGGGGTCATCATGAGTCAGAATCAACTTGACAGCAACTAACAGCATCAACAGCCCAGCTATTCAGATCTGTGAAATCACCTCTTCCCCAGTTAGCAGGGGAAACCTTAGTGGTGCAGCGGTTAAGAGCTATGGCTGCTAACCAAAAGGTTGGCAGTTCGAATCCACCAGCTGCTCCTTGGAAGCCCTATGGGGCAGTTCTACTCAGTCCTGTAGGGTTGGTGTGAGTCAGAATTGACTCAACGGCAAAGTTTTTGTTTTTAAGTGGTTTTCAGTTGGCAGGCAGTAAGCCAGCTTTCTATCACAGCCAAGCAAAGGTACCTCCTACCCCTGAATCTTGAAGGACACATAGGGGTCCATGCCTGAATGGACTTTGGGATATTGAGAATCTTTTAAAAACGCAAGTAAAATTTGTTTATGAAGGTCTTTTTTTTTTTTTTTGAATCTTGATTTATTTAAGTCATAATTTAAAGGAACCAAAGATCATTCTCAATGAAATGTTTGCCCAAAGTACTTTAAGGACCACTGGGCATTTTTACATTAAAAAAAAAAGGTAAGTGACTGAGCAAGTAGGAAGCCTTGTTATGTAAATAACTCATTTTGTTTCTTAGTGACTTGAGGTAGTAGTCTCCCTTTTCTCTTATTTTCTTTAATCTACTGTTTTTTTTTTTTTGTAGGGAGCAAAGGGAAGGTCACTTGTGTGTAGCCTCAAGTAACATTTTTTTAGTAATATTTAAAAGTTTACATTTTTTAGAGATTTAAATTAACATATCCGTTTCTTCAAAAAGACGTCAAAACTAAAGCAAGCTGAGCAGTAGCATATAATAACCATTTCTATTTAAAGTTGAAAATAGAAGAGAAAGTATTTTAGTTGACCATTATTGTATCTCCAACAGTTATATGCCCTTGAAGATGGATGGTAGGCGACTGATAGGAGACTTCTGGGAATTGAGACAAATACCACAGCCTTGTTGTCCATTCTAGTTTATGTAAACTCAAAAAATAGTCTAAAGTTTAACATTTATACTGAAATGAATTTGATGACATATAATTTGTGTGGTTGTTACTGATTCACAGTAATATAGCGCAGTCTTCTGAATTGCCAGAACCATTTCCTTTATTCTTACTCCCTGCTAAAAGTTCAAATGTCTTTCATATAGATGAGTGAGAGGAAGACAACCAAAGTTGCTGTCAATTCTATATTTTGCCAGCTGGAGGGAGGAGGCTAGTAAACAAACCTCTAATACCGTAGACCTGTTTAAAACCAGCAGTATACCTGAGCTATATTTTCATGTTTATTCATAGAAAATCAGCAATAAAAGATACTAGTGCATACAAGAGGTTATGAATCTGCATGATGTCTTTTTTTTCCCCCAGACAGAAAACATTAGAATAGAGGGCCTGGCAATCATTTTATAGTAGGGTTTTAATGACACTCCAGAGTTTTAATGGAAAAGTGTTTAAGATTTTTTAGTTTACTACTTTCATTTGTCTTCCTTCTCTATTCTTTCAGTATTATGTAAATAAAACTTCCCTATTCTTATAAAGGAATAGATTTTTTGCATTCAGCTACCTTGAAAGACCGGTTAATATGTTGACAACTCTTGCATAATTCTTTGTTCAAAGACAACCATGAAGTGAATTACAAAAACAAACAAAAAACCTTTAGAAATCAAAGTTAAATTACTTATTACTTTGTATAGAATTGGAACTTCACATTATATGTAGTTGGATATAGGTTCATTTGGTATTGACAGATAAGCAAATGGAATTTTTTCCAGGAATCATCCTTTAATAGTGGAATGGCTAACATTCCACTAATAGTGGGACTAGAAACTGATTAGAGAAACCAAGTTTAGACGTGCATTTCAGATCCTTTGTAGAAAGTTTTCAGTTTGAGGATATAAAACTGTCTTAATACTTTAACACCTTTAAGCTCTTCAGAAAATAAGTAAAATTTCCACAACACTCCCGGTGCATAATTTATTTTCTATTTTTTCCTATATTGGTACCAGATTTCCTTGTAAAATTTTTCTTTGTGATTCTTTTTTCTTCCTAACATGGTTGTTATTATCATTATTTTTTTGCGTCATGAATTTAATGAAGCATTTTTGCCTATTATGTCTCCATAAAAGCCAAAAAACCCAGTGCTGTCGAGTCGATTCCGACTCATAGCAACCCTATAGGACAGAGTAGAACTGCCCCATAGAGTTTCCAAGGAGCACCTGGCGGATTCGAACTGCTGACCCTTTGGTTAGCAGCCGTAGCACTTAACCACTACACCACCAGGGTGTTCTTTGTCTCCATGGTGTTACATAAATTGAGTATAATAGTTGATTTTTCTCAGCATTGTGACAGCTGGAAACTGATGAAATATCTAGTGTCTTGTAATAATTTTTAAAAAAATCTACTGTGTTTTAAGTGAAATTTATAGCACAAATTAGTTTCTCATTCAAAAATTAATACACAAATTGTTCTTGTAATATTTTTTGCTCACTGATATGATAAAACATAGAATGTTTTGATAAATATGATGCTTCAGTCTGAAATAATTCAGTGATTGAAGAATATTCTTCTTTGACTTAGCATGGACTTATTTTTAATCAAAACTTATTTTGGAGGAATGCTGAGCAATTCACAGATACTTTGTAATTCCTCTGTCTAGCTTGCGTTTGAAATTTGGTTGACAAAAATTGGTGCTTTCATTAAGTTACAAGATAGTAGCCAAACCAAGGCTAGAAGCCTTGTCTCCTAAATCTTAGGAGGCCTAACTACATTACCATGTTCGTGTGGTCATGAGAACCACAGAAAACAACAATGAAGCCATTTATATTTTATTATCCGTTTATGTAGCTTCTTTAAACAAAAGAGCTAACCACAGTACATCCTTAGGCAATTTATAGCTAGTAGCCACAGCAAGGGAGAAACAGTTTCTCATTACATCTCTGAAGAACTTTTTTCTGGAATTATACACCTTTTAGATTCTGGCTTTCTGAATTGTCTTGCGGTATTTGTTAATTTTTTCAACCAAAATATTAGAATAGACTGGTCAGAATATTTGAGAATATACTGAAAGGAAAAGTATGTATTGAATGTGTTAAAATATGTGGTTCTTGAATGACAATAGGAAAGCAGTTCTCTTTTTTCCTTTGTTTATAGCTTAAAAACAAACCCTGCCTGCTAAGAAGCCTAAAGCTTTCTTTTTACTGAGGGAGGGGTAGAGAATGGGGTGAGGTGGGAATAGGAGGAGTACTCTATTGTAACTTTCTTTAGCCGGAAGCTCTTGATATAACTTTCTCCTTGCTTTTCCTTTCATTTCCTCTTTTTTGTCCTGAATTAATGACTTTGATTTTAAAATACCCAAATTTTTGAATTACTTCATTCTTTTGAAATAGGGTCAATTTGGAAATAAATCAATCAGTAAAATAATTAGAAGATTTTCCCCTTTCTCCTTACACTCAGGGAAAAGCTCTGAAAAGTAGTCAAATGACGTGAAATGGATATAAAACTCTTTTTTTTAACCTTCGTTTTAATAGAATTTGAGTTTATATAATTTATTTTTTATGTGATTTTATTTTGTTGGTGTTGTTGAGAACATACATAGCAAAACATACAGCACTTCAACAGTTTCTACATGTACTATTTTGTGACACTGATTATATCCTTCGAATTATGTTGCCATTCTCACCTCCTTTTCTGAGTTGTTCCTCCTTCATTAACATAAACTTACTGGCCCGTAAGTTTCATATCTAGTTTTTCAAGTTGCTGTTGTTAATCTGATCCCTTATAGATAGTTCTTAAAAGAGCATAATACTCAAGGCAGACATTTTTGCTAGTTAAGCTAAACTGTTGTTTGGTTTTAAGAAGAGTTCAGGGGATATTTTTGGTTTAAGGTTGAAGGTTGTCTCAGGGCAATAGTTCCAGGGGTTTATCCAACCTTCATGGCATCAAGAAAGTCTAGAGTCCATGAGAATTTGAAATTCTCTTCTGCATTTTCCTCCTTTTGGTCAGAATTCTTCTATGAAATCTTTGATCAAAATGTTCAGTAGCTGGGCACCATTCAGTTCTTCTGGTGTCATGGCAAATTAGGTAGTTGTTCATGGAGGCAATTGGCCACACATTCCATATTCTCCTCCTATTCCTCTGTTGCTCCACATGAATAGGGACCAATTGTCCTGCCTTGGATGGCCACTAGTAAGCTGTGAAGAGCCCAGGCACTGTACATCAGACTAGGAGGTAGAACAGAAGTACTAAACATGTTATTAGGCAGATTAACTGGGATGTCCCATGAAACCATGACCTTAAACCTCCAAACCAAGAAACCAAATCCTGTGAGGTTTTGGTTGTATATAAGCCGCTTCAGCAGCTACTCTTTGTTTGTCATTTGTGTAAATGTATCTATCATACAGCTTTTGCCAAATCACCTTTTTACAGGTATACAACTTGTTGACAGCAATTACAATAATCAGCTGTTCAACCATACCCTTAATCAATGTGATATTTCTATCACCGCTATCCCCCCACCCCCGCAACCCCTGCCTTTCTCACTCCTTCCTGCCCCTGGTAACCACTAATAAACTTTGTTCTCCATACATTTACCTTTTCTAGTCTTTTTATATAAGTGAGGTCATACAATATTTGTCCTTTTGTGATTGAGTTATTTTGCTCAGCATAATGTCTTCCAGATCCATTCATATTGTAAGCATATATCAAAATTCATTTCTCCTACTGGCTGAGTAGTGTTCCATTATATGTATATACCACATTTTGTTTATCCATTCATCTGTTGATGGGCATGTAGATTGTTTCAACCTTTTGGCAGGCAGGCCGCTAGGATAAAGTAGTTCTTAGTCTAGTCAGGGAGGTATATCTGTAAGCAAATGTTGGGAACATAGCGATGACACTAGAAAAGAGGCAAATAGAAAATCTTTTGAGGGTGTCGGAGTGTGGGTGAATCAGAGGCATGGGGAATGCTTCAGAGAGGAGTTGACATATGAACTGACTCCAAAGAATTACTCCAAAGTAAGCCAGCAGTTAGAGAGACGTGTGTGAGGAAAATGGGATCTGAAGTAAGGACAGAAGAAACAGCCTTGGCAAAGACACAGAGAGGTACAGTTGCTGTAGCTTCATACCATCAGAGTGGGAGAATAGCAGGAGATGAAGGGAGCAAGATGAGCAAGTGCCAGGTGGTGGCCATACCAAAGAATGTGAACTTTGTCCTATTGGCCTGCCTGCCCATCAGAATCATCAGTAGGTCTATTACAGTATGCAGACATGTCTGGGGTGGACCCCTCCCATGTTGTTAGTAAAGCTTGCTGAATGATTCTGACTCATGATTCTAGTACACGATGGGGAGCCCGTGGAAAACTAAAGCAAAGAGTTAGTATGATCAGACTTGTATTTTGAAAGATCAGATATTAGCTTTCAAACTTTTTTGACTGTGACAAAACCAAACTTGCTGCCATTGAGCCGATTCTGACTCATGGTGACCCTACAGGACAGAGTGAGTAGAACTGCCGCATAGGGTTTCCAAGGAGTGCCTGCCTGGTGGATTCAAACTACTGACCTTCTGGTTAGCAGCCATAGCACTTAACCACGACATCACCAGGGTTTTCATTTGACTGTGACAGTAAGAAGTATATTTCCTATTATGATTCAGCACGTATATATCTGAACCTATATAGAGCTAAAACAACAAATTCATGAAACATCTTACTCTTACTAGCATTGCGAGGTGCACTCTGGTATTTCCTGATCTGTCCTGACATTTTAGAATGCTGGTTGCAGGTCACTAAATTGATTTTGCAACCCATTACATTGATTTCACAATCCACTAATGGATCATAACTCACAGTTTAAAAAAATGCTGCCATAGAGAATGAATTGAGATGTGCAGAACTGAAGGGCTAGAGATGAGACAGGCCATTAATTAAGTTATCCAAGTAATAGATGGCATGGGCCTGAACTAGGACAGTGGCATTAGCAGGTGCAGACAGAGAAGTGAGAGATTCAAGAGGTATTTAAAGATGGTGTAATCATTCTTAGTGACTGATTAGTTCTGAGAGTTGAGAAACATCAGGGAGTCTAAGATTTCTGGATTTCTAGTTCAAATGTTTGGAAGCTTGTGTTCTTAATATAGAGAACACAGGGGCTTGTGGAGAGAAAAGAGACATCCAGAAGACAGTCGGATGTATCAGTGATTTTCCATGTCAGATTCCTTTAAGTAAATGTTTTTTTCTTTTTCTTTTTACTGTATCTATCTTAAGGCTCTGTCTTTTCTTTCACCTCTCTGATACAGCCTACTTTCTCTTACACTGATTTCTAGTATTTTTATTTGGATTGCCCTCAAAGGTTTTTAAACTTTCCCTATGCAATCTAAGGTTCTGTAACACCAATTCAGTCTTTTCCAGAGCATCTGGCCCCTTGCCTGAAATAAAACAAAAATGAAACTCTTTTCTGTCTTTCCAAACCACATCATTCTTTCCTTGTCTGTCAGAATTGGCAATCTCATTTTTCTTCCCCTTCACTTGTTGTTACCATTCTGTATTACACAGCTTCTTGGGCATTAATTGTGTAACCAACTAAATGTTATTATAAGCAAGGCAGCAATGCAGGCTGGAGCCAGCTGACTATCTCTTGGAACTTAATGATCATTTTCTCCCACCTGTCACTCAATTTAACAGATCCGATTGTGGTTACCGTCCAAGTTATCGTTCAGTTTCTGTGGATCAGGGATTTGGAAAGGGCTTGGCTGGGCAGTTCTGTCTTGAGATCGCTCATGCAGTTGTAGTCAGAGGTGGTGGAATGAGAACATTTTTTGGGGAGGAGAAGGGCTGAGTTAGAGGAGGGGAAACTGGCCAGATATCTCTTTCACTTCAGGTAATCTCAGGGCCTCTGTATTTTGTCTCTCTGGGTGGGTTAGTTTTTATTTCTTACAGTGTGGTGGCCTCAGGGCAGTCACACTGCTTGCAGGGCAGCTGAAAACTTCAGGAGTGCCTGTTCTAGCTCTCAAAGTAGACTTTGCATCACTTTTCCTCCGCTAGCTTCATATAGCGTTGCTTCTGCCACATTCTCTTAGCTACAAGCCAGTCATAAACCTGCCCAGATTCAAGGAAGGGTACTAGACTCCACCTCTTGATGGAGAGTGGGAAGATCCTAGAAGAGAATGTGGGATGACAAATGTTTTTGTATGTAATCTGCAACAGCTATCCAGAAGATAAATGCCATCATATTGATCTTTAGTTTTGCTTGGAGTTTGCTGCCATATTGATATTGCTCCTTGAATCCTTTAAAGATCAAGTTAGCTTTTCTGCTTTAAGTTTTTACCTCTTGATTAATCTCTGAATTTGGATAATTTCTGCGCTTGTGCAGCAGAATTAAGTGTATAGCTGAAAATGCTTTCAGCCTCTGTGTGAGGCTTCCTGGTTCAGGGTAGTTCAAGGCAGCAGCCATTTAGCCAGCTCTGCAGAGTGAGCCTTTTGAATTGCTTGTTATCGTGTGTGTGTTTTCTAAGATCAATTCTACATCCCTATCTTCAAAACTTCAAATGACCCTTGCAGCCTGTTGAATAGACTGTTGAAAGTTTTCTAAAATGTCTGAAAATATATTCTCACACCAACTCCTAGGTCCCATGTTAGAACCTTAGACATGACTGCATGGAATAGATCGAATCATACTGACTCTATTTTATAGCCTTGCAGTTTTCATTAGAAGTAGGAAATGAGTCTGACAAGACACTGCCTTTCTGTAAGTATGTGTGCTATTATTACCTATTTCAGAAATAAGCTCCTATTAATCTAGTCGTGAATTTTGATGGATAAATTTGTTTAGTTCCTATTACTGCTGCCATGCTTGAATTGTGCCTAATAAATACCATCTGATAATCTGCTGACAAAAATATCCATGCTCGCTGTGGGTCTGGAACTGTGCTTTGTAAATTTAAGACGCAGACAGCCAATCCCTGAAGAATAGAAAATAAAGAGCAGAATTTAATATGGATAGTTCCCCACCCCTCATCCCTATTAATGCATTCTTTTTATAGAGGTGTGGCAAAGTTTGTCCATATTGAAGAAAGTCCGTGTGGAATCATCATTTGGTGTAATGCTGTGTAGAGTATTATAACCACTTGATGGCACCCTTTGATTTGGTACAAACCTCATTAGCTCTGTAGTATAGTGCAGCGTAGTATTTGTAATGGAATAACACATAAGAACTAAAGTCTGCAAGGTATCTGGTTAATGTAGAGATGAAATGAATGCAACAGCAAGGCTAAGCTTTCCTGACCCTTCCTGAGAGAAGAGATGAAAAAGGAAGAATAAGCTATTGTACCACAGGGAGATGATGAAATTCAAGATCCACACACATAATCTCTGGCTCAGCCTCTGAAATGTTAATCCCTGGGTAGAATTATTTGAGCTATAGATTGCAGTTTATCATCAAAATGGCACTGTGTCAAACAATACTTTCTATATGTGTGATGTTTAGAACTATCCAATTTTAATATAAAATGGTTCACAGAGCACTGGCTAATATTTAAGTAGCCACTCCTTAAGGTTGTGATTTTTTGGGGGGTGGGATGGGGTGGTTTCTTTACATTAAAATACTAACTGTTTTTTAGATGGAGGGCTTTTGGAGAATATTTTCTGCTTTTCTTTTAGTGACAGTTTAGTTTTAGTGCCAGGAAAAGGATTTTTGAAGAATGCCTCTTGTTAAATTAAGTAGTTCACATACTGAGGATATTTTTAATAATTGTGGAGTAGTTTTGTAGGATTCTTCTGACAATGCTTAAAATACTCCAGTTGATGAAATAGTAAGCTTTTTGGAGTTTGGGTGGACTTTCCTATTTCAATATTATATCATGTATTTGTAGATTTCCTCTTATTTAAACTACCCATCTTCTGCCTATTAGGGAATATTGTGATAATTCATATATATATTTGTAATGTTTTCTTCTTTAAAACCAAATCGTCTCAGTCTAGAAAATGAAATTTTAATAGCGTAGGTGTGGGGGGGAGTATTGCATATGTCTATTATTCTGTCACTCAAAGTAGCAATCGTGTTATGAAGTTTTCCTGTGGGAGGGGGATCTAACTTTTGTTTTAAAAGAAAATCAGGAAGCTCAGAAGAACAGTTTCTAAACCTAGAAGCTTGAAATTCCAGTTAACTATATGCTTTTCCTTTCAACTTTATCATGCTTATTTGTGAGAGGCTTCTTTTGCCTTCCTTTAATTAAGGAAAGCCATTATTTTCAATTTATTGCTAAGGAATCATTTTAGTTAACTTTGTATTTAAATTCTTTGTACTTGTTTATAAAGGCGTAGCAACAGGGTTGATCTCTTAAGAAAAGCCTGTGTTTAATCTGTACTCACTAGATCATACCATTTCAGTACCTTCATTACTGATTGCAGATGTTGAAGTCATGCTGTGATGCGGTATTAGATGTTACAGAACAGATGTGTGAAATACCTGTGCATGGGTTATTCTGTCTTGCTATGTTTTAGCTCTGAGGAGAAAAATATTTGATATAGTGGTGGTAGAGAAAGTGGGAGGTATGAAAAAGCACATGTCCTGTTGGAAATGGCTTGTCTTTGGCAGCTGTCTTCCTTAAGCGATCATGAAGAGTTAGGAGATTCACAGTCAGACCGATGAAGACCAGAAGGTGGGCCAGTTTAAGACCATGCCTATCCTTGTTGTCAAGAACAGAAAGCATGCTGTGATTAATAAGTGTCTTCGGTGAGACTGAGTACCCACCCAATGAACCCAATGCCGTCGAGTCACTTCCGACTCATAGAGACCCTATAGGATAGAGTAGAACCGCCCTTTTGAAGACCAGAGCATCGAACCGTGATTTTTTCTGTTTTAGTTACCGTTCTGGTTCACCGAAATTTAAAAAATTCAATTTTGTTCTGGTTTTGCTTCTTCAACCATGACTAAAATGTTTTGAGCTGGTTTGAATCTGTTTTTTATTCTCCAGTATCAGATTTATATTCTGCAAATGGATAACTTGGAGCAATTTCCTCTGAAGAGATATGGACACTGTTTTGTTCCTTATGTTGCAGATAATATTGCGTTTTTATATTAACTCAAATTTTGTTCATCCCAAAATTTTGTAGTTTTGAAAGTAGCACTATTAAGCTGTTTCTTTCTACACATTCATTAATAATTAAATCTGAAGTGACAGTGATCTTCAGTTTTGATCACTGTCTCAAAACATGTCAATACAAAGAAAGACAACATAAAATATTATTCTTTTAATTCCATTTTGTTAATATACTAAATTCACTGCAGCACTGAGTCACTTTAAAAATAGTATTGTGATAAAAACACTACTATATACTGTATAAATATTGAAGACTCAAAATACTTTTTTTGGTAGGAGAATCTCAACTAAATACTATAAAATACACTGAAAACAAACTTAATTTTGATTTAGGTGACATTTCACTGCTAACACATAATAGTCATGTAAAAGTGAAAAGAATTTATTCACGAAATACTGGAATACAAAGTGTGCTAGCATACCTAATACATCAGTACATGAGGACAAAGCACAATATTTTATACTTTAACATTCACTACAGTTCTAAGCTGAAGAATTACTGTGACATTACATAAAATAAACATTATAAATACAGAATTAATTCTTACATAATTATATAGGTCATTTAGAAAACACTGTTGTAATAAACCATAATTACACCTAATTAAAAGAATGTCCTCTAATCCCTATCGTCTGACAAGATGAACTTCAAACCTGAAAAGCTCTCTGGACGTTGACCTGAGTAGCTGGTACACCCAGAACTCTCATAGCTATTTCATACACCTGGGGAATTTGTGAATGCTTTTGTTCCCAAAATTCAGGAATAACTTTTTTATCTCTCTCCTCTTTGTACACCATCGAAGCTTGTAAATATAGAGTCAGTATTAACAGTACAGTCATTTGATCTCAATTTAACTTTTTTCTTTCATTTTGAGAAATAATTCCATCTCATCTGCATCATCATTTGAAAGGAGAGTATTTAACCGAATTGCTCTCCTTTATTGCACTTTCAGTGTTGCTCCTTTTCAGATTTATCATTTCCCAGCTGCTTCTTAAATGTGATATGGCCTTCACCTTAAGTTCAGAACTAATTAGAATTTGATAACAAGGATCTAGATAAACTGCTTCTAATATGCTATCATTTTCAGTGATAACTTTTTCTCTGACATTACATTTTCAGTGTGTTTCCAAATCTATTATTAAGAGTTCTTAATTTTAGCCTAGTTTCCACTTATAAACCAAAAGTATCACTCGTGGTTAATTGTTTACTTTGAAATCTTACCATAACTTTCTTTAAAGATTTTAAGTTCCCAGAATTAATTTGACATATGCCCATTTGTCATTAAACTAAATGAAACTCATTGCTGTTGAGTCAGTTCTGACTCCTAGCAACCCTATAGGACAGAGTAGAACTGCCCCATAGGGTTTCCAAGGAATGGCTGGTGGATTTGAACTGCACACCTTTTGGTTAGCAGCCAAGCTCTTAACCACCGCCTCACCAGGGCCCCATCATTTGTCATTAGAAAAGTAATATTTCATATTATTCTCAGCTAATACATGGCAGAAATTTTTGCATCCTAGTAAGGTTTCTAATACGGTGTATATACTGCTTCAGCTTTTTGGCCAATCCAGTACAAAACCAGAAACCCGTTGCTGTCGCATTGATTCCGACTCACAGTGACCCTACAGGACAGAATAGAACTGCCCCATACGGTTTCCAAGGAGCACCTGGTGGATTCAAACTGCCGACCTTTAGGTTAGCAGCCGTAGCTCTTAACCACTATGCTACCAGGGTTTCCAATCCAGTACAGGTTTCCTTATTTTCTAAAAGTTTAGTAGACTGTGTTGGAATACAAAGTATTAGAACAAGTCCACCACATTCTCCTAAAAATTCTCCCAGTTCGCCATCCTTTATTGTATCTTTGATAACTAATTGAAGTGTGTGTGTAGCACACTTTATACTAGTCAATCTTTTCTTATAAGTCTTGTGGATTTTACTGCACTCTGCAATGATTAATGTCTGTAGGTCAGAGTGCACTGAGTCAAGTCTTCAAAATTGTTATTTTGCCCTGATATTTGCCATTCGATTTCTTAAATTTCTGAGTAAATCAACAATTTTAATCATAGTAGAGCCATTATTAATGGTTACAGAATAAATCTGTTGTAAATCAGTGTTGTACCTCTCTGAAATTTGATATTCAGTGTTTTTATATACAGACCTGTATGTCTTTCTGCCTTCATTCCCAGTGTCAACAGACGTATTTTACCATCTTGTGTGAACTGAACGTTAGTTCCTGGAATTGACTGACTCAATCTACTGGCAATATCCACTTTCAAAGAGAATATTCATTTTTCTAGATTACTGCTGATTTTGGAGCTGAATTTTAAGGACAAGTGAGAAATCATTTCCCTAATATCCTCTGAGTTGACTGAAAATTTTTGACCAATTGAAGCAGTAATTGGATTTAAAATTTTATGTTACTCTGTGTATTCAATTAACTCAAAGGAACAACCATTAATAGTAACTAATTCAACCCATGCATTGACAATTGTTTGTTGATCTCATTTCACCTTAAGACATTTTGGAAGGGCAGACTCATCTGATGTTTTTTGTTGGTTATTTAGAACACGTCTGACACTTTCTTCAATCTTCTTTGTCTTCTTGCGTTTGTACTGCATTGTGTTCATCTGTATGGTGATGCTTCAGATGCCTCCCTAAATTCTCTGCATGATCTCCAGCCATATCTATGTTGCAAATTTTATACATGCTTTTATTTTCAGTCTTTTCATACTTGAAAAATTCTTGACTTGGATTTTCTCTGGTTCGTCCCGTACTAGAATTCAAGGGGTAGGAAATAATTTTAACAGTAGGGCATATTTTAGAGTCACTGTATTACATTACGGGAGCCCTGGTGGTGCAGTGGTTAAGAGCTTGACTGCTAACCAAAAGGTTAGCAGTTCAAATCCACCTCCTTGAAAACCCTATGGGGCAGTTCTACGCTGTCCTGTAGGGTCGCTATGAGTCAGAATTGACTTAGTGGCAATGGGGTACATTACATGACAGTAAAAACAAGCCTTAGACTTTGATAACATAAAGACAATAAAATACATAAATCCATGTGTAGAAATGAATTAGAGCCAGTATGTATTAAAATGCTTTTAGCCATATATCATAAATATATTAGAAAAGACAGAATAACTTAGATTTTACATTTGCAGGGTTTGACAATTTCTTCCATTCAAAGTCCCACTTTACTACATTCTCATATATTTATCCAGCACCTTTTAAAGAAAAATCACACATCATAGTGATGCCATCAAGTTGTTTTCAGTGAAATAACAGTATATCACCACTGAAACATTTTCTTCCCACTAGTTGCTGATGTTTGTTAACATTTTGATTTGTGAGATAAATATCAAATTTAAGCATTTAAGTACAAACAGTGTGTGATAGTACATTCAAATCAAGATTGAGTACAAGACTGGATCATCAAAAAAATTTCTAATTCTTGAATTTAAATTTCACCCTTAAAAAATGTGAATAATGTAAGTTTATAACGTTTACACCTGACCAATATCCGTTCACATGAGACTCTGCTCAGAACTTGATGTGTTTCACCAGCTCTTTCAGATTTCCACGAGTGTTCTCAATCTTCAGGCATTTCTCACATCTTCAGCAGGCGCAGCTGGTGTTACTGTGGGAGAGGTCAAGCACGGAGTGGAAATAACAAACTCTCGCTGGCCTGTGAATCGTCTTGCGTAAGAGCAGTCATCGCCTACATCCGTGGTTGCGCAACGTCACTTGTCAAAGCAATGACCTGTGCCCTTAGCAGCCATGTGCCAGAGAAGCATCTGGCATACATAGGTGCCAGATGCAAGTCACACTGAAACAGCCCAATGATCTTGCCTGCAACTTAAAAATTATTGTTGAACCAAAAATAGTGGAGTGAAAAAAATAACGGTTTTCAATTTCGGTTCAGGCTCAGAAAAACATTGTTTTGATTCGGGTTCTGGTTTTCCTCCAGTGAAAATTTCGGGTTTTTTTTTTTTTTTTTTTTGGTTTTTGTTTTTAGTTCTGTTCCAGTTCGAAGCCCTATTGGAGACAGAGGGTTGAGTGTACCTTGGAAAGACATACATTATACTATAAGTATATTGCTTATAAAATAGAACTGCTCCTTAGAGTTTGCAAGGAGCGCCTGCCGGATTCGAACTGCCGACCTTTTGGTTAGCAGCCATAGCACTTAACCACTACGCCACCAGGGTTTGCATATTGCTTATGGTGTGTATAAAATGCATGTGTGTGCGTGTGTGTATGACAAAGAACTTAGGACTCTTGATGATATTCATACTTAAGTACAGTATTACAAAGTTGCTTCATCCATTTATATAATTATATCTGCTGACGTTATAACTTAGATGCCACCCTGAAAGTTGATACAGTTAAATTAGCTCAGTGTTTTAAAATATGATACTTTCTCAACAACATAAACACTGCTACTTGCAAAGGACTACTCCTTCTTTTCTGTTTGAGGACCGATTGTTATAAAGATGGCCAGCACCTCCAGCGTGCGCATCTTCTGGTCTTCGTTGGCGTGACTCTGAATCTCACCCTTAACTCTTCATGATCACTTAAAGAAGACAGCTGCCAAAGTTAAGACTGCAGTGACCTTTTAAGTAAGCCTACTGGTTCTGCACAGGCTGCCAGTGCATACATCTTCCAACCCACTGCACTGGCAATCTCATACCCAATTGCCGAATATGGTTCTCCAGACTGGTACCTTTCAGTACACACAAAACTGGTAAGTGTCCAACTTCATGCAACTACCCACAATAAATCTGTAACCTCATAACCCTGTCAGAGATGCCTGCAGGGTAGCACTCCTGCAAATTCAGAAAGCATGCGAATGTTAAAGCTGCTAGAAAAAAAATCCTTTCTGAGCCAACTACCTAAAGCTTGTTTTCTAGGTACGTTCTTTAACTTGCTGTATGATGTCAGCAAACAAAGTTTGGTGGGAAAAAAGAATTTTATACTTCTTTCCACATCCTTTAGTTCTATAAACCCGTTGTTGTTGAGTTGATTCCAGCTCATAGAAATCCTGTAGGACAGAGTAGAGCTGCCCCATAGGGTTTCCAGGGAGCCGCTGGTGGATTTCAACTACCGACCTCTTGGTTAGCAGCTGTGCTCTTACCACTTAGCTTTATAAGTCCTATTAAATAGGCTAGAGTGGGCTAGTTTTTGAAACAGGGCCTAATGCAAACTGTTCTAACAGTGTGCATTATTGACGATTGACCTTTACCCTGACATAGTGTAGTCTTGTGACATTGAATGAAACAAATGAAGAAACTGCTCCTTGGCTTGATTTGTATTGGCGGAAGAAAGCAGACTGGTTTGTCGGGTAGCTAAAATTGTCAAAATATAGTCCTGGGACAGTTTCTAGCACAAAGGTTTTTGTTTTTATAAATAATATGTGAGTGGTTGGCTATCTTAAAAAAAAAAACCTTTGAAAGAAAATGGAATTCCAGTAATAACATGTATCAGATTAATAATAGGAAGTAAATTGTTTACCTTTATTTAAAGTTACATTTTATTTATTAGTGAGATGCTGCTTGATGACATGTTTAAATAAATGTTAATTCATATTAATATTCTATGGTTGCTAATATCTTGTTAGAAGAAATAAGGCCCTGTCCCTAGACACACTTCTGATACGTTGCGGTTTTATAGATCATTCACTTTAAATACTTTCAGTTTCTACATGTGGTTTATACACAGTAAGATAGAGCTCCATTTCAAAAGTAAGGTCTAAAACATTTCAGTAAAATTCCGTCATTATTTGTCACATCATCCCAAAAGTCTTAAATCAACTCCAAGCACAAAATCTCATCTCATGAATCATCTATATCAAATATGGGTGAGATGTTAGGCATATTCCATCTTGGGGCAAAATTCCTGTTCATCTGAGAACCTGTGAAATCTAAAATACAGATCATCTGCTTCTAAAGTACAGTGGTGGAACAGGCACAAGGTATCCATTTCCATTGCAAATGAGAGAAATTGGAGGGAACGAAGGGATAATGGGCACCAAGCAAGTCCAGAACCCAGCAGAGCAATTTATATTAGCTCTCAAGACTTGAAAATAATCCTCTGTTCTCTGAGACCACCCGGGCAATGGCCCCATCCTCCAGACTCTGGGTGTTGGCCACGCACTTAGGATTCTGGGTAGAGACCCCTCAATCATGGGCTTCAGCTCTGCCTTCCAGGCCCACTGGGATGGCAACTCTGATCCCTTGGCTTTGGGCAGCTGCATTCTTGTAGTCCATCTGAGTGAGGACTGCGCCCACGTGGCCCCAGCAGGCCCCATTCTTCTGCCTCTTGGGCGTAGCAGCCCCAACCTCTCAGCTTTGGGTGGTAGCCCTGTCCCCTAGCACACGTTAATGGTAGCCCCCCCATTCTTCTGCCTCTTGGGCATAGCAGCCCCAACCCCTCAGCTTTGGGTGGTAGCCCCATCCCCTAGCACACGTTAATGGTAGCCCCACACACCAGAATTGAGTTGGTGAAGATCCGACTCTTTGAAACCTAGGAGACTGTGCCCCTACCCTTTGAGATCCAGGAGAGCATGGCCCTACCCATTGAAAACGAGAAGGCCCAGTTTCCCGTGCTCCTTCCAAAAGTTCTTTTGATCTTTAAGCTGCTCCAGGGACGGTCCTTTTCCTTTCTTGTAAGACAACAGATGTAGCTTCTTTGGCCTGTTTGCTGCCTGTAGAATTCCAAGAGGCAGACAATGTTCTTTTCTTCCATTCTTTCTCTGTCCCCTTCAGTCTAAGCTGGTAGGTTCCTCTACTGTGGTAGTTAGTTAGATTCATCAGTCACAGGCTTAATCTCTTTAACAAAAGATTGTGTAGCCATGTCCTTGGTGAACATTCTAGGACACGTGTCTTTAGTTGATATAACAGAATTTTACAAATCTTTTTTGTTTTCATTTTGCACAGTTCATTTTCAAGTCCATCTCTTTCCTCTTGCATTTTACTATAAGCAGCAAGAAAAAACCATGTGGCCCCTTTAAGATCTTGCTTAGAAATCTCCTCAACCAGATTTCAAAGTTCATCACTGAAAAGTTCTACCTTCTACCAAACATTTGAACATAATTCAGATAGGTTCTTTACCACTGCATACCAAGCATCATCCTTCCTCCATTGTCCAATGACATATTCATCGTTTTCTTATAAAGCTCCCCCAGAAGCACATTTAACATTCACATTTCTAGCAACATTCTGTGGCTGGTGCCATATGTATTCTCTAAGATGATGTTTTCTCTACTGCTCTCCTCACTTCCTCCTGAGCCCTCACCAGAATTGCCTTTGACGTCCATAATTTTACCAACAGTCTCTTCAAGGCAATTGGGCTAAATTTTACTATTAGGCACCTTAAAACTCTTCCAAACTCTACCCATTACCCAATTCCAAACATACTTCCACATTTTATGTATCTGTTAGACACTCTTCCAGTGTCAAATTCTGTCTTAGTTATCTAGTGTTGCTATAACAGAAATAACACAAGTGGATGGCTTTAACAGACAGAAATTTATTTTATCAAAGCTTGGGAGTCTAGAAGTATGAATTCAGGGTGCTAGCTCCAGGGGAAAGCTTTCTCTGTCAGCTCTGGCAGATTGTCCGTGTCTCTTCTGAGCTTCTGCTCCTGGGCAGTCTTCATGTGGCTTAGCATCTGTCTTCCCCCATCACTGCTTCTCTCCCTTGCTTGTTTAATCTCTCTTGTATCTCAAAGAGACTAACGTAGGACACAACCTATACTAATCCTGTAAAATTAACATACCAAAGAAGACCTATTCCCAAATGGGATTATAACCACAGGCATAAGGGTTAGGATTTACAGCAGATGTTTTTGGGTGACAATTCAATCCATAACAATGTGGAAATATTATTTGGTCAAGGATAATGATCAAGTGTTCTTTACTGATATTTATGATGGTAGTTTAGAGATCTAAAACTAGAGATCTCTTTAAAACAGGGTTTTTTTAAAAAAGCTAATGTGTAGATTTCCTTGCTGGCTTTCAGAAATTCACAACTGGTTGTAATGCAAATTCTTTGTATATTGATAACTAATTATAATTTTGCTTATAAATCATTTTATTTCAGAGCTTCTGAATATAGTTGTGTTATACCCAACTTCCTTGTAATAGCTGTAACATTGTACACTTTGTTATATATAGGTTAAACATGGATTAGTATTGGCTTACAAGTACTACTTAGAGCATATTATTTTAGATCTCTGCATCTGCTTTAAGGTATGTGAGTTCCATCCTTTTGCTTGTTTTTGGAAGAGCACCTAAGGGCATGTAAGCATGTGTAACTGATTTCCTCACTTAGAATAATGCTTTACAAGTAGAAAGCTCTGAATGAGCATTTCTTTGAAAAATGAAATTGTCGCTCAAGTACTAAACTCGTAACCTTTCTTTTAATTTAATCGTATGCTGTTACTAATTTTTCATGTGATAGTCTTATCTCTCCTTGATAATTTTAGGTAACTTAAGGTAGGAAGAATTTTTTTTTTTTTTCCTTTTGGTAGACTCATAATACCCAGCAGGGTACTAGGCACTTAAAAATGTCCAATAAATGGGTAAGTGGGTGTCCAGTTGTTTCATTCTTAATAAACTCTGAGTGAGACATTTAAGCTTTGCTGCCTACAGTGGTCTTAGTTTCATGCCTGAAAAGGATACCTGTTGTCATACATTCTGTGAATCAGATGTGCTGAGAATAATAGGCAAATAAAATTGATAGGTGTAACTTTTTTTCCTCTAGATATATTTTTTTAGAATATAATAAATTAAAAAAAATTATGTATGTTATACAGTGAACATAATGGCAATACTGGAAATATTTAAAAGAAAAAATTATCCATAATAAACTGATTGATTTTAGTTTATCATTGTTCTTTTCTTGTTTTGAACACATACATATTGTATAATTTTTTAAGGTTATTCTTTGTTGCATTTAGAGTAGATTAAATTCATGATGAGCATTAGTACATTTCTTACTTTAAAATGTACATGTCTGTATCATTTTCAGGCTTTTAAGGAAGCGCTTTTAGAGTTGCTGCTTTTGCATAAGTCTGTAAAAGCAGTGTGTTTTATTAACTCAACCTTTCCACAGTGATGGAGTTCATTTCAGCCACGCGCTGAACTGCTTCACAGGTGTGAGCTATGAGGAGCCCTCCGTTATCACGGCATTGACTCTCACTTTGGAATTCACTCTGATGATAACTTGACCCAGTGAAAATCTATAGGGCTTCACATTATTGTCCAAAACCCATCAGTCACTCAGGCTTTTGGAATGGTCTTGTTGATTCAAGGACAGTTCTTGTGACTAGGTTTAGAGTTGAGTTTAGAAGTAGATTTCAGTGGCTACATGTCAACAAGTAGATCATATAAAATGAAAGTGATGATGGGAGTTGGGGAGGTATGTGGTAAAAATGAAATCAAATTGAAGGGAGCCACCTGAGATTACTCAATTTAATTTGGTAGAAAGGTCTTATTACCTTTCAGAAGAATGAAAATAATAAATCTAACCTGGCAGTGATACTTGTTTTGTAAATAATGGCTCTATGCTGCGTATGCCCTATGAAAGAAAAGGAGAAATAGAAAAGGCTAGATATGTTCTTTATTCTCCAGTGTAAAAAAGAAATGAGGGATATACTTGAGATCAATAATTGAAAGAAACAGTAGTTGCCAAACACTGGTGCTAGGAAGGAGGGAAAATGAGAAGAAAAGGAATCTGTATTTATGTCAGAGGAACGGTCTGTGAGGTTAAGCCCTGGATTTGAAGCCTTGCTTACTGTAAGATTTACAGTATCATCAAGTGGTCCTAGAATCTCCTACATCGTGTCCATCTTATCCTTCCCCTCACGCTTATTTCCTTCCATCACCTTGTGATGCTCTTTCTTTATAAGTTGCTGTCACTTAGCACCAGAAGCAGAATGGAGATAGAGGAGGACTTGGCTTCAAATTCGGCCTTTCTTCTCTGTTCTGTAATGGCCGATTCCTAAATAATCCATAGCCATCTTTTTCCACTATCCACCTTTATTTTTCTTCACCCAAGTTCCACCCTATGTTGGTGGACCTGATTAATGAAAATTCACTCCAAAGTCAGTCACAGGATGGTTAAAATCATGTTACTGGTTTTGACTGTACTATTGCTTAAATCAAAAAGGTGTTGCAAAGAACTAAGTCGCTGTTGCTAGTATTTCTTATTAGTTGGACAAAGTAGTTTTATTTAGAAAAGTGATTTTATAAAAATTATTAAAAAACCAGATAGGTAGCATTTTGCATCTCACTGACTCTTCGTATGTGTTCAGTATTAAGAAAACCTTTCTTCTAAGTAAATATTTTGTTATGAAAATTGTACACCTGAAAAGTACAGATGGTTTAAGTGAGTATATGTCAGGCTAAATTTGCGTACTTTTTCCAGATACCCTGAACTTGGGGAACTGTGCTTTTGCAAACCAAAACGAACCAAACCCAGTGCCGTTGAGTCGATTCCGACTCATAGCGACCCTACAGGACAGAGTAGAACTGCCCCACAGAGTTTCCAAGGAGCACCTGGTGGATTCAAACTGCCGACCTTTTGGTTAGCAGCTGTAGCACTTAACCACTATGCCACCAGGGTTTCCTGTGCTTTTGCAACATAGCAAGTTTTTACTGTTTTTTTTTTTTTAATATATATTTTTTAAAAGGTTGTCTCTCTGCATATTTAAATGTTAAATAAAATAATCATGATTGCTTCTGCCATGTTTAGTACCAGATCTTTAAATAAACTTTTTATCATTCCACCAAAATTAAAACAATAAATAGATAAGTTCAAAAACCCATTTTGGGTAGAGTAGAAAGGTATGTAGCATTTTCCCTAGTTTCTAAGTTGGATAATCTCTGTGCTTCTACCTACTTGAATATGTTTTTATTGTTTGTGAGCGTAAAACATGTATAAACCTTTTCTTTTACTATGTGCATACTTCAATAAGCAACACTTCATATCTTCTCCATATGAAGTGAAATATTTCCTTAACACTAACACAACACAAGTCAGTTCTCAGCCAAAGCAAATAGAAGAATGAAAGCTTTGTTAACCATCCGTAACTAACGTGTATGCACACAGAAAAAAAATCAAATCTGTTTTTGACAAGAACCTTTTGATGGAATTAACCGAAAAAAAAACAAAAAACAAAAAACAAAACTTAGCACAGGTCAGGCCATTCTAATTTATGAGTTTAAGTTATGTTTTTATTTTTATCAGTGCAGGTACGTGGTAACAAATCAGCGTGAAAGGACTTTTAACAAAAACCCCATGTTTTCCTGCCCCTGCTTCTTACCTCCGTCCCACTTCCTTGAGGCAGCCTCTTCTAACTGCTTCAGATTCTCCTTCTTCTGGTGGATCCTCCATGGTTTTAGTTGTATATAATACGCTTCTACTCTATTTCATGGTTTATCAACCTTAGACAACATTTACTGAATCTCCAGTTCAGATTGCACATGCCTGGCTGGTGCATTTCAGATGCACAGGCAGTATTCCCTGCCAGTTCCCTCAGTCCACGTCTTCCTTGCTCAGTTCCACCATTGTACTTGCCACTGTTGCCACCACTCTAAAACCAGCCTCACCTTCAAGCCCATCTTCACCATCAGCACCTGCTCTCTGATTTCATTCTTTTTTTCCTTGTTAAAATCTATTCTTTGCCTGTTTTTTTTTTTTTTTTTAATTAAAGTTTAAATAAACCATAGGTTCAGATTAGGGGAAAGTTTATATTTTTCTTTTTTAAAATACACAAAATTCTTTAAAAAAATGTATAGCCCTAAGTAATAACCTTTCCCCCAGCCCACTGTGGGTTAATGGCCCTTGGTAAAAAGTAAGTTCCTTTACCTTTCTCTTATATGTAATACCCTGGCATAGGATTTTAATCCGTAAAAACTGGAAGAGAACAGACATGGTATAAATCTGACTTGATGATTTTATGGCCTAAAATTTTAGCATTCTTCTCACAGGACTCTTAGTGTAAAGAGAAATAATGAATTCTGTAATATCCATCTTTTCCTACCCCTCTACCCTTTCTGCTTGGCTTGGCTAGCTGGTCCTTTCTATTCTTTTCCCAACAAACTTCTTCAACATAATTCATCCCTCCCCTCCACCTTTTCCTAGGAGATAATTTCAGTTTAATCAGGATAAATATGGAGGTCAGTATTTAATTTTAAAACTCTATTCTTCTGGAATACATCAGTTCTTCCTAGAGATTCCTGTACAAATTTTAGTCTGTTTTAAACAGCTTGCTTAGGACTCTCTGCCTGGAAGTATGCATGAAACTGGGTGACCCTGCATATATCTTCCTTCCCAGCATTATTTGAATCACCTTTGTTAACTTCTGTTACTCTACAAAGTCAACTGTGCCTCTGAGTACGGTCAGAATTCCCACCTTCAGTATAGGGGTATTTGGACTGTGGATCAGGCCTACTAGGTTATCGTTGAATTTGGTATTTTTAGCTGTCATAAACGCTGTAGAGGGAAGGGTATCCCAGGACCCCAAATGCTCTGCCTTTTGAGGTGGCCTAATTAACTAACCTGCTCTGAGAATCGGACTTCTTTTATTTTAGTGTAGTCAGCAGGATTTACTCTGTTACTCTGCCTAGTCACGTGTCAAAAATGAACATAGTGATATGTTTGTTGATTCATTCAGTCCTTGTACTAGTTGAAATTTTCTCTTTACAGAATATATAATACAACATACTGATGCTTTTCTTTTTTACTTTTTTCTTTATCAACCAATATTACAAAAGTACATTTTCATGGCATTGTACTTTTTTCTAAAGGGATCAATGTAATTACTGATTTTAAATGAAAAAAATTTATTTCCTATGCTTTCATGTCTTTAGGCTATTATTATATTAATAACATCTTAAGCTACAAAGAACTATCAAACCTATTAAAGATAATGGGCTTTTTGCTATTGAAATGTCATACCCATAAAACATCTTCTTCACCGTATCTCTCATGTGTAGAGAATTTTTTTCCTTTTAAAATAAGACAATGAACCACTTCTAAAATAGCAAAATAAAAATTGCCTCAAGAAATTTTAACGTCTACACCTACTTTATGTCTCAGAAGTTTGAAGGTATTTTAAAAAAATACACAAGGCAGTAATATTCATATAAATGAACATGAAGTTTAAATTCTGACACTGAAGCTACCCATGCCACTACTGTGAACTGAAAAGCTGTATCCAGTGCTAAGTGGGAGATGGTAGGGTTGAGGGAAACAGAAAAATAAATGTTAAGCCTCTGTCTCACGTAAAGTATATATAAAATGGATCAGATAACGTATCACCATCTTTTCAAAAAGTTTTGCATAAGCTTAAATTTTTCTTGAAATTATTTCTTGCATTTTATTAAGTTTTCAGTAGTAAAACAGGAAAATGAGTAATTTTCTCACTTGGTTTATTTCATTAGTAGCTTTTAATATTAAATAATTTTTCAATCAGAAAAGCAATAGATTCTCAAAGTTCTTTTTTCAACTAGTACGAAAGAGTAAAACATAATTCGGTCTTCCCATCCTGTCCCCTCTTCTTTTCCCCAGAGACCTTACTGTTAAGTTTCCTATGTCTGTCTCCAGAAATACATATGCCATCTTTTAATGCACTATAAGAGCAGAATAATGTTTCCTACCTTGCGTTTTTCATTTAACAATATACACTGATAGTTTTTAAGTATACAAGGAATGCAGTGTAAACATTTTACTATGTCATTTTTTTCCCACACGAAACCTGTAATTTTCATCGTTAGCGTTTTTAAATGTAAAGTTTTAGCCACAGATGAATCATGGTTTATTCAAAGTACAGTTTAATACTTTGAATTCTATGGCATGTACCGTTTACAAAGCACTTTCATGTATTTCATGTTACTGGATACTCAAAAGCTCTGTAAATAAAGCCTAAAGATCGTATATATTTTTTTAATGGGTTTAATTAAGTTCAAATTTTTATCTTTCATGAACACTTTCTTTTATGACTTCTGACTTTTTTTTTTTTTTTTTATAATTTCTAAGAACAGGGAGAGACAGATCTTTTTTTTGTTCGTTTGTTTGTTTTCTAAGTTCCTCTACCTCTCTGGGCCTCCTCTCCTGAAATGCACACACAACATTCTTTCTTCCTCTCTTCTTAAAAACCTAATGAAGAGAGGTGCCTGCTTCTTTTTATCTCCCCTAGCTCTCAAGCAACTTGTGAAAGGATCAAATTTTCTTCTTAAAAAAGACAAACGTTTAAGAAAATCTAACTGAACGATCATTCCTTTTTGTTCTATGAACATTTTCTGACTGCTGAAATATGAACACGTAGACATTACGTATAAATTTCTGTGTTTTTGAAGGAAGTACTCAAATACTGCTTACAGTTCTGCTGGCTCTTAGCTGTTACCGGCTTTTATATCAGATCTCTTTTCGTGCAGTCTCCTGGTGGTAGTTGCTGTTGCTTGTATTATAATTTGAGCACCAACAGCATACTGGGCACCACACCAGACACATCCCAGCCCCATGGGTGCAATCTGACTGGCAGAAAGATATTCCCGTGCAATGGTATTAATTGTATAAAAGCAAAAAAATTGAAATTTTTATCGTTAGTTAACCTGAAATAACCATTGTTAAATAATGTTCTCCAAGTAAAAGTCTGTTTAAGCTTATAGTTTTCAGAGAAAACTACCTTTTAGGGTACTTACCTTTGCTAGTATGTTAATGAATAGACAAAACTATGCCAGCCAGGTGTGCTGCTGTAGTTTTTGTAGGGGTAAATTCACTTCGCTTTAACACAGCCTCTTTTGCTTACAAAGTAAACTGCTTTTGCTTAATAGAGGTGGGAGGGTACCCATACATGAAGTCTTTTTGACCTACATCTACCTATAAAATAAAAATAAATAAAAAAAGATGAAATAAACAGTAGTAGAACTGACGATGGGATTGAAAGTAGGATTTAAACTACCACCCCAGGCTCTTATAGATATGTCTTTATAAACTTGTAGCCGTTTAAATTTTCCGAGCCCAGGTTTTCTTCCTTGTCTCTAAATAGGAGTAATAACACCAGCCTTATCTGTTTAACATGGTGTCAATGAAGATCAAATAAATATCTCAAAGTAGGCTTCTAAACCTAAAATGGTAAAAATGGTCATTAACTTCCTAAGTACTGTTTGATCAAGCGTTATGCAAACATAGATTATTTTTTTTCCTACAAGAAGTGTCTGGAATATATGGAAATAGGGAGGGAGATGTAAGTGGAATTGAAAGATAATTTTTGTTTCATATTAAAATAAATCTGTGAAAATCTCAACTTTTCTTTCTCTGCAAACTGTCAGGTGCACTCGGTTGCCTTTACCTCTTTAGTGGCATTTTAGTGCAGTGGCTGTGGTGATTACAAGTATGGGCTCTGGATACTTCCTAGCTGTGTGATCCTGGGAGGCCCGTACCTCAGTTTACTTGTCTGTAAAATGGGGATAATAACCATCCCTATATCCTAATAGCATTGTGAATTAACACATGTGCTTAATATAGTGCCTGATACATGATAAGTCATTACAGTTATTGTATTATTCTCTATCAAACTTAAGCAGCAGCTAGAGTTATAGACATCTGTGATGGAAGAAATGTTTAGCCATTTCTCCTACAGGAAAAGGTTCCGAAAGGGATGTTGTCACATGGTCTCTCAAGTGTCTTCTATATCGGAGACACAATCTTCAAGCTTTCATATTAAATGCTATAAAGAAAAGAGCTGTACAGTGGGTGGGTTGGTGAGGTTAATACAGTCCTACAGAGAGCTGTGAAGTAGCTATGCCGTGTGAGCCATGTTTGTACATAATTGCTTATTGAGAAGTTTCGTGTAGTCAGATCAGCTATCTATTTGAAATGGTAGTACTTTGAAGTGTTGAATCTTGTACTTTAACAATTGTTGATTTTTAGCTGAAATGTTCATTGAGCTTTATGTTACCTTTTTTTTTTTTTTTGCAGTCTACACTAGAGAATTACACCTATCTGTATATGTTTGTTCAGTTTTACGTTTTAGTGGTTAGTTATGACTTTTCAGCTTCTCAAAGTTTTAAGATATTTTTATCACCCTCGAGCTGAAAAATACTTTAAGAAATCTTCTGCCTAGCTTCTAGCTCTTAGGCAGAGCTATACTTAAAACATCCCAGAAAGTGATGGTAATTATCTGTATGATTTTTTTTTTTTTTTTAATTTAAAGAGCAAAGATCCTACAACTTGCCCTGAAGCAGGCTCAACACTACAAAAATATGTGTTTAAGTATTTAATTATGCTGGAAGCTATGAAGTTGGGGCATCAGAGCTGGAAGCCTCCTTCCCCTCACCTTTTATGCTCTTTTTTTTACCTGTAGGGGGAAATAACTTTGTAAAAAACTACTTGATGTACTTATTTCGAAAGCAAGTCAATGTGAGAATGGAATTCTTTGGTACCAGGATCTGGAAGTGCAAGAAAGAAGTATATATTCTAACAATGGTATTTTACTCTTAGTCCTTCAGGTAGGTTTAGAGGCGGCCATACAAGCTGCCAGAAAACTCACCTTGAGGAAAAGATGACGAGCTGTGTGGCTACCATATCTCCTTTAGAAACCTCCACATTCACATTCAGGCATTATATTCACCACATTAAAAGTACTCATGTGGCAGAATGCAAAGATGCTGTTTCATCACAGAAAGATAAAAACATGCTGTCTGCAACTTAGAAAAATTCAAGCATTCAGTGGTTCTTACTCCAGTCATCTGCAGCCCATAGTGGGTCTTTCATCTGTTCTCTGCTTCCTTGCACAAAGTAAATGTCCACTGTAGTGAGGGCAGTGATGATGCTTCCATTTTGGGGCCGTATAGCTGATACTTTAACCCTGGATTGTCCTCGGGAATCCTGGTGTCCCTGAAAATTTTCATCTACCTCGTGATTTAAAATTTTATAGTATGTGTCTGGCAGAAGATGAATCGAGCTTACCTATCTTTCTTTCTTTACTATAATTCCTAACACCAAACCTATTTTTTAAAAACCGCCATTGAGTCGATTCTTACTCATTACAACCCTATAGGACAGAGTAGAACTGCTGCATAGGGTTTCCAAGGAGGGGCTGGTAGATTTTGGTCAGCAGACGAGCTCTTAACCACTGTACCACCAGGGCTCCAACAAACCTATAGTCAGCCTTTGAAGAATGTTGCTATCAGAAAGGTTTTTTTTAATGGGGTGAGGATGGTGGTTTTTAGCTGTATAAGATATAAAAATCCAGGACTGTATCCTAAGCTTTGTTGATTAAGAAATGGTAAAGGCCATATGATTGTGTTTTATATTTCGCAGCTGCCCAGAGACTATATAAACTGTATCACTGGAAAAAAAAAAAAATCAAATGTAGTTGTTGTGAAGTGACATAAACCAAAGTGATCATGCACAAATCTTAGGGGTTGTTTTGTTTTGGTAGATAATGGTAGCCACAGAAAAGTTTGAGGGTGCATCTCTGCGATGTTACTACCAGATTATAATGAAATCAATACAGTCTTCCACATTTTTTTTAAGCAAAGATATTTTTCGAGCAAACATTCATTAGCATACAGGCACAAAGCAGTTCACAATAACCTGTTCTGTAAGGCCCATGAAGGAAGCTTCCTTTTATGGAAGCTGCCATTTACAAGGCAGGATTTGGTTACCCTTTTAGTCAGCATCAGGCAACCAGAAATCCAGCTATATATCCTGCTGGATTTTTATACCCTGTTTATGCAAGGGTGGTGGATACCTATACAGCATTTTATAATGTTAGTAATAAAAACCCATTTCTAGCATTCATCTTGTTAACCAAAGCCATTCATTATACCAGTAAACCCCATTTCTGATATTCACTGAGCTGATTAGCTGTGCCTCAAACGTTGATGAAGTTAATGGTTAAAAGAAATGTTTGTGGTCTCTGCCTCTGGAGTACGGCTGTTTCTGATACAGTGCTCCCTGCATTCTCAGTTGGCTTCTCAGTTAGCACTACTGACTGCCCCTGGAGTTGAGGTTTAGCTAACGGGCACATTCATATCTTATTATACCATCTAGACCAAGGTGTTTTATTTCAGCCATCACAACAGGAGTGATGTTAAATATTTGAAATGGTGGAAATATTTTTATAGTACTTTCCATTTTCCAGATAGTAATGTAGTTAAATTTGTTCCAAAATACATATGATCAATGTAATTAAAAATACATGTGATCAACTCATTTGATTCACTGGTGCTTATTTTTTCATTAGAACTTTAAATGGCTAGATCTGGCTCTTAATATTTGTCATGTAAGTCTTAGTAAATTTATTACTAATACTTGGAATCATATTTACTTTTTTGTTATTAAGTAGCATAGTTTACTTAAACTACATTTTGTTATAATTTCCAGCTCTTTCTATCCCATAGAGTTTGTATGTTGGAATTTCACAAATTGGTTAGTTTTTTGTTTCTTAAACTGCAGACCAATTTCATCATTATCTTTATAGAACAAAATTCATCCATTTATTCAACAATTACTAAGCACCTGCTCTGTGCTCAGAATTATGCTAAACTCCAGTATAATTCTCAATCCCTCATATGCATTGGACCTGTCTTGAGAGCTTGTTAAACCTAAAGTGATATCCAGGACTCAGCATTTTAACCAGCATTCCAGGTGCTGCTGATGCAGGTGGTCCCAGTTCACACTGAGGAACATAGCCCAAGAAATAACTAGCCAGACTAACCCAAACCCAAATCCACTGCCATCAAGTTGATTCTAACTCATAGCAACTCTATAGGACAGAGTAGAACTGCCCCATAGGGTTTCCCAGGCTGTGATCTTTACAGAAGCAGGCTGCCACACCTTTCTCCCACAGAGCAGCTGGTGAGTTCACACTGCCAACCTTTTGGTTAGCAGTGAGCTCTGTAACCACTGGGCCACCGGGGCTTCTTAACCAGACTAAAAAGAAAAAAAAAAAAATTTTTTTTTTAAACACCTGCCTAAAAGAGACTCACAGTCTGATGGAGGCAAAGAAAGAAATACAACTAGTAATTGATATAACATGGAGTCAGATGCAGGAAGTTCTCACTCTGCCTGAGGAGCTGGGGAAGGCTTCCCAGCGGATTTGGTATCCTAACTCAGTGGTTCTCAGCAGGGGCATGGGGTTGGGGGGTATTTGCCTCTCAGGGAACATTTGAGAGAGTCTGGAGACATGGGTCTCTATGAGCCGGAATCGACTCGACAGCAGCGGGTTTTACAGGAGACATTTCGATTGTGATGATGTGGAGGGGGGAGTGTGCTACTGGCTTCTAGTTGGTAGAAGTCAGGGATGCTGCTAAACCATCCTACAGTACAGAGAACAGCGCCCACGACAAAGAACTGTGCTTCCAAAATGCCAGTAGTGCTGCGGTTGAGAAGCCCTGCCTTAGCTTAATTATTTTTCTCCGTCTCTCTTTAACGTATGTTGCCCTTCCCTCCCATCATACACACATAGTTTTCTGGAAAATTAAACAAGTGTTAAGTAAAAGTGTAAAAGACTCAAACAATAAAGTATTATATAAAGTAAAAATATGAAAATTCTTCCTCCTCCACCCATGCGCATAGTTCTTCTAGACTTTTTTTTAGTAAAATCACACACACGTATATATTTTGAAGTTGCTAGGTTTCTGTGTTTGATAACTTGCTTTCTCACTTTACAGTGTGCAATTGCTGCACCGTTTTCTGTAGTACAGATGAGTGAACCATAATGATTTAACCGTTCTGCCACTGACTGATATTTAGCTTTGTTATGGATCGAACTGTGTCCCCTCCGAAATGTGTGTCAACTTGGCTAGGCCGTGAGCCCCAGTATTGTGTCATCTGATGTGATTTTCCTATGTGTTGTAAATCCTACCTCTTTGATGTTAATGAATCAGGATTAGAGGCAGTTATGTTAATGAGGCAGGACTCAATCTACAAGATTAGGTTGTATCTTGAGGCAGTCTCTTTTGAGATATGAAAGAGGAGCCAGCAGAGAGACGGGGGGGACCTCTTACCACCAAGAATGAAGTATGAGGAGGAGGGGAGTGTGTCCTTTGGATCCGAGGTCCCTGCACTGAGAAGCTCCTAGATCAGGGAAAGACTGATGACAAGGACCTTCCCACCTAGCTGATAGAAAAAGCCTTTCTCTGGTGCTGGCACCCTGAATTTGGACTTCTAGCCTCCTAGACTATGAGAGAATAGATTTGTCTTTGTTAAAGCCATCTGCTTGTGGTATTTCTATTGTAGCAGCACTAGATAACTAAGACAAGGTTGTTTCCAGTTTATTTGATGGTGTTATGAATAGCACTGCATTGTGAATTTATGTACACATGCACAAATATATATAGGATCCAAAAAACCAAAACCCTTTGCCATCGAGTTGATTCTGACTCATAGTGACCCTATACGACAGAGCAGAACTGCCCCATAGGGTTTCCACAGAGTGCCCTGTGGGTTCAAACTGCAAGCCTTTCAGTTAGCAGCTGAGCACTTAACAGCTGCACTACCAGGGCTCCTTATAATAAAAATAAGGTTTTTAAATCATAAAGTTAAAAGACAAGAAAATATTAAATATATTAGCAACAAAAGCCCATTGCCGTCAGGTCGATTGCAACTCACAGTGACCTTGTAGAACAGAGTCAAACTGTCCCCATAGGGTTTCCAAGGCTGTAATCTTTGCAGAAGCAGACTGCCACATCTTTCTCCTGTGGAGCAGCTGGCTGGTTTGAACCACTGACCTTTCTGTTGCGATCGAATGTTTTAACCACTGCGCCACCAGGGCTCCTTGTTAGCAACAAAAGTGGCAAACAAAAGGCTATTATTTTCAGTATTTAAAAGTTCTGGAATCATTTTTTTTGGAGACTAAGATCCAAATACATAAATGAATAAAGAGCATGAATAGTTTCACAAAAGAGAAAATACAGATGGATAATAAACATGAAACTATATTCAAAGTCATAAGTTACCAAATAAATGCAAATTAGATCCGTGAGATGCAGGTTTTCTACTAATAGCTTAAAAAAGATTTAAACATATGTAATCGTGCTGTTGTGGGTATGGTGAAGAAGACTGACACTGTTGTACACTGTGGGTTATTAGAACTTTTGGTATAATTTTTTTTAAAAAAAAAAAATCTAGCAATATGTATAAAATCTTTAAAATGTTCAAACCTCAAAAATTCCACTTCTGAAAATATGTCCTAACAATGAGAAATACTTTTGGCATAAAGATATTATTGCAGCATCATTTCTAAGAATGATTAATTTGAAATGACCTAACTGTTCATTAATAGTGGATAGTTATGTAAGTTTGTGGTGTAACTATATTACAGAATGATATGCAACTTCTAAAATTTATATTTACAAAGTTATAATGTTGAGTTTAAAAAACAGATGATAAAATCTTAGAAACACTATCATCTCAATAGTTTAAGAAAGATTAAATGTATCAAAATGTTCACAGTGGTTTCAGCTAGGTAGTAAATAAAGTTTTAAGTGATTATATTTTGTACTTCTCTGTGTATTTATAATTTTTTATATTTAATTTTCTCATATAATCAGAAAGATATATAGCATTAACCAAAAAGAAAAAAATTAACAAAAAAATTATCACCCTGTTAGAATTATGGGGGACCCTGGTGGCACAGTGGTTAAACATTTGGCTGCTAACCAAAAAGGTGGCCGTTCAAATCTACCAGCCACTTCTTGGGGACCCTATGTTGGAGCTCTACCCTGTGCTACAAGGTCGCTATGAGTCGATGGCAACAGGTTTAGTTTTTTGGTTTGGTAGAATTATGGAAGGTGAAATCTAGTTGTTTATGAGAGTAGAAAGGATCCCTGTTGGTGTGGTGGTTAAGTGCTTGGCTGCTACTTGAAAAGTCGACGGTTCAAGCTCACCAGCCACATTGCAGGAAAAATATATGACAGTCTGCTTCCATAATGATTACAGCCTTGGAAACCCTATGGGCAGTTCTACTTTGTCCTGTAGGGTCACTGTGAGTCAGAATCAACTTGACGGCACACAACAATAGGAAACAAGAGAAAGGGAGACAAGTCCAAAGGCTACTCAGTGGTCTCTTCACAGATGATGAGGCTTAAAATTAAGACATGGCATTGGAGATGGAAGAATCCAGATTCTGGAGAAATTTAGCAATTAGAGCCAACTTGGTTGGTAATTTCTGGGATTGAGTGGCTTGTTGAGTGACCGTACAGTTTGCTGAGATGAGAACTAAGGGTAGAAACAGCATAAGGGATGGAGATAAGTTCAGTTTGGCTGTGTTGAATTTGTGATGTGTGTGGCAGTGAACAGCAGGCACTTGAGCGTTTGGATCTCTAGGTCAGGAGTGGGTCTCTCTGTAGTTATCAACATTTGGGAGTCGTTACCAATGTATACATTTCAGTCCCGGGAATGGATGATATAGCCTTGGATTATTATTATTATTAGTTGCCCTTGAGTTAGCTCTGACTCATAGTGACCTTACGTATAACAGAATGAAACACTGCCCAGTCCGTGCCATCCTCACAGTTATGTTTAAACCCATTGCTGTAACTATTGTATCAATCCATCTAATGGAGGGCTTCCCTCATTTTGACTGACCTGCTACTTTACCAACCGTGATTTCCATTTCTAGAACTAGGAAGAAGGGTCTGGCGATATACTTCAAAAAATTAGCCAAGAAAAAACTTTATGAATAACCACAGAACCTTGACTACTAGGTCTTATTTAAACTAACCAAATCCACATCAAACCCATTGCCAATGAGTAGATTTAGACTCATAGTGACCCTATAGGACAGAGTAGAACTGCCCCATAGATTTTCCAAGGCTGTAAATCTTTGCAGAAGTAGACTGCCACATCTTTCTCCCGTGGAGCAGCTAGTGGGTTCAAACCGCCTCCCTTTTGGTTAGCAGCAGAGCACTTTCACCACTGTGCCACCAGGGCTCCTTATTTAAACTATCAGATGATTGTATTTTCCTTAGAACACTTAATGGAAACTAATTTTAAAAATCTGCTGTTGAAGGTTAAAATAAAAAACTGACGAGTGTGAGTAAACTTTTTGTTTCTTTCTTTAGAGTTACATGGAAAAGGATTGATACAAACTGCCCTTTAGCAACTTTGTAGTTGACTTCAGGATCACGAGTAATTTTTTCTTTGTATTTTTTAATTTGGGCAAACTACAACCCTTTTAGACTTTTGCTTTGGATACTTCTATCTTTATATATATCCAGAGTTTCCCTCTATTTGAGAAGGCTGAGGCTTTTGATTTGGATTTTTTTTTTTAGGGCAAAGTTAGATTTTATTCTAAAGCCAATATAATAATTTTTATAAATGTTTTGAGTATGTATCTAAACAGATTTTTAATGGTGATCCTTTTCAATTTACATTTGTGCTACCCTCTTCCATCCGACCATCTAAGTTGGTTATTTTAGCTGATATGGTTTCTAATTAAGTCTTTGTGGTTGGGAGAGTGCTCTGTGGGACGTCTGCTTTAGCATTTAATTGCTCCATGGACTCCAAATTAAATTCTGTCGTATTCCATTTTGGTCTGCTGATGAAGCAAAGATCTTTTCAGCATGGCCCAAGAAATGCGGTGCTTGTGACAGCTCAAAGGACCAGCATCACAATTTTGAAAAAGTTAGAACTATTTGACTCCCAGATTGACTTTTTATCATTTGAAAATAAAGTTTGAAATGTTATCACATAGGTAAATGAGAGAATGCCAACACATAATTGGCCATCAAAACATATTTTTAGGATAAATGAAAGCAAAATTGTTGGCTTTGCAATTGTAGTGCAATAAATTGTTTTAGAAGAATGAGCTCTTGGGAGTTTTAGGTTGAATTTGAGTAAAAGGCACCAGGAAGCAAATTTGATAACTCTCAGGGATGGCATAAGATGTTTTTGCATTGGGCTAATACTCTGGATTAAGAAATTTCCAATGTCCCTTCCAACTCCACGTTATTCTTTTCAAGACTCAGTTGTTTTCTGCTTTGAATTTTTGGTTGATACTATGTGTTTTCAGTAATGAAATGCATGCTGAGTCATTGTGTGTGTTTAAATTTTTGGTTGGTAACAGATTTTGAGAAATATGTGAAAAGACATGACTTGTGGGAAAGTGTCTGGCTCACCAGTCTTGGGTAGCAGGCTTTATTGCAGGGCGCCTTGCATTTGGGTACATGGGGCACCTCTGGTTTTGCCAAATGCCCCAGCTATTTTGCTTCAACAAACATTTCTTTCACATTTACTGTTACACAAGTCCCCACTGGAGGAAAGCAGATACTTTCAGCGGGAAAAGTATACTTCTAAAGAACTCCAGAGGCATAAAAAGTGGGTGGAATACCGTATGTTACATGAGTCATGAAAGGGTTGACTCATTTGACAAGTTTGGTTCCTGAGGCATAGAGAAAATGGATAGTTACACAAATAATTGAGTGTGATAATTCTTTACACTGTAAAATAATTCACATAGTCATGAGACAGAAGACAAGATCTAAATAGCTGAGGCTTTTAAGGCCAACATTAGTCTGGCTACACGTTCTTAGAATCCTGTTCAGAGTTCTAGCTGCCTGTCACTTCATTTCTTGGTGCAATGACTCAGTAGTACTCAAACAGAATTTAGAGTTCTGATGGATAAAGCCATGAACAGAATCATGGCTTACACCGTGAGACCCTAGAAGGATGTCATGCCGCAAACAGTGATTTATCATTGAGCTACTTACTTACTGCCTGCTTGTGTTGAGGCAGACAGAACAAGAGCGTGTTATGTTGCGCTGATGATCACAGGTCCACATCTGCAGAATCCCGATAAATTCTTACATAATCCTGATAAAGTCATTAAAAATTACTAAATTGAAGGGCTTAGGTCAGTGTGAAACAGGTGAACTTTGTTGGGATGGTTGTTTGTCAAAATGCTCAGTTCTCTGATCAAGGCCACAATGATGAATCTTGATAGAACGGGAGAAAAATGTGGAATGGAACCTCAAATTCTTAAAAAATCCAGATTCCTGGAGCAAAGAAAAGTGATGAAAAGCAAAGACTCAAGGCAGCAAAAGGTCCAAAGGACTAATAGAGCACATACACAGTCTACGTGACCCCAAGACCAAAAGAACTGGATAGTGCCTGACTACGACTACTGACCACTCTGAGTAAGATCAGATAGAGGGTCCCAGACAGAGTGGGAGAAAAATGTTGAACAAAAAATAAAATTCACAAAAAACACCAGCCTTACTGGTCTGACAGAGACTGGAGGAACCCCTGAGACTATGGCCCTAAGAAACCCTTCTGACCTGGAACTGAAGCCATTCCCAGAGACCACCTTCCAGCCAAACAATAGACAGGCCCATAAAATCATCAAGAGAAATGTGTTCCTTTGAACAATCAATTATACCAGGTCAAAAGGACAACATTTGCCTAAAATCAAAGATGAGAAGTCAGGATACGGGTAGAAAATCTGGACAAAAGGAAACGGAACCCAGGGCAGAAATGGGAAGAGTGTGGACACACTGAGGGGAATACAACTGATGTCATGGAACACTTCATGTACAAACTATTGAATGGGAAACTAATTTTCTCTGTAAACTTGCACCTAGAGCACAATAAAAACTAAAAAAAAAAAATCCAGACTAACTGGACCAGTGGAGACTGGAGGACTCCCAGTCCCCAAGATACTCTAAACCTTGAACTAGCTCATTAGTTCGCCTTTTAGCTAAATACAGATTGGCTCACAAAATAAAGAATATCGCCCGTGAGTACTGTGCTCCTTTGAAGAATCATATATATGAGACCAAGCAGTAAACAATTATGTTAAAACAAAGATGAGAAGGTAAGGGGTAGGGAAACTAGGTTAATGGAAATGAAACAACCAGAACCAAAATAGTGAGAATGTTCACACATTGTGAAGAATGTAACCAATGTCGCTGAACAATTTGTGTAGAAATAGTTGAATGGAAACCTAAACTCTTGTGTATACCTTCACTGAAAACACAAAATAAACCAAAATAAAAAAGCTTAGTTCTGTTCTTGTAATGTTCAAGTGAAGAATTCTGCTTCTGGCAATGTGACTAGATAACACAAATAACTCACTTATTGGAAAACAGGTAAAAACTTGGGTAAAATATGGGGGGAAAAAAGATCTTATTAAATGCACTCCTGAAATGAAACAGATGGAAAAATCCAAAGAAGGCATTCTACTAAATTCTTGATTTACTAAATTCTTTCTACTAAATTCCACTGAGGCTTTCAATTAAATTCTTGATTTACTGCTTTTATAGCTACATGAAGATGCAGAAAAATTCTAGCATTTCCCCTCTTCTCCCTTCCTCCAAGTGCAAGGTCTAATAAGATCCCCTTTTGCATAAAGCTGAGACTTCAGAATGGTCAGTGTGAGAGTGAAGAGCAAGAAGAATGAACTTACTGCATGGAAGAAGACAATGAGGAAAATTGCCTCTCCTTTTTTTTTTTTTTAAGCATTAATGGGTGGGGATGATATCAGCCTGGAAATTTATAACCATGAGCCAACCCTTGCATGGGTTTCATTTAAGAATGTTCTTGATACTGTAGTAAAAATTATTAATTTTACTAAATTTCTGCCCTTGGGTATTAATCTTATTATTATTCTCTGTGATGAAATTAATGGGACGTATGCCTTAAACCCTCACAGTGTGTATCAAAATACAAAGTTGTTCAGGAAAAAGCACTTGTGCCTTGAGTTTTATACTAAACTAGCCACTTTTTTCCTGAAACACTGTTTTACTTGGAAAAAGGACGAAGAGACAAACTATGGTTGTTCAGACTTAGGTATTTTGTAGACATCTTCTTGAAACTGAACAAAATGACCTTGCTACTTCAAGGTAAGTAACTGAAATTACTTCTTACAAATGATAAAATTTGCGATTTCAAGTAAGAATTGGAAGTTTTAAAAACATGGGCTCACTACCTTGAGCTTGACAGTTTCCCAATGCTTAAATATTTTTCTGATGGAATAGGTGGTGATATTAGCAAGTGGTGTATCTATATGATATATATATATGTGTATCATATATAAAAAAAAAATGTATACATTACTCTATATATAGTAATGTGGTGAAATGTGTCAAAATTTGGAAGACTTTCATAATTCAGAATCAATATTTTCTAAATGACCAAAGTATGATGTTACAAAATCATGCTTGGATAAAAGCTTCATTCAGTATGCATGGTAGAGCAATGGGCTTTAATATAACAGAGTTTGAAAAGTTCATTAAGAAGGTTTCAGATTGTACGTTTCATTAACCTTTAAGAAATTACCACTTGTTGAGTTTTGGCATAGTATCAAAGAAGAAAATTCAAATCTGGGTGAGGCTGATTTTTTTTTCATATACTTCAAACAAAACAACATATCACACAGATTGAATGTGGGAATAGACATAAGAATCCAGCAGTCTGTTAAGCCAGACATTAAGGAGATTTTAGAGAGATACTGAATACATTAAAGATATTTGGAATGTGTAAAACAGTAACATCTCACTAAATTTTTGTATGAAAAGTATATTCATTCTTAATAAAAATATGCTACCATATACTGAATTAATTATTTAAATGAATTAAATATTTTCTAAAATCCCTTGATTTTAATTTTTAACATGGTAAATGTTAATAAGTATAACCCACATAAACAAAGGCTCTTTGGCGTTCTCAATTAAAGAGTATAAAAGGGATTCAAGGTGAAAATGCTTGAGAACTGCTAGTCTAAACTCTCAGGTAAAAGACAAAGATTATCAGAATGGATTAGAAATTTTTCTGGCTGTATATTATTTACAGGAAACAATTATAAAATACATGGGCATAAGCAATTAAATGTCAGAAAGGTGGATTAGAGGAGGAAGAAGAGCCTATGAAGAAGTCCGTGGTTACTAGTTGAGAATAATTTGAGTGTAGGCTTGAGTTGTGAACTTAACCTAGTTTCACACAAGGCTCTTTTCTCTCCGAACCCTTCTAATTCTGTGCTGTCTTCTGGCAGCTGACTTTCTCACACAGTACTTTTAGAATGGAGATGCCAAGGAGATACTGATGCTGCTCACTCTCTCTACCCACAACTAAGCCAAATGACAGAATCCTTATTTTGCTCCATTCTGCCTTGCATGCAGGGCCACTTCTATCCTCTAGTGCTCCATCTGGCTTAGAGATGCTTCTGCCCAGCTGTACAAATGGAAACAGACTATACAGTTCTTATTACTAAATTACAAGTCACTCTATTTTTAGGATATCTTACACCTCCTTTATTCCTGGTTGGAATTTTAGGTAAGGTGGTGAGGGAAGGTCTCTATGAAATGATGAGTCTTGAGAAAAGACTTGAAGGAAAAGGGACAGCTAGCTGGATAGTGTCTATGAGAAGAACGCTCCTGGTAGGGAAAACAGCAAGTGTTTCTGCCCTAAGGCAGAAATTTCGTGGTGTGTTGGAGAAACCGCAAGGATGTTGTATAAAGGAGCAGAGAAAATGAAAGGGAATAATAATGTAGGTGATAAAGGCAGGGAGGCCTGACCATATAGGGCCTTCTTGGGCCTAGTAAGGGCTTTTGCTGTTACTCTTGGTCTATTGGAAGCTTTTGAGTTGAGTGAGGTGATTGTCGTTCTTAGCATTAACAGGACCCTTGAAGATTTCGTGTTGGGAATAGGTTGCAGGGCAAAAGTAGCAGCAGCGTAATCTGTTTGAAAGCTATTGCATTAATCCAGTTGAGAGGAAGGATGATGGTTTAGCCACAGATTTCAAGTAAATGTAGAAAACGTTGAAAAAAAAATTGTGTGTGTGAGGGTGGGGAGTGGTAAATCGGGAAAGTGGTTTATCACCAGATTTATTGCATGGAATTTTGCTCAGATTGTGAACAACGTCTCAACTCTTTCACTTATTTATTCTTTGATTTTTGTGCTTTCAAAAGTGTTCCATGACCTTGCATTTGATAGATTCTACTGCTTTTCTTGTTCTTACCACATAGGAAATAAGATCGTTTTGTGCTATAGGTGATTTTACATCAAAATGATCCTGTTGTAAAAGTGGACAGCAGTGGATGAGTACCAGCTAAGTACTTTTCAAGGATTCTTGGTTCATTTATGAAACCTGATCATGGACTGGAAACGGTGGTGGCATAGTGGTTAAGTGCTACACCTGCTAACCAAGAAGTCGGCAGTTCGAATCCGCCAGGCACTCCTTGGAAACTCTGTGGTGCAGTTCTACTCTGTCCCGTAGCGTCACTATGAGTCAGAATCGACTCGATGGCAGTGGGTTTGGTATTTTTAGATTGATCATAGATTAGGCCATAAAGGTTGTCTTAATAAAATTTGAAGGATTAGCATTTTACAGCCCACATTCTGTGACCCTAATGTAATTAAATTAGTAATTAATTACAAGAAGATAAGTAGAAATCTCCAGATAGATGGAAAAAAAGTTTCTTAATATTTTGTGAGTCAACGAAGAACTTGTAATAAAAATTATAAAATGTTTAAAGAATAGCAAAAATACTTCATAACAAAACATATGAGATGTATTAAAACAGTACTTAGAGAGACACATAGCCATAAATGCTTTACATCAAGAAAGAAGAAATGTTCAAAATTCAGGAGTTAGAAAGAACATACCCAAAGAGAGGAAGAGGAAGGAAATAATCAAGATGAGCAAAAACTATTGAAATGGAAAATAAACACTTACTACAAAGGATCAACAAGACAAAAGTTGTTTATTTAAAAAGCCTAATGAACTAGACAACCGAAAGTAAGAATTATTTAGGAACAAAAGAGAAAAGGCAAAAATAAATAGTATTAGGAGTTTAAAAAATGTACAAAATTACAGATTCTGCAGAGGTTAAAACATACTAAAAAGATATTTTGGATAATTTTATGTCAGTAAATTTAAAATCTCGGATGAAATGGATAAATTCCTAAGGAGGGGGGAACGTACATAAACTGACTTGGGAAGACATTGTACACCTGAATAGTTCTACAGTTATCAAAGAAATTACATCAGTAGTTAAAAACTTTCCCACAAAGAAAATACCAGGCCATAACTTTATAAGTGTTAAAAAGCAAAGGTGTCACTTTGAGGACTAAGATACGCCCGACAGAAACCGTGATATTTTCAGTTACCTCATAGGATTGCGAAAGCTGGACAGTGAATAAGGAAGACCAGAGAAGAATTGATGCCTTTGAATTATGGTATTGGAGAAGAATGTTGAATATACCATGGACTGTCAGAAGAATGAACAAATCTGTCTTGGAAGAAGTACAGCCAGAATGCTCCTTAGAAGCAAGGATGGTGAGACTTTGTCTCATGAACTTTGGACATGGTATCAGGAGGGACCAGTCCCTGGAGAAGGACATCATGCTTGGTAAAGTAGAGTCAGCAAAGGAGAGGAAGACCCTCAATGTGATGGATTGAGACAGTGGCTGCAATGATGGGCTCAAGCATAGCAGTGATTGTGAGGATTGTGCAGGACCGGGCAGTGGTCCATTCTGTTGTACATAGGGTGACTATGAGTCAGAACAGACTCAACAGCACCCAACAACAACAACAACTTTGTAGGTGCCTTCTACCAAACTTTGAAGAAGCAGAAGACAGATTCCAATCTGTCTTAGTTTCTTAGTGCTACTATAACAGAAATGCCACAAGTGAGTGGCTTTAATGAACAGAATTTTATTTTCTCACAGTTTAGTAGGCTTGTTGTTAGTTGCTGTCAAGTCGATTCTGACTCATGGTTACCTCATGTGTGCAGAGTAGAACTGCTCTATAGGGTTTTCAAGGCTGTGACTCTTCAGAAACAGATTGACAGGCCTGTCTTCCGAGGTACCTGTGGGTGAGTTTGAACCACTCATCTCTCAGCTAGTAGTCTAGCACTTAACTGTGCCCCACAGGGCACTGGCTCTTAGGAGAAGGCTTTGCGTCTCTGAGTGAACGTCCTTGTTACAACTTTTCTAGCTGACTATCTTTGGTGTTTCTAGGAGTACCTAGGAATAAATCTAACAAAATATATACAAGACCTGTACACAGAAAATGATAGAACTCTGAAAGACATTAAAGATCTAAATAGGTATATAGAGAGAAATACTCGATTTTAGAATGAGACTCAATATTGTGAAGATACCAGTACACCTACATCGATGTGTAGATTTAGTGCAATTCCAACCAAAATTCCAACCAGACTTTTCATAGAATTTGTAACTTTTTGGAAGAGCAGCAGGTCATAAATAGCCAAAGATGCTCTTGAATGAAAAATAAGGAGGTGGAATTTGCCCTAGAAGCAATCAAATCTAAGATAAAGCTTTGGTAGTTAAGACAGTTTTGTCTTGTTGCAAGCTTAGATCAGTTGGCCAATGGGCCAGAATAGAGAGCACAAGTACACGCATATTTTGAAACCATTTTTTAGAGCGGGTATTGCAGATAGGGCAACAGGAGGATATATGTGGACTGTTAATAAGCAATGCTGTGAAAATTACTTACCAGGAATTTTTTTAGGAACATGAAATGAATCCTGAAAATGTACATAAAAATTAATTTAGGCAGTATTAACTCTTATAGCTTACCTTCTGTGACCCTAATGCGATTAAGTTAGTAATCAATTGCAAAAAGATAACCAGAAATCTCCATAAACTTGTTGCCGTTAGGCCGACCTATAGTGACCCTGTGGGAGAGAGTAGAACTGCCCCATAGGGTTTCCAGGGTGTGGCTGATGAATTCGAACTGCCGACCTTTTGGTTAGCAGCTGAACACTTAACCACAGTGCCACCAGGACTCCATGTAGGTGAGAAAAAGTTCATGGAACTTGGATTAGAGCTGTGAAAGAGACCCTATTTTTCTCATTATTATTATTTTTTAAATGTATCTTCTGTGTAATAGTTCATTTTAAGGAGAACAATATTGGAGCTGGGCGAAGAATTACTAGAAACACCACCATTCAGACCACTTTTATAGCAAGGACACAGACTCCAGTGAGGCCTCCCGTGTTACCGTTAGGAATGGATGTTGTAGTCTCAAAAGAGCTCTATTCTCACCTGCCCAGGCCTCAAAAAGGGCTGTTTTCATTGTTGCTAAGCAAGTAACTGCTTAATTAAATGGTACAACTAGTTGTGCTTAGAGGTTAGGGACTTTTATTTCCTATTGTTTCAGAGACACTGATTTACCGATACATAAAACACTTTTTGCCATAAAACTGAGCTGAGCAGAAGAACTTTTCTACATAATTGTTATTCAAAAAATGAATTTGACAAAAGACGTATCATCAAAACTCTAGATTATGCAGGAGCCAACCTTAAACTGAGCTTTCTAAATGATGTTTATTTCCAAGTTTTTTCATTTTCATAGCTTATTTGGTTATAAAACCCACTGCCATTCGGTTATAGAATTAAATAATTCCTATTAAGGGATCAATGTCATACTTTGTGAAACAGAATTGTTTAACAAAAACTGAAAATAATATGTGGCAGTTTATATGTCATGCTTTCAAAACAGGCTTTAAATCCTATATTCTATGTAGAGTTGTTAGCTATTCTAAAGGTACAATAAGAGATTATTGTTCATATCGGTGGAATAAATTGATACTCCCTGATCATACTTTTTCATTTTTCACATTGTCAGAACCTTGGACCTTAATCTTATTCTTTGATTGACAGCAGTGACCAGGGAAAGAACACTTGTATTGTTTGGGATAGTCACATCTGTTCAACTTGATTCAGTTGAGGGTGTTTGCATATTCTTCAGTATTTCTTCTGAGAGGGCTTAAATCCTTCTCAAGTGCTTGATGCATTTTTGAAATTCATTCATAAGGTATCTACATGCAGTAATGGTTCTGTATAATATTGCTGCATGTAATCTGACAGATAAGACCACGTTTTAAAACAAGCTATTCTTTAGGGATGCTACATTACATTTTGACTTTTTCCATTAGACAGAAATGTCAGTTTCTGGAAAAGACTTCTTTAAAGCTTTAAATAAATACATCCTTATTTCAGACAAGGTTGTCAATCATAGGAAAAATAAAGATTTATTAAATAACAATTCAAAATAATTAATGATAGTTTTTCCTGCTTTGGTAGGAAAATTGAGGAATTTTATAGAAAATAATTACAGAGCCTGCATGGATTTCTGTTGAAACTGTTTTATAGGGAAGGTTACTAAGGAAACTTAGAAATTAGGCCTTAAATTTAGGTCTCAACTCCCAGACTGGTGTGGAATGATTGTAGATGACCTCTGAATTACATTAATAATGGTATATGACCTCTGACATTATTTACATATTATCCTACATGACCCTGGTGGCATTGTGGTTAAGTGCTACGGCTGCTGACCAAGAGGTCGGCAGTTCAAATCCGCCAGGTGCTCCTTGGAAACTCTATGGGGCAGTTATACTCTGTCCTATAGGGTCGCTATGAGTCGGAATTGACTCGATGGCAGTGGGTTTGGTTTTGGGTTTTTGGTAATATTTTGTTCTCGCCACATTATCAGGGATTCTGTCTTATTCATCACCATATCTCTCCAGAATTTACACAGTGTCCTATACGAAATTAAGGCCCAGTCATTATTTTGCTGCCCTGTTTTCATTGTTCTCCTAGGCTATCATTCTGTAAAGGATAATTACAAAACAAGGTGGCCTATGAATGGAATGTTAAACACTTTTGATATCAAACAGGTTTCACTCTGTGTTTGAATCCTGATGTATTGGCAATAGGTGTGTTGAGAAGAATTTTGAGATCTACTTTTACTGGGATCATTTAGCAATGTGCTTAGAGGTTTGCCACGAGCATATGATCAGAGAAACCGACTGTTTGTCTTCCTAGATATATGGGATCTTAGGGAAGGGAGAAAGAACTATGGACTGAAGCGATTAGTAAAGACCCTGGAAAATAAATAAGGCCAAATTATAGAATAGATAGAATTCAGAAACTGTAGGCAAAAAAGGAGGGAGAGTATCGCCCAAGCTGGAAGTTCTATAAAAAATTATAGATGTTCAGAAAGGAAAAATAGCATTAGATTACATTAAATATAATCATAGCAAAGAAAATAATTGTTGCATGCTTGTTGATGCCTAGTCTTGTCCTAGATCCTCTTTTTACGATAACCCTGGAGATGGTCTTTGTTTCCATTCCTTGCTTTTCCTTTCTTGATGTATTTAGGGTTACTCTATTCTTCCCTTGTTTCTGCCTGAGCCAACTCTCTCCAATTTCATACCTGCCTTGCTTATGTATATGAAAGCTATGATGTAACCTCTCTTCTTCAGAATTTTATTTAATTATTGCATAAAAATTCACTGGAGAAGGAAGCTCTCAATTTTTATTTGATCGTTAAAATGGTATTTAAAAATATTTGGCTAAAAAGCAAATCACTCCAAATTACATAATTACTGTTTATCTTGCAGGAATCCCCTTCAGGTCGAAGGAAAGCTCTTGCTACCAGCAGCATTAACATGAAACAATATGCAAGCCCAATGCCAACTCAGACTGATGTCAAGTTAAAATTCAAGCCATTGTCTAAAAAAGTTGTATCTGCCACTCTCCAGTTTTCATTATCTTGCATATTCCTTCGGGAAGGAAAAGCCACGTAAGTTTCTTTTGTCAAATAGGCTTCTTCAAATTGTGCTTCAAAACATCCTAGATAGATAGCTTGTGACTCAGTAGACTGGCAACAGTTGAGAACATCCTACAGCATACCAATCATTCTTGCCGTTCTTTGTTTCAGAGCCTGAATTAAATGAACTCCTTGTTGTAGTCTCTTGACTCCAGACAGCGAACAGTCATATAAATGGGATCACAGCTGGTTTCAAAGTTTAAATTGTGTATTACAGGGTAGCGTAAGTGTTTGGTTTATATTTCAGTGCCTTCACTGTAAGTAGTCTGTACTTTGAAGCACAGACGGTTCAATTTGTAGAGCTGTTTGATGCAGCTGGGGCGTGAGAGGAACCTAAAAGGAAAAGGTTAGGTTAAGAGGGATGAAAGAACTAAAGAAACTTTGCCAGTTCTTATTATTTATCTCAGTCTTTCAAAAATTGTGTAAGAAAGTACAGTTAGATAAGCTGGCTGCTATAATCTTATCCTTTTCAAAAAATTACTTCTTAAGCACTAAATAAAAAAAATCAAACCCATTGCCATCAAGGCAATTCCAACTCATAGTGACCCTATAGGACAGAGTAGGACTGTCCCATAGGGCTTCTAAGGAGCGCCTGGTAGATTTGAGCTGCTGACCTTTGGGCTAGCAGCTATAGCTCTTAACCACTATGCCACCAGGGCTTGAAAAAACACACAAAAACCAAACACATTGCCATGGAGATGATTCCAACTCATGGCAACCGCATGTGTTACAGGTTTGAACTGCTCCATAGGGCTTTCTTGGTTGTAATCTTTATGAAAGGAGCCCTGATGGCACAATCATTAAGCGCTTGGCTGCTAACTGAAAAGAGGGCGATTTGAACTCACCCAGCGGCTCTGCAGGAGAAAAGACCTGTTGATCTGCTCCTGTAAAGATTACAGCCTAGGACATTCTACGGTGCAGTTCTACTCTGTCATTTAGGGCTGCTATGAGTTGGGATTGATTCAATGGCACACAAGAACAACAACACAATATTTATGAAAGCAGATCACCAGGCCTTTCTTTGATGCCACTGGGTGGGTTCGAACTGCCAACTTTGGGTTAATATTCAAGTGAAAACCATTTGCGACACCCAAGGACCTTCAATTCCTAGACCTATTTCTAGTCTTGAAAAGAATAAAATTCTTACTAAATAAAATAAGATGAACATACCCAGAGCATAAAAAGTAAAAATAACATTCATTAGGCTTATAGCATACTAAAAAAGAAAAAAAAAAAAACCATTGTAGTTGAGTCAATTCCAACTCATAGCAACCCTATAGGACAGAGCAGAACTGCCCCATACATTTCCAAGGCAGTAATCTTTACAGAAGCAGACTATCACATCTTTCTCCCCTGGAGCGGCTAGTGGTTTTGAGCCACCAAACTTTTGGTTAACAGTCGAGCGTTTACCCACTGTGCCACCAGGGCTCCTTTCATAGTATGCAGTCAAGTCAAATTGTGGGTTTAGTGAAAGGGTTGGTACATACTTGGAATGTAAGATCAGGGAGAGGAAAATGGAAATTGTATGCCTGGACTTAAAAGGTGAGGGAAAGAAGGCAGCTGTGAACGTTAAAGTCCGATCTGAATCACAGTTCTGAGTGTATTTGACCTAGTAGAATGTGGTTACTATAATTGGTCATCTCTCTTGACTGATTGGATTGGACTCTGTGAGTCAGTCAAAATGAGATGTTTGGCACTTATCTACATGGCAGCAAATGACTTAGTAGATAACAGTAAGCCTCCTTTCTGGGAAGCTGGCTTTTAAGTGAGTGTGGTAGTGAGGCAGTACAGAATGGTAGCAATTCGTCTTTCATCTCAGGACCTTAAAATTGTAGCCCTAAATACTAAGAAATTAAAAATAAATACCTTGTCCTGAAGTTCAAGCCAAAATCAAAGGAAAGGAAGTAAAGGAAGAAAAGAGAAAACAAATTTAGAGAAGATCCTTTGAGGGTGAACTCCTTTCTGCTGAGCAGAAGCAGTAAGTGAAGCAGCGCCATTCACAGGCATCTAGGTGAGAAAAAGTCAAACCGCAAGTCTCAGTTCGAAGGGAGGCTTCTGTGAGAACACCTCTGATCTCTGTCTTGCTTCCTCCCCGGCTTACCTTCCGCAAAGAAAATTCTTCAGGTTTGAAATGTGAGGAGATTCAACATAAAATTAGCAAGTTAACATTTTAAGAATGTTATATTCTTGAAATTGTTTCCCATTGTTTGATGAGGCATTTATAAGCCATTCATCTAAGGTAATACAACTTACTTTTTGTTCATGCAGACTTTGTGTCATTGGATTTATTTAAAAAGGGAGAAATGATTTCGTTAACTGTATAGTTTATGTAAGATAAAATGGAAAGAATTTCAAGAATCAGCTTAATCTGTAAATTTATATCATATTCAGAAGATTGGTGAATATTAACAAGAATTACTTTAAAAAATAAACTTTTATTTGGCTTTCTGAGGTTTGGAGAGGTATACAAAATTGAAATTTAGTTTGTATATGGCATGTTAGAAATATGTTTCATTCACCGTATTTGAATTTTAAAGTGAAAATATTAAATCAAGAAAACACAAATGATTTTACTTTCAGAGTATTTAATATAAACTTTGTAAATTTATATTTAAAATACTTCAAAATAATAAAAATTTTAAGTTTTATCAGATATATGGTCTTTAACTTACAATCAGCCCGGATTATTTTTCATATTGTAATTCTTTAAAATGTTAGACTTTATTTTTAAGTTGCTTTTTCTGTTATAGTAACTCTTTAACTTTGGGGGGTTATGGCTCCTTTGAAAAAAATGCACATTTAAACAAATTTAAATATAGTTTGCAAGGGGTTTACCACCTTTCCTTTCTACCCCCAAGTCCAAAAGGGTTCATGGACATCAGATTAAGAATTTCTGTTCTAGTTCTTTTTGAAGGTTTATACATTTTAAAGTCTAGATCTCATCTGATTTGCAAACTGCCCCACTGTTTTATGAAGCAAGATTTTGTTTCCAGACTTCATGATTAGGAGCCCATACTTTAATCTCATGAAGAAAAATGCAGTCTTCCACAGACCTGCAGCACAGAATTAAACTAAATCCGAAACAGTTAGTTTTGAATCCTGTTTTCTTTTTACTAATTAAACATGCCATTTGAAAATTAATAATATGAATATTTAAATTTTTCAATATTCCTGTACAACCTTTTAAAAAGGCTTATTAACATTGTATCTTATAGAAAGAAGGAATATATTATTTTGTTCTTAAATAATCATTTTTCAAGCAATGTCATTTAATGAGCTGTGTATTATATTTCGAATCATTGATATAGGGACGAAGACATGCAAAGTTTGGCTAGTTTGATGAGCATGAAGCAGGCTGACATTGGCAATTTAGATGACTTTGAAGAAGATAATGAAGAAGATGATGAAAACCGAGTGAACCAAGAGGAAAAGGCAGCAAAAATTACGGGTTGGTTTTAATAGCATTAAAGCTAAAAGTTTTATTTTTTTGCAATGTTGAGAAACTTATTCTGTTCCCGGGGGGTGGGGAGGGGGGAGAATACTATTAACAAAGTATTGTTTTTTATGGAGGAAAAAATTATTTTAAATTTTGCCATTATTAATTATATCTTTATATTATAATATAAATGCATAAAATGCAATTGTACTGTATCAATAAAAAAAATTATATGGGTATATTATTTCCTCCAAGTAAACTGCAGAGTTCTTTAGGGAACATACTGTTTGATACAATTATTTTGTCTATCTCTTAGAGTATTTAAGCCAATGCAAACACCTAGAGGCTTTTCATTTAGTAAATTTCTTCTGGGAAGTTGTTCAAATCAACAGTAATTGGCCAAATGTATCTTCCATCACTAGAATGTTTGATAGAAGGTGAAAGTGACCTCTTCCATGGTAGCTATGCTTGCTTGAGCTTATCCAGGGTTCCTAACCTGCTCTGTGTGAGACAGAATCCCCTGCTAGCTAGAAACATACTTTGGGAATGGCTCTCAGGCAGGAACCTTTTATTGACGCTGCACATTTACCCAAAACTAGGTACTTTGTACAGTTGTGCAACACCAGTAAGCGGACAGAAAATTTTTGAATTGTATTTGGCAAGACAACTGAAATATAGCAGAAGTGATAAGCCTTAGAGTTGGAGAAGCAAAGACTTTTAATGGAAAGTTTACTGCAGCTAGTATTCGATACATATCTTTAACAATCAGTGCCTCACTCTATATGGTGACTTCACAACATTTGAGCCAGTATTTGGTGATATGACCATCTTTGGGATTTAGGTTGAAATTCAACAGGAAGAGAAAAGAATCCTGCATAACTGACAAGGTCCTATTGTATACAGCTCAGAAAATCGGGCTCAACTTAAACAGTTTACAACAAACATTATTGCGGCAACTCAGACATTATAAGACACCTGAAAGGCCCCTGATATTCTGATGGTTGTTGCAAAGACTAGGGTGGAATCTACTTAGGTTCAACCAGACATTCAGACTCATATGACCTGAATAGGCCACAGTTAGCACTGGATTCACTTAGAAAGATATCGGACAGGATACACCTCATGACAGCAGGGCTTCCCTCTTTCACCAGAATCCCCACAGCAGCCCAGGGGCTATTCTCTCCTCACTTCTCCAAATGAAACTCGCATGCAAAGAGACAAGATCCACATAGTTAGGATCAGGAATTACCTTGGTTTACAATGCCCATCCCTCCCAGGAGCCAGTATCTCTTGTAACGGTCTCATCATTATACTTTCCAAGGTCCCTCGAAGGGCCATGTCCAGTTACAAGAGTCTCCACATTCAGAGAAGCCCAAATCTTAGACCTTCCGTTAGGTCGTATAGTCCATTCTCGGTCCTCCTGTTCAGATCCAGCTTATCAATCAGGAGTCATTTTTTACCATAAGCAATGCTGCCTAGTGTTTGTTAATTCTTTTCCCATAGTTAGTAAAGTTAATTCAGGAGGGGGAAGAGAGAGTGATACATTGGCTACCTTCAGGGGACCAAATATAACAGCACAGAAGGTACTAGAGGAGATACCAGTTCAGATTTCAGGAGCTAGAGTTGATGGTATGACTTAGCCCCCTGAAGTTAAATGTCTTTCTAGCTAGGGTTAGGAATGGAGATAAGCTAGTCTCCCACCTTTGATTAGAAGGTTCCTCGGAGTCAACTTGGGGCTTTGGTCAGAAAATACACCCATGAATTTGCTTCGGTTTTTCACCTGGGCATCTACCCTCCAGTCCTTAAGAGGCTCCAGTTTATAAGGACTCAGAAAGGAAACCATAGGATTGCTTTGGACCCAATAAAGTAATAATGGTCACCCCTTTTAGAGGTCCATGTGAAGGATGAAAATTTCTAGGAAACTGTCATCTGTTATCTAGGTATCGAGTTTGGGAAATAGGGGAGAAGCAGAGAATTGGAGCAATTCTGATCCCTTGAGCTAAAAGGTTCATAAGGGACCAGAGCTACCTCCTTCTTAAAGAAATTTGAGACCCTAGGATGAGAGACTTAAGACAGCAGGCATATCTCTTCACAGTGTTTAGAACTCAGATGTGGCAACCTTAGAATTGTAGAAGTGGCAGAAGATACAGATTACAAGTTAAGTCTGCTTTCTGGGTCACTCTTAAACCCTATTGCTGCTTTATTTATACTAATAGCAACTGAACATTTTCTTTAATTTCTCCCTGACTCTAAGAATCCAGAATTCTGCAGATACTGAGAGCCCATCTGATAGAGCTGGAGTGAAGTATACACTGTATGATTCCACTTATGTAACATTCCAAAACAGGCAAAAAGTAATCTCACGTGGAAAACATCAGAATAGTGGTTGGGTGTAGGGGTGGAGATTGACTGGGAAAGCATCATGAGTGAAATCTTTTTGACCTTGATTTCTGCCAGGAAGCTGAAATGTTACTATCTGTGACCACCTTAAAATAAGATATACCCATTCTGAATCTTATTATACCTTGTAAAGAGAAATGAGGATGCTGCAAGATTTACAATTATGTTCTAGCTCTAGGCGGTTTATTTTTTTCTTTTTACTCAAACTGTGAACTTTCTTAAAAGGAAAAAGCCACCTACTCTTCATGCCCCCCCCCCCTTTTTTTGTTGTTCAATGAGATAATCTCTGGTGGTCAATTTCTATCTTCTGTTGCCTCCCTAACAGTAAAAGAGTCTCAAATTACTTGACCCTTTGCTTCGATCTCCTGACCCCGATTTAGTTTTTCTTCTTATTCTCACCAATGTGAAGCAAGTCAAGGCTGACACACTGTTATGATGTCTAAGTGTTGTACCAAAAAAACCCAAACCCATTGCCATTAAGTTGATTCCAACTCATAGTGACCCATGGGTTCATTGCTTAGTTGGAGTAATACTAGTGTGGAGTGTTCTATTACATGGCCTTGTTAGAATCTTCCCCAAACATGTCAATTTTCAGTGAAAGGCTTTAATGTGAAAGTAATAAAGTATTATATAAGCATAGTGGTTTGGGTAGTTCTTTTGGTCAGAGTAGTATATTACTGGGGAAGCTTCTCATTTAAAAATAAAATACCAGAAATAAATTTTTGTTATAATTCTTCTTCTAAATTTTTACCTTTTTTTTTTTTTTTTCTGATTATAAAAGTAAAACATATTGACTGTAGGCAATTTGGAAGAAAAAGAAAGTTCCTGTTTTCGAAGGAGAAATAAACAACAAGATTATGTATTTTAGGCTCTAGATCCCCGTATGCAACTGCCTGTTGAATATCTCCATTGAACAGCTTCCCAGGCACCCGAAGTGCAATACGTCCCAAACTGAGTAGCCCCCGTTGCGATGCTAGGAATACCACACACAGTCAGCCAAGAGAGAAACCTGTCATTTAGCCTGGATTCCTTTCCCCATCTCATGTCATATTAACCGTCTCAAATCTTTCTCCTTTATTTAATTGATAAATATTTGTTGAGTACCTTGCCTCATGGAGTGGTGGTGCTAAGCTACTCATCTTTTTGTTTTCTGTCTTTTTTTTCAAATGCTGCTACCATGTTGCTACTGGAGTGATGTTTCTCAAATACTCATTTTATCTTTCAGTGGATTCCCATAGCTCTTAAAGTTCACACTTTTTAGTTTGGTACACAGTAACTTTCTGATAGGACATTTGCTAGATTCATGTCATTCTCCACCCCTGGCATCTTAAGCCCCAGACAACTTGCAGTTTCCTATATATTTTATGTTCTCATTTGCCTCCCTTTCATCCACATGGAATACCCTCTATTTCCTCTTTTTTTTAAAAAAAATAATGTCTCTATGTCTCATATTAGCTCAAATATACAGCCAAGTCCCGGAAGCCTTTCTGACCTCAGACTGAATTTGTGTGCTTCTCTTCCAGTTTAACGTAGCCTGTGATACATATCTCAATCATAATATTTGTCGTACACTGTATGTTGCTTTAAGGAGCCCTGATGATGTAATGGTTAGGTGCTTGGCTGCTCACCAAAAGGTCAGCAGTTTGGACCCCAACCGCGTTCCTCTGGAGAAAGATGTGGCAGTCTGCTTCTGTAAAGACCCCGGCCTTGGAAACCCTATGAAGAAGTTCTACTCTGTCCTGTAGAGTCACTATGAGTCGGAATCGGCTTGACAGCAATGGGTTTGGGGTTTTGGTTTGGTATGTTGCTTTACTGTCCGCCTGTCCCACTATATAATAAAACCACAAGGACAGATACTAGAATAGGCTTATTACAGGTCCCCTGTAGGTTAGAATAGAACTACCCTATAGAATTCCCAAGGAGCGTCTGGTGGACTTGAACTGCTGACCTTTTGGTTAGCAGCTGTAGCACTTAACTGCTACGCCAGCAGGGTTTCCAATAAATATTTATTAGATAGATGCTGTCTCTTTGGAGCTTGTTTCTTTTTTATGATTTGGATTAAAATTTATTTGCGTACCAAATGCACGGAGTATTAGTGTAGATACTTTCTCACTCTGTGAATAAGAACGGAAGTTTTAGAAACAGTAGGTGTAGGAGGGAGGAAGCAAGGATTTATTTCAGCCATGGGTAAACAGAAGAAACTACTAGGATAGGAAAAAAATGGAGAGACAAAATGATTCTGGGTTGGTTAATGAGGAAACGGTCTTTAGAGCTTTTAGATATCAGCAATATTTCTAAACATTCAGAAAATTTACAGTGTACATAATCTAATCATGTATCAGAGTAATCTAGATAGCATTTTAATTAATGGCCATATTGTACTTAAAACTCTATGGAACAATACAAATGTTTTGAAGGTAAGGACCAGGTCTAACTTTATTTTTCTTCAGTATTTTCTACAGTGCCCATCGTATGAGACATTTAGTAAACAACTGATTCCTACCCTATAGAGATTACATCCTAGGATATAAAGTAATTAAAATATATTAGCTATATAAAGAAAATTAAAGTTTTGGGGCATTATTTAAAACTTTCTGACCTATTAAGTGCATGTTTGGGAATATGGTACACATAAAATGTAGATATTAATAGTAGTACCTCTTGGAGCCCTGGTGGTGCAATGGTGAAGAGCTTGGCTGCTAATTGAAAGGTCAGCAGTTCAAATCCACCAGCCTCTCCTTGGAAACCCAATGGAGATAGTTCTACTGTGTGCTGCAAGGTCACTATGAGTCAGAATCGACTCGAGAGCAGCTGGCTTGGGTTTTATTTTGGGTTCTTAGGATGATTAACTCTGACAATCTATGCAAAGCCCTTTCCACTGCTTAATAAATGTTAGTTGCTGTTATTTTTTTTCTTATTTCATATTTTCAAGGTTAAGAACAAACTATTTCCAAATTTTTTAAAATAGAATATTACTAATGAATGAAAAAAAAAAACAACAATCTTGAGACTGGTAATCAGTTAACATTGATCCTCTGCTCCATTACATTTTCCTAAACATTTAAAAGTACAGTGTTTAGTAGTGGAAGGTAAAGGATCTGACTTATGACTAAATTCGCCCTACTGAGGGATTTACTAGGTGAGCTTGACCCAGAGTGGGATTCAAAGCTATAGCCACAATAAAATGGAAGAAGGCGCTTTATAAAATCTGATTATTTAGCTCCTGGTGGCATAGTGGATAAGAGCTTGGCTACTGACCAAAAAGGTCTGCAGTTGGAATCCACCAAGCCTATCCTTGGAAACCCAATGGGGCAGTTCTACTCTGCCGTATAGGGTCACTATGAGTCAGAATTGACTCGACGGCAACGGGTTTTCTTTTTTGGTACCATTCAAATTAGGATGAAGAATTCAAATGGTATTAATTTGTTTACTCCTTATTTTCTATGGTTTACTTTGACTATGTTATTCATGCAAAAAATCTTTTCTCATTTGGACAAGGGAAATTAATAAGTTTATCAACTTTTCATATATATTTAGCTCAAAGATCTATAAATTAACACTTATATTTTTGACAATATTCTAACCAGTTGCATCAAGTCTATTATGATTCATAGTAACCGCATGTGTTTCAGAGTAGAACTGTGCTCTGTAGGGTTCTCAGTGGCTGATTTTTCAGAAGTAGGTTGCCTGGCCTTTCTTCCAAAGTGCCACTGGGTAGACTCAAACCTCCAACCTCTTGGACAGCAGTTGAGTGCTTAACCATTTGGTCTACCCAGGGACCCTTATTAAGTCCGTTTTAATATTAATTTGTGTCTCCATAGAATGTAAATTCCACAAGGACAATCAACTGTTTTTTTTTTGTTGTTTTGTTTTGTTTTTTATCCTTGTGTTCTTTTGTCCTTGTTCAACAAATGAACGGATGAATGCAGCCATATGACAAATATGTATTCTATGATTGGTTCAAATAAAATTTAGAATGTGTACTTAGCTTTACAATGTTAAGAACCAAAACCAAAAAAACCAAACCCAGTGCCATTGAGTCGATTCCGACTCATAGCGACCCTATAGGACAGAGTAGAACTGCCCCATAGAGTTTCCAAGGAGCGCCTGGTGGATTTGAACTGCCAACCCTTTGGTTTGCACCCGTAGCACTTAACCACTATGCCACCAGGGTTTCCATGTTAAGAGTAATATTTTTAAATTTCGAATTTAGAACAGTTTTCTATTTTTAACCATTTTATTTATTTCACTTAATGATCTGGATGTGTTTGATTTGTCCTACTACCTAAGTTATTCTCAGGTTTTAACTTTAGAAATAGAAAGGATTTACTAGAATATCCTAATAAGCTCTTATTTTTTCCAAGCTGTCTAATTTCATCTAGTGAATGATAATTTCACATATTGATAGTTGTCCAAAATATATATGACTCGTGTAAAGTAATTCTATCTATGCAAAATGAATTCTGTCTTTAAGATTTCCTCTTTATTCCTGTCTGTTTTCTTCTGTCTCTTTTGGCTAAATGATAAGATTTCCTGAAGCAAAACTCAAGAGTTTCCTTAAAAGAATGAATTCCTTAATTGGCTTACTGAGTTTGAGGGTTTAGGACCATACTCTCGTGGGTTAACTCAGTCAATTGGCACAATATAGTCCATAAAGACAGTGTTCTACATCCTAGTTTGCTGAATAGCATCTGGGATCTTAGCAGCTTGTGAGTGGCTATCTAAGATACAAATTTTAGTCTCTACTTATCCAGATCAAAAGAGAAAGAAGGAAACCAAAGACTCAAAGAAGAAACTAGCCTACAGAACCAATAGTCTATACGGACATCACCTGCCTTGAGACCAGAGGAACTAGATGGTGCCCTGCTACCACTACTGACTGTTCTGACCAGGGACTCAATAGATGGTCCTAGATAGAATGGGAGAAAAATATAGAACAAACTTAAAAAAGAAAAAGACCAGACTTGCTGAACTTATATAGACAAATGAACCCCTGAGACTATCACCCTGAGAAACTGTTTAAACTTGGAACTCAAACCACTCCCAGAGGTCACCTTTCAGCCAAATGACAGATTGGCTCATAAAATAAATAACATCACCCATGAGTACTGTGCTTCTCAGAATAATCTAGATGAAACCAAATGGTAAACATTTACCCTAGACTAAATATGAAAAGGCAGAAAGGGACAGGGAAGCTAGATGAATGGAAACAGAACAACCAAAATGGGAATAATGAGAATGCTGACATATTTGCAAAGCATGTAACCAATGTCACTGAACTGCTATGTATAAAACCAAAAAACCAAACCCATTGGCTGTCGAGTCGATTCTGACTCATAGCAACCCTATAGGACAGAGTAGAACTGCCCCATAGAGTTTCCCAGGAGCGCCTGGTGGATTCGAACCGCCAACCTCTTGGTTAGCAGCCGTAGCACTTAACCACTACGCCACCAGGGTTTCCGAACAATATGTATAAAAAAAATAGAAGTTGTTAAATAAGAGCCTAATTTCCTGTGTAAACTTTCACCGCAAACACAGTAAAATACTTAAAAAAAAAACAACAGGCTCCCTAGAAAACAGGAGGGGTGGGGTTTTACTATGAAAATAGTTGCTACTGCCTGCTTTTCTTGTTTGAGTGCTGATTTTTAAAATTCTAAAACATGAACCAATGGTTATTATTTACATAATTTATTTAGATATATTCTTAAAACCTTTAGTTTAAATGTAGATTATAAAACAAACGGTACCTATTTCCTGTGGTATGAGAAGATTTTTATTGTATTTTTAACATACGCTTTTAAAGCAAAATTCGGTTTACAAATGCAAAAAGTAGTTGCTGAAAACCAGTGTCAGCTTCTTGGGTTATTATCTTTGTTTTGTGTTCATTAACATAGTTGTTATGTTACTAATATAAGTTTTAACAATAAAATGCTCTCAACTTTAAAATATGACTACAGCATAACATTCAGTTAAATACATGTTATAGCTCATCAAAATAACATCCTCTGAATGTATTCTCTTGATTAAGCAAACATCTCCTCTCTTTGTCTTTTTGAGTAACAGCATGCTTCTACTGCTCTTTAATTAAATGACCTTACCTTTCTTTGTCTTGACTGGCTTCTGTTTACAGAAATTGTAAACCAGTTGAATGCTCTGAGCAGCTTAGATGAAGATCAAGATGACTGCATAAAGCAAGCAAATATGCCTTCAGCTAAATCAGCCAGTTCTTCTGAAGGTCTAAGAGCTTTCCTCCTTTCTGTCTGTTTCTGACCGCCTGCGTATACTGTGACCTGCTACCTCCTGACTTCTGCCTGTATTTAGCTGTCAGTTTTGTCTGTGTGGTTTTCCTTGAATGTTTTCTTTGGTAATTTGTAGTACACCAGCTGGCAACAACAGAACTTATCTTTAGCAAAGCTTTATATCAGGATCCTTTATAGACTGACTTTAAAACATCTTATGAGATAATACTTGGTCACATAACATGGTGATATTTCTTCTGTGAGTTTGTATATTATAAAGGTATTATTTTAAAAATATTTGCTTATATTAAACCCATATGAATTGCCCATATTTGGGAATTAAGGTTATTTTCGAAATCTTTGTCAGCACTTTTTTATTGAATCAAATTAGATTCAGGTGAAAGCGTCATTATCTGATATCATTTTCAAATTAATATGTGTGTGTTTTGTTTTATATGAAAATGTTGGTATGCTACAAAATACTTGAATGTCATTCTGCCATTGGTAAAATGCTGTATCTTATTATTTACAGGTATTATTAGTGTGAATTTTTACAATTTGAAATGTTTCTTGAATGATCTATAGTTATGTTTAATCGTAACTATAATGAACTAACACGTATGTTTATTTTCAGAGCTTATCAACAAACTTAACTTTTTGGATGAAGCAGAAAAGGACTTGGCCACTGTGAATTCAAATCCATTTGGTGACCCTGACGTAGAAGAATTGAATCCATTTGGAGATCCTGATTCAGAAGGTACCAAGTTTTTTCTTTACTATTAAGCTCTTTATATAGTCGACTTCTCTTGAACTGTAAAGGCAGGAGAAGATTTTTATTTATTTATTTTTCTCTTTTTAATTTTTATTGTACTTTAAGTGAATGTTTACAAATCAAGTCAGTCTCTCACACAAAAGCTTATATACACCTTGCTACATACTCCCAATTACTCTCCCCTCAGTGAGACAGCCCGCTCCCTCCTTCCACTCTCTCTTTTCGTAGGACAAGATTTTAAAAACAGTTATTTTCGTAATGGTAGTATTATTGTTTTCAGCATCACTTGCAGTTGATCAGCAATCCTTGGTAGCTTCCATTGAATTGTTTAAAAAGAAAGAAAACTTCATAGACATTTACTTGGGGCTTATTTTTTAATTCTCTATTTGGTCAAGCAGATAGTGAAGCTGTAGTGTTAGGGATAATGGTATTTCCCCTAACTGCCATATGGTGAAGTCTCATCAGTGACCAAGTAAGTAAGGTCAGGTTGTGGGACATACCAATATTGGGGTGGGGGGGCTACTCTTCTCTACCCCTCCTTCGCCCTGAGTCTAATGAGCCACTATACTCCCACTCCATGTCTTTGGCTGAGAATCACAGTCCGTAGTGAGAGGAAGCTGTGCATGTGAATAGCATGGAGCAGAAAGAAGGTTGAGGACCACTGCCATCATCTAGGTAACATACTTGTAAGGAAAAATAACAGGGATTTTTGCTTCCTGAGTCATTTTTTTAATCAAGTAGCTTTGAACTCTTAAAGCTTGGTTAAGAACTGTTAAAGAAGTGAGAGGTCTGTTTAATTTTAAATTCTGCTTAAAGTAAATGCAAGAATGATTAACCACTGTTTACATCTTTTTGACTGCTCTTAAGAAATCTTCATGAGCTGTAAATAATTTTGCTACTGCCTGTCATGGTGAAAATGAGGTTTCAGCTTCAGGATTCACTCTGTTAGAGCAATATCATTTCATAAGCCATTTCTCCTCCTTTTCCTTTAACTTCTTCCTTCTTACCAGATTTCCAAGTAGCAAGTCTAAGTTAATGAGGTTTTATTTTGTTTATGGGCTATATATTATGAACAAATTTTAAATCTTGGAGGTTACAATAAATCTTAGAGATAATCCAGTTCAATAGCCTCTTTTCATAGGTTAGGATCAGAGAAATTAAGTGATTTGAAGAAAAATCTTAATTACATAAAGGTGGAGTTGGAGCCCAAATTCCTAACCAGGTGTTTTATTTTGACCACATGGCTTCTCCTCAATTGCTTACTAAATATATTTGTCTATATTGAATTTCAAAAATATTAACCAAATATTTTGAGACATCAATATCTGAACTTTTTTTTCCAAAATTAAGTAATTTTTCCAGATATACTCTTATTTCTGTTTAACATTTGCCTTCTACATTTGTTTGACAGCCATGCCCTTCCCCCACTAGGTATTTTCTTAAACGTCACTATGCTAATTTTTTCTACAGGTTGCAATACAAATATTAGCATAGAATGCTTACAAAAATACCTTTTGGCAGAGAGGGCATCATAGGCAAACAAATGTAGAAGGTGCATGTTATTTGTGTAAACATACAGTATGTGAGTCTGTTTACTGAGGTATAGAATGGAGTAGCAGATGACACATAAGATTATTCAAATTACCTACTGTATTCCTATTAAGAAGAGGTTAACTAACCCAATTAAGAATCTTTAATCAAGTTTATAGATACAAGAAAAAACGTGGCAAACATTATTTTCTTTGAATATATATGCCTATTGGAGTCCTTAGAGTAACAATTTTCTATTAAAATAATACTTATTTTTCTAGAAATAATTTATTAATTTTTATTGATTAAAAACTTGCATCCTCGAGCAACAAAAGGATTTGGGGGAAAAATGTGCTGCAGTTGTTTAGATGGTTCCCTTTTTTGCTTTTACAGTTTCAATTCTCCCCATATTCATGATAGTCTGTGCTTCAGTGACTCTTTCAGAAATTTATTAAATGTGTTTGTTAGCCGTTCTATGAAATAATCTTATCTTAAACCCTCCTTTGTTGCCTGTTCTATCATCTTCAAATCTTACTCTATAGTTTGTATACTCTCTCGCTTTTGGTGTTGTAACTGGTGACTTTGCATGAATCGATTTTTACAATCTTCTTTATGAAAGTAAAAATAAAAATCTTATTTCCATTGACCAGTTTTGTCAATTTCTTAAGCATTTGAGACTTGATATTTGTTAATAAAAATTGAATAGGCAAAACTTTGCACTCATTTTTTTGCTATGGAGAAAATAAAATGCTTGACTTATAGTATTAAATTAAATTAGAGCTTAAAAAAAAAACCCAAACCCGTTGCTGTCCAATTGATTCCAACTCATAGCGACTCTGTAAGACAGAATAGAACTGCTCTGCAGGGTTTCCAAAGCTGTAAATCTTTGTGGAAGCAGACTGCCACATCTTCCTCCTGCAGAGTGCCTGGTGGGTTTCAACCACAGACCTTTAGGTTGGCATCTGAGCGTTTTAACCACTGTGCCACCAGGGTTCGTCTAGAAAGAGCCTAAACCAAAACAAAAAACAAACCTGTTGCTATTGAGTCCTTTTGGACTCATAAGTGACTGAGTAGGACAGAGTGGAAATGTTCCCAAAACTGCCGACCTTTTGGTTAGCAGCTATAGCTCTTAACCACCGTGCCACCAGGGCTCAGAAAGAGCCTAGTGTGTTAAATTTGAATATTCTCCTGTAGCATCACTGTGAGTTGGAATTGACTCGACTGCAGCAGGTTTTTTTTTTTTTTTGGTCACGAAAGATACACAGTTACTGAGTCTCTTCTCTAATATAAGCTATTTTAAATAACATTTCAATATCTTATTAAGATTTTATGAATTTTTGTACACTTTTTCATTGTTTCACCATAATGTATAGAATTTCAATCCAGAGGTTTTTTGTTTTGTTATTTTTACAAAAATGTTTATTGTGGTAAATACATATATGTATAAGACAAGACATTTGCCATTTCAACTTTTTTTTACATGTACACTTCAGTGACGTTAATTACATTCATCGTATTATGTAACCATCACTACCGTCTGTTCCAGATATTTCCATCACCCTTATGAGAAGCTCAGTGCACTCTAACCAATGACTGCCTCTTTCTCTTTCTTCCTGCCCCTGGTAACTGCTAATAAACTTGGTCTCTATACATTTCCCTATTCTAAATATTTCATATAAGTGGGGTCATATAATATTTGTCCTTTTGTGCCAGGCTTATTTTACTGAGCATCATATTTTCAAGGTTCATCCATGCTGTAGCATGTATCACGACTTCATTTCTCTTTATAGCTGAGTAGTATTCAATTGTATGTGTGTATCCCATTTTGTTTGTCCATTCAACTGTTGATGGACATTTATGTGTTGTTACTTTTTTTTCTATATAAAGACAAAACAAGTTTTCTAAGTTAATATCTAAGGTGTTAGTAAAAGTAGTTTAACTTTACAATTAAAAAGCCATTAGTATATGTCAATTGTGAAATTATTATAATAGATTAAATTGTTTGAAATGTCACTTATGAAACAATTATTTTTCTGGAGAATTCAACAGTCCATTTTCTGTCTTCCTTTCCTAGAATATCTTGTTAGAGTTACAGGGCACAATTAAAATTACCTTTTTAACTATGCTATGATTATTGGCTATCTAAAACTTTTTTTCTGTTCAAAAGCAAAATCAATAATCAAATTTTGGACAGTTTTATTTAAAATTCTAATTAAAAATATTAACATCAAAGAAGAAGAAAGGCGGGTACTAAGCATTTCATATGTATTGTCGGAAAGTGTGATGTTATTGTAGAGCTTTTCCTGCTGTGAGAGGGTTTTAAGAACACTTTTTTTTTTTTTTTCAATTTGAAATAAAATTTAGAAGGATTTTGTGTAACATGCTCTAGAAACTTATCAATATGATTTTAATATAGTGCTTTCGACCTGAGGAATCTTATGTATTCCTTTGCTTTATTAAATAAAGTATTGGTTGGACCCAAGTTATGTTGAAAAAATCAGACATCTCATTAAAAGCTCTGAAGGTTTAAGATCTTGTGGCGTACAGCAACCTGCTCTTTGAAACTTTGAGAAAACAAATTCAGTGAAGTGTAGGTGTGATTTTGATACAACTCGGAATGAATTTTGAGATTCCTAAGTGGTCTCTGTTGGTATAACTATTTAAAAATTTTTCAAAATTAAATCCATTTCTTGTTCTTTTAAAGTATCAGTTTGGGTGACAAGCAATCAAATAGTGAAATCAAATAAGCAACAATAGAATATTTCACCTCTAAAATTTCCAACATGGCAAACCATAATACTAATATTATTAAAAACTTCAAAGGCTCTCATGAAACATTAACAATCCAAATATGCCACTTTGGGGAGCACCAGTCCTGGAGAAATAGCCAAAGATCTTAGCTATCTTCCAAACTCAGGATCCCTTAGTCCTTCTAAATTATATTCTTGTTTCGTTATTGCTTTGTATCCTTTCAGTCCCATAGTTTATTAATTCAAGATTGTATATTTTTGAAACCCTTAAAAATATAAGAAAATGCCATGTAATACTGATATGATTTAATTTATCTTTTGCTATTGTTTTGTAGAACCAGTCACTGAAACAGCTTCACCTAAAAAACCAGAAGAATCTTTTTATGATAACAGCTATAATCCCTTTAAAGAGATACAGACTCCACAGTCTTTGAACCCATTTGATGAGCCAGAAACCTTTGTAACTATAAAGGATTCTCCTCCCCTGTCTACAAAAAGAAAAAATATAAGGCCTGTGGACATGAGCAAGTACCTCTATGCTGATAGCTCCAAAACTGAAGAAGAAGAGTTAGATGAGTAAGTACATTTCATTTTGCTGTCATCGTAGGTCAGTCTCTGTTTTAAGTAAAGAGCTCTTTTTGTATTATACCTTTACATAGGTATGTTAATATATACCTCATAAGTTAGTATCTACCTCATCACCTATCTAAACTTTTATGTTCCTGACCCTTGTATTCCCACCATCCTTTACCATAGTGGTGTGTACACCCTAAACTAACAAATGGGGGAGATATGTTCCTGGAATCTCAGGTTGGAATTCTAATTACATCTTCTAACAGAAACCATGTTATAAATGGCATCTAGGTACTTTCAATCAAATACTGTAAGCATTACACTTCAATTATATTATTGATCTGCTATAGGAACCTAATAGTAATTTATGATATGGACCTGAGAAAATTTGTTCAAGTACCAAACAGGTCATAACGTTCGTAAATTAGAGATGATCTGTATTTGAGTTACTATTTTTACCAAAATAAGAGGTTTACTGACCACACTTGGTATGGATAGTCTGTGTAATCAGGGCCGCCACTTTGCTCAAATGTAGGATTGGAATAGGAAGAGTGTGATCACATTGTAATCTAGAGTTATATAGTGTACAACCTGTGTGGCTATATACAATGCCCAAACCGTGTTTAAAAAGCAACAGAACTTGCATTTTCAGCCGCATCGTGGTAACAGGCACTAGATTTACCCTCTTGTTTTAAACAACTAAAAACAATTCAATAAAATATATGAAACAAGAGTTTCTAGACATTGGACACAGACAGCACAAAACAGTGGTACCTGATAAAAGAGAAACAAATGAGGTGAGCTCTATGGTTGCCCCACCTTTACTTACGGGAGAAAATTTCCAGCTACAGTGCAGGGAGAGAACTCAAAGAGAGCCCACCAGTCCTCCTCAATTGAGGAGACAGAATCAGGAATTTAGGGATAAGAAGGTAGCTAGAATTTGTGACAAAGTACCAGAGAAGAGAGAGCTACTCACAAAGAGTGAGCTGTAGAGATCTATAGAATGTTCCTCTTGAGTGTTTAGCTGAGTATCAGAGCATGCAGGTGGGGAAATCACCAAGGCTAAAGGAGTAGACAAAATCATCTTTAAAGATCACCCAAGACCAAGAATAGTTTCTGCACTTACCAGCCAGAAAGGAATTTCTTCCTAACACATGGAACATCACATAGAGTCTTCAGAAAGGTACTGCCCAATGAACTTGTTGCCCTCGAGTTGATTCCAACTCATGGCGACCCTATAGGACAGAGTAGAACTGCCCTGTGGGGCTGGATGATGAATAAGGAAGACTGAAGAGTTGACTCTTTTGAATTGTGGTGTTGCCAAAGAATATTGAGTATACCATGGACTACCAAAAGAACAAACAAATCTGTCTTAGAAGAAATACAACCAGAATGCTCATTAGAAGGAAGGATGGCGAAAGTACGTCTCCTATGCTTTGGACATGTTTTCAGGAGGGATCAGTCCCTGGAAAAGGACATCATCCTTCGTAAAGTAGAGGGTCAGCAAAAAATAGGAAGACCCCTAATGAGATGGATTGACAGTGGCTACAACAGTGGGCTCAAGCATAACAATGATTGCAAAGATGGCGCAGGACCGGGCAGTGTTTTGTTCTGTTGTACCTAGGGTCACTATGAGTTGGAACTGACTTGATGGCACCTAACAACGATGATGACATAGGGTTTCCAAGGAGGGCTGGTGGATTCGAACTATTGATGTTTTGGTTAGCAGCTGAGCTCTTAACCACTGAGCCTCCAGGGCTCCATTGCCCAATAAAAAACCAGATCTAAACCCATTGCCGTCAAGCCGATTCTGACTCATGGCAACTATAGGACAGAGTGGAGCTGCCCCGTAAGGTTCCAGACTTAAAAACAAGGCTCAAAAGAATCTGATTCCAAGTAGCTTAACTGCATCCCACACAAAGCCTAAAAATATTTAAGGGACTACGAAAAAAAAAAAAAACCCAAAAAACACAGTACCCAAAATATAAAATTCACAGTATCTGATAGACAAAAATATATCAGGTGTATATGTGGACAGTTTTTATCTGCCCTTTCAGTACTTTAAAAATATCACCTCACTGTCTTTTGGCTTGAATAGTTCTTATTAAGAAATCTTATTTTTCTTCATTCTCTTTTTGCTTGGGGTTCCTTCAGGCTCTTGAGTCTGTGGGTTTATAGTTTTTTCTAATTTGTAAAACTTCTGGCCATTATTTCTTCATATGTTTTTTCTATCCCCTAAGTCTCTCAGTATTCCTAAGGAGAAAATTCAATCATTAGATATGGATGCAGAAAAGACACAGCTGATAGACTTAACAGACAAGAGTGTTAAAACAGCTCTTTTAAATATCTAAATATTCAAGAAGGTAGAGGAAATATATATATATATATATATAAAAGCATGGAAGATATACATAGGGAGAGAGAGATACAAATTGAATTTATAGAAAAGGAAAGTATAAAGCCTGAGATGAAAGATAAACTGGATGGGATTAACACCAGGTTAGATACTGTAGAAGGAAACATTAGTAAACCTCAAAACGTAGCAATAGAAACTGTCCAAATTGAAAACATGGAAAAAAGATTGAAAGAAATGAACGTACAACTGTTGGTCTCTACTAATGAGAAACAAAAGAGAAAGATGAAAAGTCTCAGAGAAGAAACTAGTCTACACGGCTAATAGCCTGCACGAGCCATGGCCTCATCTACACTTAGACCCAGAAGAGCTAGGTGGTGCCTGGCTATCACTACCAGCCATTCCAATCAGGGCCACCACAGATGGACCCTGATAGAACGGGAGAAAAATGTGAAACAGAACTCAAATTCGTTAAAAGTCCGGACTTACTGGACTGGTTGAGACTAGAGGACTCCCTGAGACTGTCATCCTGAGATACTCTTTAAACCTTGAACCGAAACTATCCCTTGAGGTTACCTTTTAGTGAAATAACAGATTGGCACACAAAATAAAGGTTCTTACCCATGAGTGTGGTGCTCCATTAAAAAACCATCTATGTGAGACCAAAATGTCAACAATTACTCTAAAGCAAAGATGAGAAGGGGGAAAAGAAACTAGAATACTGGAAATGAAACAACCGGACTGCAGTTAAAGAGAACGCTGAGTGGCCAAGTAGAGCTATCAAGCTGAGTAGTTGTGTGATCATGTCTGAGACCGGTAGCACTTGCAGAATGGCTGACCAACCAACCAAAGAGAGGATTGCAGAATTCAAAGAAGCGTGTTTTCACTATTTGACAAGGATGGTGATGCAACAATAACAACAAAGAAATTGGGAGCTATAATGAGGTCTCTTGGGCAGAATCCCACAGAAGCAGAATTACAGGACATGATTAATGAAGTAGATGCTGATGATGGTAATGGCACAATTGACTTCCTGGAATTTCTGACAGTGATGCCAAGAAAAATGAAAGACACAATGAAGAGGAAATTAGAGAAGCATTCCGTCTGTTTGATAAGGGTGGCAGTGGCTGTATTAGTGCTGCAGAGCTTCACCATATGATGATAAACCTTGGAGAGAAGTTAACAGATGAAGAGGTTGATGAAATGATCAGGGAAGCAGTGATGATCAAGTAAACTATGAACATACAAATGATGACAAGTGAAGACATTATACAAAATGTGTTAAATTTCTTCTACAAGATTATTTATTTGCCTTTTCTTTGTAACTTACCTGTAAAAGATTTCCCTCTGCTGTCAAAAGAATATACATATATAGTAATTAGGACTTCATTCCTCCATGTTTTCTTCCCTTATCATCTTAGCAATGTTACCTGAAGCCTTATTTTAGAAAACTGGTCAAGTAACATGTTGCATGTGGCTTACTCTGGATGTATTTAAGTCCTTCTGCACATCTAAACTTAGATGGAGTTGGTGAAATAAGGGAACATCTGAGTTATGCCTTTCCTTAAAGTGGTTTTCTTTAGGAACTGTCAGCTTGTTGTTGTTGAAATGTGGAGTTGTAACCCTGTGTGAACTATGGACAGTCAACAATATGTTCTTAAAGTTGCACTATTGTAAAACGGATGTGTTATCCAGGTACTCATACACTATTTTTTTCTACTGCTGGTTCTGTACCATGAACGTTTTTTTTTTATTGTTGCTTACTTTTTAGACTTTGTTTAGCCACTTAAAGGAAATCTGCTTGTGGCACAATTTGCCTCAAATCCATTCCAAGTGGTGTATTTGTTTTCCAATAAAAAAAAAATTACAGTTTGCCAAGGCCTACAAATTAGTAGCTTTGTTTCTGGAAGAGCATAATATACCATTGCATTATCTGGGTTTGTTTACAAAGACATTTTGTGGTTTGGTTGAGCTATGCTCATCCCTCTAGGTTCTGTATAAGGATGGATGTTTGTTTCCCCAGCTCAGCAAGTATTTATTGAGTGGCAACTCTGTGCCAGGTCCTGTGTTAGGCAATATTAAGTCTCAAGATCTAAATACAAACTTTTATAATGCAAAAAAAAAAAATGCGATTTACCTCCCTCCCCCCAAAAAAGAGAATGTTGACACGTTGTGAACAATGAAACCAGTGTCGCTGAACAATGTTGTATGGAAAATTGTCACATGGGAACCTAATTTGCTATGCAAGCTTTCACTGAAAACACAATAAAATATTATTTAAAAAACAAAAAAGAGCCCAGAAGAACTAGATGGTGCCTGGCTACTACCACTGACTGCTCTGACAGGGATCACAACAGCTGGTCCTGGAGAGAGTGAGAGAAAACTGTGGAACAAAATTCAAATTCACAAAAAAAGGCCTGACTTAGCAGGTCTGACAGAGAATGGAGGAACCCCCAAGAGTATGGCCATTTGACACCCTGCTAACTCAGAACTGAAGACTCTCCCAAAGTCCACCATTCAGCCAAAGATGAGACAGGCATATAAAACAAACAATAACACATGTAAGAAACATGCTGCTTAGTTCAGTCAAGTATAGGAGACCAAATGGGTAACGTGCTCAAAAGTGAAGGCAGGAAGGGACAGAAAAACCGGACAAATAGACACGCAGAACCCAGGGTAGAAAGGGAAAAGGGGAAGAATGTTGACACATTGGAGGGATTGAAATTAATGTCACAAAATGATTTATGTATAAAACTTTGTAATCAAAAAGTAATTTGCACTGTACGTTTTCACCTAAAACACAATAAAATTTTACAAAAGATAAAATGAATAGAGGATCTGTGAGCTGCAGGACAGTTTCAGGGACCTAACATATGTGTGGAAATCCTGGTGGCTTACTGGTTAGGAGCTGTGGCTGCTAACCGAAAGGTTGGCATTTCGAATTTACCAGGTGCTGCTTGGAAAACTCTGGTGGCACAGTGGTTAAGAGCTTGGCTGCTAACCAGGAGGTCAGCAGTTCAAATCTACCAGCCACCCCTTGGAAACCCTATGGGGTAGTTCTACTCTGTCCTATAGGGTTACTGTGAGTCAGAATAGACTTCAACAGTAACAAGTTTGGTTTTGGTTAATATGTGTAATTGAAGCCCCAGAAGGAGCGGAGAGAGACTTAGGGGAATAGAAAAAATAGTTGATGAAATAATGGCTAAAAGGTTTACAAATTTGAAAAAACTATAAACCCACAAACTCAAGAAGCTGCATGAATCCTGAGCACAACAAACATGAAGAAAACCACAATAAGATTTCTCAGCAGAAACTATTCAAGCCAAAAGACAGTGGGGTGATATTTTTAAAGAAAGGGAAAATAAAAACTATAAACATATATTTCTATAACCAGCCCCTCCCCCAAAAGCAAAATTATAGACTTTTCCAGACATCCAAAAGCTGAAAGAATTCATCAGCATCAGACCTGCTCCTCAAAAAATGTTAAAAAGAAGTCCTCTAGGCAGGGGGAAAATGATACATGTGGAAATTTGGATCTACACAAAGGAAGTAATAAAAAGCACAGAAGATGGAAAATATACCATTATATATAAAGTACTTTTTGTCTTATTTTTAAAAATTTGTTTGAAATACAACTGTTTAAAGTTAAAATGATAACATATTCTGGGTTGTTTTATAACATAAGTAAAACTAAAACGTATGACGACACTAGCATCAAGGCTGAGAATGGGAAAATTGAAGAACACTGTTTTAAGTATATTATACATAATGTTACTTGAAGATAGACTTCTTTTTTCACAGAAAACATGATTGTGTTTATGTAGAAAATTGTAAGGAATCTCCAAAACTGCTCCTAGGACTAAAAGAGTATATTTTGTATATTGATAAATATACAAATTCAATTGTATTTCTACTTATTTGCAATGAACAATCAGAAATGGAAATATAGAAATATTAGTTGTATAGTATCCAACCAGTGGCCGTCGAGTTGATTCCAACTCATAGCAGAGACCAAACTGGATGTCAGAAGAGACTCTGAAAGTTGCTCTTGAATGTCTGGTAGCTAAAACAAATGGAAGAAATGATGAAACTAAAGAGCTGAACAGAAGATTTAAAAGGTCAGCTTGAGAAAACAAAGTATGATAATGAAATGTGCAAAGACCTGGAGTTAGAAGACCTAAAGGGAAGAACAAACTCAGCATTTCTCAGGCTGAAAGGACTGAAGAAAAAACTCAAGCCTTGAGTTGTAATATTGAAGGGTTCTATGGGGAAAATATTGAATGACACAGGAAACATCAAAAGAAGATGGAAGGAATACACAGAGTCACTGTACCAAAAAGGATTGGTCAACGTTTGACCATTTCAGGAAGTAGCGCGTGATCAACAATTGATGGTACCAAAGAAAGAGGCTGAAGCTACACTGAAAGCATTGGTGAAGAAAAAGGCTCCAGGAATAGACGGAATACCAATTGAGATGTTTTGATAAATGGATGCAGGGCTGGAGGTGCTCACTTGTCTATGCCAAGAAATTTGGAAGATAGCTACCTGGCCAAATGACTGGAAGAGGTCCATATTCCTGCCCATTCCAAAGAAAGGTGATCCAACCGAATATTGAAATTATCAAACAATATCATTAATATCACACACAAGTAAAATTTTGCTGAAGATCATTCAAAAGCTGTTGCAGCAGTACATTGACAGGAAACTGCCACACCTTCAAGCCAGATTCAAAAGAGAGCATGGAACAAGGGATATCATTGCTGATGTCAGATGGATCTTGACTGAAAGCAGGGAATACCATAAAGATGTTTATGTTTTATTGACTGCGTGGATCAGAAGAAATTATGGATAACATTGTGAAGAATGGGATCAGAACACTTAATTATACTCATAAGGAACCTGTACTTAGACCAAGAGGCAGTCATTTGAATAGAACAAGGGGATACTGCATGGTTTAAAATCAGGGAAGGTGTGCATCAGGGTTGTATCCTTTCACCATACTTATTCACACCATACTTATTCAGTCTGTGTGCTGAGCAAATAACCTGAAAATCTGGACTATATGAAGAAGAATGGGACATAAGAATTCAAGGAAGACTCATTAACAACCCACAGTATGCAGATGACACAACTTTGCTTGCTGAAAGTGAAGAGGACTTAAAACACTTATTGATGAAGATCAAAGACTGCAGCCTTCAGTATGGAAGAAAATAAAAATTCTCACAACTGGACCGATAAGCAACATCATGATAAATGGAGAAAATATCAGAATTGTCAAGGATTTCATTTTATTTGAATCCACAATCAATGCCCATGAAAGCAACAGTCAAGAAATCAAACGAGGCATTGCATTAGACACATCTGCTTCAAAAGACCTCTTTAAAGTGTTAAAAAGCAAAGATGTCCTTTTAGGACTAAGGTCAATCTCACCCAAGCCATGATGCTTTCATTTGCTTCATATGCATGTGAAAGCTGGACAGTGAATAAGGAAGATCAAAGAAGCATTGATGCCTTTGACTTATGATGTTGGTGAAGAATATTGAATATACCATGGACTGCCAGAAGAACAAACAAATCTGTCTTGGAAGATTACAACCAGAATGCTCCTGAGAAGCAAGGATGGGAAGGCTTCATCTCATGTACTTTGGACATGTTATCAGGAGGAACCAGTTCCTGGAGAAGGCGATCATGCTTGGTAGACCATCATGTTTGGTAGACAGTCAACAAAAAAGGAAAACCATCAATGAGATGAATTGACACAGTGGTTGCAACAGTGGGCTCAAGCATGACAAGAATTGTGAGGATGGCACAGGACCGAGCAGTGTTTTGTTCTGTTGTACGTAGGGTCACTACGAGTTGGAACCGACTAGATGACACCTAACAACAACATAGCATCAAAAAAAACTCAGATAAATTTGAGCAAAGATGTACAACATATGTTTGCTGATAAAATCTTAACACTGAGAAAAATTAAAGACTTAAATCAACGGATAGATGTATCGTAGCCATAGATTGGAAGATATCGCTTCCTAAACTTATCTACAGATTCAATGCTATCCCAAAGTTTCGGAATGCTTTTTTGGTAGAAATTGATAAGCTAAATTTCATATTCATATGTTGTAAATGCAAGGAACCTAAAATAGCCAAAACAATTTTGAAAAAGAACATAGCTGGAGGACTTACGTTACCTGATTTCAAGACTTAGTAACATGTTGTGGTAATAACTTGAAGATACGTAGGTGAATGGAAGAGAATAGAGAGTTCAGAAGTAGATCCATACCTGTGTTACAAATGGGTTTTCCACAAAGCTAGCAAGGGAAATAAAGAATAATCTTTTTAACAAATGGTGCTTTAAAAATTAAATGTCCATATGCAAAACAACAACAAACAAAAACTACAACCCACATACAAAACTATAACACCACATATAAAATTTAACCAAAAATCGACAGTACGTCTACAAGTAAAAACTAAAATATTGAAACTCCTAGAAGAAAACATAGGAAAAAAACTTAGTGATCTTGGGTTTAGGTAAAGATATCTTAAATAGGATACAAAAAATACAAAGTATCAAAGGAAAAAAAACATTAATTGGGACTTCATTAAAATTAGGAACATTTTTTTCTTCAAAAACACTACTATGAAAATGCAAGGCACAGTTAGGTAGATAGAGTACATTTGCAAAACACGTATCTGACAAAAGACTTCTATCCAGAGTATGTAAAGAACTCTTTTAGCTTACTAATAAGTCAAACAAACTAATTTTTTTAAGGGGAAAAAGATATTTCACCAAAGAAGATTTTAGAATGGGCAGTAAGGGAAGCGGGGCCAAGATGGTGGAATAGACAGCCACTTCTGGTGAACCCTCTTACCACAAAGACCTGAAAAAACAAGGGAAATGAGTATATGACAAGCTAGGAGCCCTGAGCATCAAAGGCAAAGGTAGAAAATGAATTGAGGAGAAGAGGGAGGAAGAAACAGTTCAGAAGTGGAGAAGAGTTACTCGACCTGATTTGCTGGGAGCCCTCAGGCACCGTTCGCCCGGAGCAGCAGCGGTGGGTTGGTATTAGCCTTCGGCCCCAGTTTCCTCAGGGAGAAGCAGCCAGCCACACAGCCTACTCATACCTCCGGAACTTAAGAAGAACGGTTCTCTCAGCAAAAGCTAAGTACTTGTGTGTATTTTACCACACCCCCTGCCCCCAAGCCAGCTTCAGTGGGTGTTGATTTCCCTGGGCCTGAGATAGGCCCTGCTGAGTGCCTGGAGCCAAACTCCCGACCTTGGAGAAGGAATAAATTCGCAGTTGGGAGAAAAGATAATTTGCCAGCTCCGCTAACCAGGGGAGTTCAGGACAGAAGCAGCTCCTGTCCAGGCATACACAGTCCGTGGACTTTGAGTACCTTTCCCCTCTGCATGGACCTGTGTGGGCCAATTTCAGGAGAATAGGCCCTTGTTGGCAGAGTACAACTGTTTGAGCTGTGTGGTGGAGAGGTGGATGTTTGATGTTTGACACCGCTTTGCCTATTAAACAGGGCCCTCACCTACCCATATCAGGGGCCTAAAGACTGGTGGTTCCACTCAGGTCTGACTGAGACTAAACTGAGACTAGAAGGACCCCATTGGTCATGGCCCCCAGACCCTCTGTTAGCCCAAGACAGGAACCATTCCCAAAGCCAACTCTTCAGACAGGGATTGGACTGGACAATGGGACAGAAAAAGATGCTGGTGAAGAATGAGCTTCTTGGATCAAGTAGACACTTGAGACTATGTTGGCATCTTCTATCTGGAGGGGAGATGAGAGGGCAGAGGGGGTCAGAAGCTGGCGGAATGCACACAGAAAGAGAGTGGAGGGGAGGAGCGGAATGTCTCATTGGGGGAGAGCAGTAAGGAGTATATAGTAAGGTGTATATAAATTTTTGTATGAGAGACTTGATTTGTAAACTTGCGCTTAAAGCACAATAAAAATTAAAAAAAAAAAAGAATGGGCAGTAAGTCATGAAAAGATGATCAGCATCATTAGTCATCAAGGAAATGCAAACAAAAACCACAGCAGGATAGCACTGCATACCCACTTCAATAGCTAAAATTTATAAGACTGACTATACCAAGCGTGGAGCCCTGGTGGCACAGCAGCTAAGAGCTTGGCTGCTAACCAAAAGGTTGGCAGTTTGAATCCACCAGCTGTTCCTTGGAAACCCTATGGGGCAGTTCTACTCTGTCCAGTAGTGTCACTATGGGTTGGTGGAATTGACTCAATGGCAATGCTTTGTTGTTTTTTTTTTTTTTTGGATACCAAGTATTATCAAGGATATTGAGCCATTGGAACTCTCATAGAATTCACAGAGCTCTAAATGGTACAATCAGTTTAGAAAGCAGTTTGGCAATGTCTTGTAAAGTTAAGCATATACTTACCATTCAACCCAGCCATTCCATTCTTAGGTATTTACCCAAGAGAAATAACATATGTCCATGAAAAGATTTGTACAAGCCTTCAGGAATTGATGGAATACCAACTGAGATGTTTCAACAAACAGATGCAGCACTGGAAGTGCTCTCTCGTCTGTGCCAAGAAATCTTGGCACAGACGAGAGAGCACTACCTGGAAGACAGCTACCTGGCCAACTAACTGGAAGAAATCCATATTTATGCTTATTCCAAAGAAAGGTGTTCCCACTGAATGTGGAAATTATCAACCAATATCATTAATGTCACACACAAGTGAAATTTTGCTGAAGATCATTCAAAAGCAGTTGCAGCAGCACACAGGGAACTGCCAGAAATTCAAGCATGATTCAGAAGAGGACGTGGAATGAGGGATATCATTGCTGACGTCAGATGGATCATGGCTGAAAGCAGAGAATACTGGAAAGATGTTTATCTCTGTTTTATTGACTATACAAAGGCTTTTGACTATGTGGACCATAACAGATTTTGAATAATATTACAAAGAATGGGAATACCAGAACACTTAATTGCACTCATGAGAAACCTGTACATGTATCAAGAGGCAATTGTTCAAACAGGACAAGGGGATGTTGCGTGGTTTAAAGTCAGGAAAGGAGTGCATCAGGGTTGTATTCTTTCAACATACTTATTCAATCTGTATGCTGATTAAATAATCCGAGAAGCTGGACTGTATAAAGAAAAACAAGGTATCAGAATTGGAGGAAGACTCGTTAACAACCTGCGTTATGCAGATGACACAATCTTGCTTGCTGAAAGTGAAGAGGACTTAAAGCACTTACTAATGAAGATCAAAGACCACAGCCTTCAGTATGGATTACACCTCAACATAAAGAAAACAAAAATCCTCACAACTGGACCGATGAGCAACATCATGATAAACGGAGAAAAGATTGAGGTTGTGAAGGATTTAATTTTACTTGGATCCACAATCAACACCCATGGAAGCAGCAGTCATGAAATCAAAAGATGTATTGCATTGGGCAAAACGGCCACAAAAGACTCTTTAAACTGTTGGAAAGCAAAAATGTCACCTTGAGGACTAAGGTGTGCCTGACCCAAGCCATGGTGTTTTCAGTCGCCTCATATGCATGCTAAAGCTGGACAGCGAAAAAGAAAGACCAAAGAATTGATGCCTTTGAATTGTGGTGTTGGCGAAGAATATTGACAGAGGCAGAACCACTGGGGTAGAGATCTGATTGAAAGCAGCCTGCACTCCTCCTGACTCAAGAGCACCCACAAAAGACAGAGGGGCTGGAGCCCTTCCGTGTACCTACTCTGCACCCAGGAATTATAAGTCCCCAAAACTAATGCTACGATTTTTCTGGCACCCCCTTCACATGTGTTTTGTATCATTTGTTTATGCAGTTTTTATTTGTTCTGTGACCTTGGATGAGCCATTGAAACACCATCTTGGGAAAATGTCTATCCTGTCTCACAGTGGTATTTTAAGTACTCAATAAAATAATATATTTTAACACTCTGAAAAAAAAAAAGTACGAACAAATCTGTCTCTGAAGAAATACAGCCAGAATGCTCCTTAGAAACAAGGATGGCAAGACTATGTCTCACATACTTTAGACATGTTATCAGAAGGGACCAGTCCCTGGAGAAGGACATCATACTTGGTAAAGTAGAGAGTCAGTGATAAAGAGGAAGACCCTCAACAATATGGATTGATACAGTGGCTGCAACAGTGGGCTCAAGCATAACAACGATTGTGAGGATGGTGCAAGACCTGGCAATGTTCCGTTCTGTTGTACATAGGGTTGCTATGAGTGGGAACTGACTCGACGGCACCTAACAACAACATACAAAAAGACTTGTACATGAATATTCTAACAGCATTTAATAGGCCCCGAGTAGAAGTAACCTAAATGTCTATTAACAGGCAAATGGATTAAAAAAAATATTGTAGTACAGCAAGTACCCAGGTTATGATCGATATCGGTTCCTAAGTGTGTCTCTAAGTTGAGTTTGTCGCTAAGTTAGCACAGGTGCATATGATTCCTATTTAGCTTCCCTTTAGTGCAAGAAAAGGCTGGGAGCCTGTTTAGTGATTTAAAAGCTGCACGTGTAGCAAGCGAAGGAAGGTGGTTGTGATGAAGAATTTGCGAGTAGGGGTTGGTCCAATTGTTTGAAAAAACAAACAAAAAAATTCATTGCCATCGGGTCAGTTCCGACTCATAGTGACCCTATAGGACAGTAGAACTGCCCCATAGAGTTTCCAAGGAGCGCTGGTAGATTTGAACTGCTGACCTTTTGGTTAGCAGCCATAGCTCTTAACCACTGTGCCACTGGAGTTTCTGGTTATTTCAAAGTGAGGGCAAATTTACATAACATTAAAGAACAAGTACGAGTTACCTATAGGCTGGACTTTAGTAACCCAGCTACTTACTATATATCCATACAATGAAATATTAGTCATAAAAAGAAACAGACTATTGATGTAAATAACTGCATGGGTGAATCTAAAATTATGCTGAGTGATAGAAGCCAGATCAAAAACAAACAGTACCTACTCTATGATACCATTTTTATTTAAAACTCTAGAAAATACAAACTGTAGCGACAGAAAGCAGATGGATGGTTGCTTAAGATGAGAGGTGAAGAAAAGAGAGAGTGGAGGGAGGGAGTGGGCTGTCTCATTAGAGGGAGAGCAATTGGGAGTATGTAGCAAGGTGTATATGAGTTTTTGTTTGAGAGACTGACCGGATTTGTAAACTTTCACTTAAAGCACAATAAAAAAAAAAAAAAAAAAGATGAGAGGTGAAGGAAGATGGAAACTTTTGAGGGGAATGGAAGTTTTGTTATCTTGATTGTGGTAATGGTTTCATGCACGTAAACATTCATCAAATTATACATTGTAAGTATGAGTCTTCTATTTTATATCAATTATACCTAAGGAAAGGGTTTTTTTGGTGTGTGTTTTTAAGACCAACCATCTTTAACTTGATTAGCAGAAATATTGTGTCAAATGAGTGATTCCCAGCTTGGAATTTTGGGGCCTCTAGGTCTCTCTGGGAAGCTCTGGTGGCAGAGTGGTTAAGTGCTATGGTTGCTAACCAAGAGGTCGGCAGTTCAAATCTGCCAGACGCTCCTTGGAAACTCTATGGGGCAGTTCTACTCTGTCCTATAGGGTCGCTATGAGTCGGAATCGATTCGACGGCAGTGGGTTTGGTTTGGCTTGGGTAGGTCTGTCTGATAAAAATAGTGTGGAAGATTTCTATAAAATATTTATAATTAAAAAAAAAAACAACTAAACAGTAATCATTCCCATGCTTACTTACAGTGAGGCTATATGAGTCTTTGCTTTCCATGGAAATACGTGAACTTTAATGTATTAACATTGTATCTTGGGAAAACAATTATTCCTTTAAAAATGCAGTTTAAAAAAAAAATGCAGTTTAGCATGGTACAATATGTATGCAGCTGGAAGACATGCTGTATGAAACAAGTCCATCACAAAAGGACAAATATATGACTTCATGTGTAAAAAAAGACAAGAAAAGGCAGATGTACAGAGACTAGTTTATTAGTGATTACCAGGGCCGAAGGGAAGGGGAAAAGGAGGGTTAACAGTGATAGAAAAATCACTTTGATTAAGGGTATGGTTGTACAGTCAATTATTTTAATTGCTGTCAGTAAGTTGGCCTGTAAAAAGTTGAATTGTCAAAAGTTGGGTGATAGATACATTTACAATAACAATAACCAAAACAACAACAAAAGTAACTTTTGAGACCGTTTATGTACAACCAAACACCTCGTGGTATTTGGTTTCTTGGTTAGGAGGTTTAGGATCATGGTTTCATGGGACATCCCCAGTTAATTGGCCTAATAACGTGTTTAGTGCTTGTGTTCTACCTCCCAGTTCATTGCATAGTACCTGGGGTCTTAAAAGCTTGCAAGCACCTATCCAAGGCACAACAATTGGTCTCTATTCATCTGGATTAACAGAGGGAAAAGGAGAGTCAGGCATAGGAGGAGGATATGGAATGTGTGGTTAATTGCCGCCACGAACAACTGCTTCTGTTGCCAGGAGACCAGAAGAACTGAATGGTGCCTGGCTACCGTTACTGAACATTTTGATCAAAGATTCCATAGAAGAATCCTGATCAAAAGGGGGAAAATGAAGAACAGAATTTCAAATTCTTATGGACTCCAGACTTCCTGAAGCCATGGAGGGTAGAAGAACCCCTGAAACTGTTGCCCTGAGATAATCTTTAAACCTAAACCAAAAATATTCCCTGAAGTCATCTTAAAACTGAACTATAGTTTAACTAGTAAAAAAGGTCTGCCTTGAGAATTATGCTCTTTTAAGAACTGTTTATGTAGAATCAAATTGACAACAGCAACTCAGATTAGATAGGAACCTTAGGGGCCAGTGAGTTTATGTTAATGAGGGAGAAACAACTCAGAAGAGGAGGGTGAGAATGGTTGCACAACTTGAAGAACGTAATCAGTGTCACTAAATTGTACATGTAGAAACTGTTGAATTGATGAACATTTTGCTGCGTGTGGAGCCTTGGTGGCACAGTGGTTAAGAGCTATGGCTGCTAACCAAAAGGCTGGCAGTTCAAATCCACCAGTCGCTTCTTGGAAACCCTGTGGGGCAGTTGGAATTGACTCGATGGCAATGGGTTTGGTTTCGTTTTGGTTTTTGCTCTGTATATTCTCAACAACAACAAAATAAATATATGAAAAATGCAGTTTAGTAGGAAAATCTTTTAAGATGTGTGATACGTGGGTTGAGAAGGAGGTAATAAAAAGGCTCCTTTAATGCATGCAAGTTGGGAGCTGTTGCTCAATGTGAAGGGAGAAATGTCATCTCTCTATTCTGCGTTGGCCAGCTCCTGTTTTGAGCATTATGTTTACTTCTAGGTGTTGCTCTTTACAAGGAGCAGTGATGATTCAGTGTTAACAGAGTACAGCAGCAGACCTTAAAGTGTCCGGAAACCACATGCAGTGAACAATGATTGAGGGCATAGGGACTGTTTGACTTAGAAAAGAAATGATTTAAGGGAACTACAATGACCAACTTCAAATATTTGATAGACTTTTATTTGAAAGCCTAAGAGAGCTGACTTGTTTTTTATTGCTCTGAAACTCCATTTGTCAACGTTTTCCCATTTTAGAACATGTATCTAATGACTCTCACGTGTGCTACATGCTTCTGTGGATGTGCTTAGATTTTGATAAAAGCTAAAAAAGTTCTAACCTTCTATTAATACTTAGAATTACATCACAATAATCCAATTCTAAACCCAGATTGAAATCTCATTTTTAATTGATAACTAAACTAAAAAGAAAAAAAAAAAAACCAAACCTACTGCCATCGAGTCAGTTCCGACTCATAGCAACTCTATAGGACAGAGTAGACCTGCCCCATAGAGTTTCTAGGGAGCGCCTGGTGGATTTGAACTGCCGACCTTTTGGTGAGCAGCCTTAGCTCTTAACCACTATGCCACCAGGGTTTCCGATAACTAAATAGGAGCTGAAAAATTAGCTCAATTCTAACTAAAGTTATTATATTTGTTTTCTTTGAAATGACTAATGTATAATCAAAATAAAATTTCTCATGGGTGGTGTAAGTGCTGAGTAATAGCCACACACCTAGATTGTTTGAATGTAAATGCAAACTTTAAGTATAGCATTCAGTCATTCCAAGATGCGTGAGTATTACACAACACATACACACCCTGCTGCCTCCTATTAACAAATTAAAGAGACATCTAATGTTTGCTTAAACTTTTTAAATGTCTTAATAAAAAAACTAAAATCAGAATCACTGGGTGTTTCCTTTTGACTATTCTTTTTTCTACATGAAAGCCATAGTCTTTACAACTTTCCCATGAGTAAAGAGCAATTGAAATTCCTCAATCATCTGGGGTTACCAGAAGGAGCCTATAAACACTCCAGCTTTTTTTATAGGAATATACACACAGATTCTAAAGCTTGCACATCAGATAATGTGTGAGTCTATAAAGAACTCTGTTTGTATTAATTGTTTGGTTACCTCTCATCTTTTTTCTTCAAAAATTTGTAGATGCAACTTTAGTAGCAGAAATCTTCCAAAATTTGTTCTTACTTCCGTAATAAACTTATGACCTTTCATCAAGTGAAAACCCTATATGACTCATCTGCCATTTCCAAATTCTTCCTGTATCCTCCACCATGAAACTATCACAAATAAATAGTGGTGACTCCTTTGATGTGTGAAAAAACCTTCGGTGCCTCAGCGCATCAATCAGCACCAAGAAAAAGTATACACCCTCCAGTGTTTTTAACATGAGTCTTTTACACTTAGCAACTGCCTGGGTTTCTCAGCTTTTTTATATTTGGGTGTTAGTTCAGCTACTCCAGTTTATGTAGCAAAAATGGAAACTGATAAAGCAATAATATTTTCTCAGAATATTTATGAAGTGACTTTTGAGGCCCAGTATGAAATAATTTCTGGCATGGTTGTGTGTCAAATTAGTTTCTCAAGGAAACCTGTCATTGAATCTTATTTAGAGAAGCTCTACCCAAAAAACCCAGTGCCAAGAAGCTGTACATCCTCATTTTAATAAATTTGGATTGTTTTCCCAAAGAAACATAGATTTTCAAAGCAAGAGGAAAAAACTCTATATTTGGCTATAACCTTGCTTCATATTGTATTACTTTTTCAGTGTATTTTTTGTTAATCCTGTTCCTAATCAATGTTTGTTTTTATTTTTTTCCTGAATGAGTTATTTTCTAAACCGTGAATAATGTCATTAAAAATTATTATGTCCCGTTTTCCACTTCCTTAATATTACTGTTGAATTTTCACCTCATTATGAGTTAATGATAATAAGTAATCTATTACTCAAGTACATAGGACAAGGATAAAAATACATCTTGTTTATTCAAGTGATGTAGAAGCCCTGAAATAGATTATGCAAATCATAGATGATCGGCAGAACGTGGAAATTGTGTTCATTCCTTAAATAATTTTTCCTAACTTAAAATATTCTAAGTATTTTTAAATGCATTAATCAGCAATTATATAATTTTTAAGTCATTGTAAGGAAGGGATAAGCTTACAGGTCTCAGACACTATTCCTGCTCATCCTTTTTTAGTAGCATTTTTTTATTGATATATAGTTCACGTAACGTAGAATACACCATTTTAAAGTATACACTTCAGTGATGTTTAGTGTACTCACAAAGCTGCGCAACCATCAGCACTATCTAAATCCAGAGCATTTCCATCACCGCAAAAAGAAACTCCACACCTATTACGCATTAGTCCTAATTTCCCTTGCCCCTCTCTCCTGGTAGTTACTAATCTACTTTCTGTTTATATGGGTCTGACTGTTCTGGACATTTCGTATAAATGGAGTCCTATCCTCTTCACTCTTTAAGAGTAGGAAATTTAACCTGAAGAAAATTGAAATCCTCTCAACTGGACCAATGAATAACATCATGATATATGAGAACCAATTGAAGCTGTCAATGATTTAATTCTACTTGGATCAACAATCGACACCCATGGACACAGCAGTCAAGAAATCAACCACATATTGCACTGGGCAAATCTGCTGCAAAAGACTCCAAAGTTTTAAAGAGCAAAGATGTCACACTGATGACTAAAGTGCGCCTGACCCAAGCCGTGGACTTTTCAGTCACCTCAGATGCATGTGAAAGCCGAGCAATGAAAAAAAAAAGACAGAAGAAGAATTGATGCAATCGAATTTTGATGTTGGTGAGGGTTATTGACTATACTGTGGGCTGCCAAAAGAGTGAACATATCAGTTTTAGAAGAAGTACAACCAGAATATCCTTAAAAGAGAGAATGGCAAAACTTCGACTACTTACTTTGGATATATCATCAGGAAAGACCAATCAATAGAAAAGGACATTATGGTTGGTAAAGTAGAGGGTCAGCAAAAACAAGGGAAACCCTCAATGAGATGGATTGACACAGTAGCCAAAGCAGTGAACTCAAACATACCAGCGATCATAAAGATAACACAGGACTGGGCAACTTTTCACTCTGTTATCTGTAAGGTCACTATGAGTCAGTACCCACTCAATGGCCTAACAACAACAGAGGAATCTCTGATCCACAAGAGGGGAGGATCATGTAAGGCCCCTAGAAATAGAAACTTTTTATTCTTATTCCGACTTATTACCTCACGGGGGCAGGGGAGGGGGCGACGCCCAGCACACTGTTGTCTCACAGGTAGATTGGGTGTGTGGAGATACTGACAATCAGGCATGGTTCAGAGCAGTTGGATCCCTGGCACCCCCAGTTTTAAGTAGCTTCCTTTGTTTACCCTAGCATAACTTACAAATTTCATTTTCAATATATGCCATAGTATAAAAAATTGAGAAGCGTGGCTCTATTTGGTTCAAGAATATGCCCATTTTGATTATATTTCTAGTAATGTGAGCCTCAGGAACGAACTTTGGGAATTAGTTTATCTGAGCTTCTTTTCTACTTGCTTTTATTTATTTATTTATGCAAAGAATGGAAACCCTGGTGGTGGTGTGGTTAAGAGCTACAGCTGCTAACCAAAAGGATGGCAGTTCAGATCTACCATGGGGCAGTTCTACTCTGTCCTATAGGGCTCCTATGAGTCAGAATCGACTCGACGGCAATGGGTTTGGTTTGGCTTTTGGTTTTATACAAGAATACCAATATTCAAGTGATTAGAGGGAGGCATGAGTAGTTAGAAGCAGGGAGAGGGGCAAGAAGGGAAAGGACCATTGCTAGATACCTTGCTATACATAATAGATAAGTTTTATAAAAGTTGTATACAAATGAGTTTTTGTAAATTGAATTATATGAAATGCACTGACAAATTGCCTGTTTAAAGGGATTCTGTCATATTTTTTCCTGTTAAGCAAAATATTCTTTTGCCGTATAAAGAATACACCCTGTAACGTATCTGGATTTTTCTTAAAACATCCATACCTACATAACACATCAATGCAAATGATTATTGTAGTAGCTGCCATCTTTGAAAATAGTATGGACATTTGTCATAGAGAAATTTAACCAGGAATAACTTAAAAATATCCAAATAATTCACATAAACGATGCAATTCAATTATATTGAAGTGGTTTTGTTTAACCCTGAAACATTTAACGTTAGTTAGGAAATACAGTAATACATTTTGAAACACAGTTGTTTTTTTTTTTCTTTTCCAACTTCTTGTTTTTTCCTATTTTTGTTTTTATTCCATTTTGTATGTTTATATTTACCTCCCTTTGAACTACTTTTAGAGTTTGAAAAATAGCTAAATAAGGTTGTCAATAAAAGTAGCTGGAAAACAAGATTGTTGTCAAGATTAGATGGGTTAATCATGTGCAACACTTAACAGTACCTAGCACAGCATAAATACACAATAAATGTTAGTTTAAAATGTTACTGGTAAGCCTTCCAATCTAAGCTAGATGTGTTACCTTTTCTATGTCTTTTCAAAGAACACGTTTGGCCCTTTCTGAAAAACTATTTATTTTATCATTGTTCTTTGCTTTGCTTTTCCCAAGTTCTCCTGGAGATGATAAACATGTGAATGAAAATACCTCAAGCATACCTTGGCCACTAGGCAAGAATATTTTGTTCTGAAAGGCTAATTTTTCAAATACATATCTGTTTACTGTTCTTTTTCTCTTGAATATACAGCCGTAAGAAGATGAAGAGCAACAAATAGGTTTTTAATGTAGGTACCAACTCCACTCAGTTAAAAGCAACTCCCTAAGCACTGAGTTGAGAGGGGTTCTAAGGCTATACCCCAGTTCATTGGCATGATTAATTATTGCTGTGAATACAGGAGTTAGAGTGACATCACAAGTGTGATATATTTCCCATCTCTAGCCTACGTATACTTGGTATCCAGAGCCTCATGTAATCTTATTGTCTATAAATTCCTAGGCAGAGGTGTAGATGACTGGTTACTGGTTTTAAGTGAGTCTGGTACTATTACAGTTCAAAGAACAGGGACAGTTGAAACAGAGGTATCACCAGTACAGGCCTTATATAACTGGTTGGCATTCTCTTGGTGTGGTCTCCATGTTTGGTTGGTCTAGTCCTTAGCTTTGTAAAATCAGAAATTTTATTGCTACTATGCACATCATGTGCCTGTCAGTTCATCGCACTGTGGGGGGATTGCATGTTGCTGTGATATTGGAAGCTTTGCCACTGCTATTTCAAATACCAGCTGGGTCACCCTTGGTGGACAGGTTTCAGCGGAGCTTCCAGACTAAGACAGACTAGGAAGAAGGACCTGGCAGTTTACTTCTGAAAAGATTAGCCAGTGAAAACCTTATAAATAGCAGCAGAACATTGTCTGATATAGTGTCCGAAGATGCGCCCTTCAGTTTGGAAGGCATTCAAAAGACAACTGGGGAAGAACTGCCTCCTCACAGTAGAGTTGACCTTAATGATGTGGATGGAGCCAAGCTTTTGGGACTTGCATCTGCTGTTGTGGCACAACTCAGAATGAGAAGAAACAGCTGCAAACATCCGTCAATAATTGGGACATGGAATTTTACAAAGTATGAATCTAGGAAAATTGGAAGTCATTAAAAGTGAAATGGAACACATAAACATTGATATCCTAGGCATTCGTGAGCTAAAATGGACTGGTAGTGGCCATTTTGAATCAGACAATCATACGATCTACTATGCCAGGAATGACAAATTGAAGAGGAATGACATGGCATTCATCATCAAAAAGAACATTTTAAGATCTATTCTGAAGGACAACGCTGTCAGTGATAGGATAATATCCATGTGCATACAGGGATGACCAGTTAATATGACTATTCAAATTTACACTCCAACCACTAAGGCCAAACATTAAGAAATTGAAGATTTTTACCAGCTTCAAGAGTCTGAAATTGATCGAACATGCAATCAAGATGCATTGATAATTACTGGTGACTGGAATGTGAAAGTGGACACAAAGAAGAAGGATCAGTAGTTGAAGAATATGGCCTTGGTGACAGAAACGATGATGGAGATTGCATGATAAAATTTTGCAAGACCAACAACTTCCCTGCAAATACCTTTTTCACCGACATAAATGGTGACTATACACGTGGACCTCGCCAATGGAATACACAAGAATCAAATAGACTACATCTGTGGAAAGAGACAATGGGAAAGCTTAATATCATCAGTCATAACAAGGCCAGGGGCCAACTGTGGAACAAAGCATCAGTTGCTGCTATGGAAGTTCAAGTTGAAGAAATTAGAACAAATCCACATGAGCCAAAGTACGACCTTGAGTGTATCCCACCCGAATTTAGAGACGATCTCAAGAAGAGATTTAATGCATTGAACACTAATGACCAAAGACCAGATGAGTTGGAGAATGACATCAAGGACATGGTACATGAAGAAAACAAGGGGTCATTAAAAAGACAGGAAAGAAAGAAAAGACCAAAATGAATGTCAGAAGAGACTCTGAAAGTTGCCCTTAAAACATAGAGTAGCAAAAGCAAAAGAAAGAAATGATAAAGCAAAAGTGCTAAACAAGATTTCAAAGGGTGACTCGAGAAGACAAAGTAAAGTGTTACAATGAAATGTGCAGAGACCTGGAGTTAGAAAACCTAAAGGGAAGAACACACTTGACGTTTCTCAAGCTGAAAGAACTGAAGAAAAAATTCAGTATTGAAGGATTCTACAGGAAAAATACTAAATGATGCAGGAAGCATCAAAAAAATATGGAAGGAATACACTGTACCAAAAAATAATTGATCAATGTACAATCATTTTAGGAGGTTGCATATGATCAGGAACCGATAATACTGAAGTAAGAGGTCCAAGCTGCACTGAAGGCTTTGGCAAAAATCAGGGTTCCAGGAATTGACAGAATGCCAATTGAGATGCTTCAACAAATGGATGCAGTGCTGGAAGTACTCACTTGTCTATGCCAAGAAATTTGGAAGACAGCTACCTGGCCAATCAACTGGAAGATATCCATATTTACACCCTGTCCAAAGGTGATCCAACAGAATGTCTGAATTATCGAACAATATCATTAATATCACGCACAAATAAAATTTTGCTGAGGATCATTCCAAAGCAGTTGCAGCAGCATGTTGACAGGGAATTGCCAGAAATTCAAGCCGGATTCAGGAGAGTACTGGAACCAGGGATATCATTGCTGATGTCAGATGGGTCTTGGCTGAAAGCAGAGAATACCAGAAAGATGTTTACCTGTGTTTTATTGACTATGCAAAGGCATTCAACTGTGTGGATCATAACAAATTATGGATAACATTTGGAAGAATGGGAATTCCAGAACACACAATTGTGTTCATGAGGAACCTGTAAATAGATCAAAAGGCAGTCGTTAGAACAGTGCAAGGGGATACTGCATGGTTTAAAGTCAGGAAACATGTGCGTCAGGGTTGTATAGATTCATCATACTTACATAATCTGTATGCTGAGCAAATGATCTGAGAAGCTGGAGTATATGAAGAAGAGCATGGCATCAGAATTGGAGGAAGACTCATTAACAACCTGCAATATACAGATGATGTAGCCATGCTTGCTGAAAGTGAAGAGGACTTGAAGTACTTACTCTGATGAAAATCAGAGACTGTGTACAGCCTTCAGTATGGATTATCCCTCAAAATAAAGAAAACAAAAATCCTCACAACTGGACCAATAAGCAACATCATGATAAATGGAGAAAAGATTGATTTTGTTAAGGATTTCATTTTACTTGGGTCCACAATCAATGCCTGTGGAAGCAGCAGTCAGGAAATCAAAAGACGCGTTGTATTGGGCAAATCTGCTGGAAAAGACCTCTTTAAAGTGTTGAAAAGCAAAGATGTTGCTTTAAGGACTAAGGTGGGCCTCATCCAAGCTGTGATGTTTTCGATTGCTTCATATGCATGCGAAAGCTGGACAATGAATAAGGAAGCCTGAAGAATTAATGCCTTTGAATTATAGTGTTGACAAAGAATACTGAATATGGGATGGACTGCCAGAAGAACAAACAGACCTGTCTAGGAAGCAGTGCAACCGGAATGCTCATTAGAAGCAAGGATGGCAAAACTTCTACTCTTAGACTTTGGACATGTTATCAAGAGGGACCAGTCCCTAGAGAAGGATATAATGCTTGGTAAAGTAGAGCATCCGTGAAAAAGAGGAAGACCCTTTACGAGATGGATTGACATCCTTTACGAGATGGATTGGCTGCAAAAATGGACTCAAACGTAGCAATGGTTGCGAGGATGGCGCAAGACCAGGCAGTGTTTTGTTTTATTGTACACAAGGTTGCTATTAGTTGGAACCGATTCTATGCCACCTAACAACAACATGCACACAGGCTATTGGACTGTGGGGAACCTACTGGTGTTAAAAAAATTGCAATTGAACTAATGAATAAGAACCAGCATAACAGTTTACTCATTTGCAATAGGAAGGATAATCATCAGATACTTGTGTTAACCAATAGATGCATTCCTTGTAGGCAAAGCAATTTGGGAAGCTAAACTGTAGTCAGGAAGTTGATTTAAAAGCAGAGTCAAGAAAGGAGTGTTAAATGGATGATGCTAATGACCGTTCTCATCAGTGTAGGTAGGATGGCACCCATTCCTTGAACAGTGTGAGAAGAAAAGGAGCTGTCATAGTTTGTCTATTCTTTTTCTGTGTTTACATTACTGACCAATCCCCCTTCTGATTGAAATTCATTTCTTAGATATATTTTTGTCTGTAATTAAATTATGCTCATATTTTGACTTGAGAGCCTCTTATTTTACTTTTAAGGTGACTTCACATATTATTTTTCTGATCTAATCTAATCTGGAGCCGTGGTGGTCCAGTGGTTCGGAACTCAGCTGGTAACCAAAAGGTTGGCAGTTCAAATCTACTAGACTCTCCTTGGAAACCCTATGGGACAGTTTTACTCTGTCCTATAGTGTCTCTATGAGTCAAAATAGACTCAACAGCAACGGGTGTGTGTATGTATCTAATCTAATCTAATTTATACTACATAGTTCATCTATGAGAGGGTGATTTTATTTCCAAGTACTTGGAAGAGATTTCATTGTTTTTATAGGTATGTTTTATTTTATGTTGAAAATATATATTATGAACTTTTTTTTTCAAAGCCTGTTTTGCCTTCAAGATAAACAAGGGTAGTCAGTAATTCTTGAGTGACTGTAGTCATTCAGGGAGACAGACTTTAAATTTTGACAGAATTTTTTGAAAGATTTATTATACTTATCTAAAAGTAAAGTTCAGATACTTCTCTTAACTGTTAAACACATTGTTTATTTAGGTGTACAGATAAATAAGACACTGCTAATCTCAGTGAGTTCACAGTCTGTAGGGAAGACAAATTAGCAAAAAATATAACATGGAAAATTCTATAATAGAGGAAAAGATAGAATGTTAAGCATTATAGGAAGATACCTCAACTTAGAGACTTTAGAAGGGCTACACCTTCAGTTCAGGGGTGTAGGAAAAAATACCCATCTACCCATAAAGAAAGTTAACAAGGAAACTCTTCTGCCCAAGCCTAGACTCTAGGTAGGAAAAAAAAAGCCTTCCCTAAGAATTTATAAGCATAGGCCCGCCCTCATGTGGATTTGAACTAATATTAGCAGGATGGTCTGGGAACCCCTAAATGAAAAAAGTCACGTGCAAAATGATTCCTAACATACTTGACAAGTGCAAGCATAAAACACCCTGAAGAGAGGCACTCCCAGTTTAGACTACACAGAATTTCCTCAGATTAAACCCTGAATTTACAGTCTAGTATTACAAAACACATAAGGAAACAATTTACCAAGAGAAAGAATCAGCAGGCAAAAGAAACAGGGTGATTAAAAAAAAAATTTTTTTTTTTAAATAATATGTTTAAATGATTAATGACTCAAAGCTCTGTATCTGAGTTGTTATGCACATAGAACAGAAAGAAATAACACTATTTATATTAAAAATTCATGCAGGGTTGAAGATTAGATTAGACTCAGAGATAAAGATGGAAAAAGTGAACTGGATCGTAAACGTCAGAGAATTATCCAGAATGTGGCACAGAAGGCATAATGATTTATAACTATGTGAAGTAGAGATTAGTAAATACGACAGGTAGAAAGTTCAGCATATTATCTAATAAGATTTTCTAAAGTAGAGAAGAGGATATCAAAGAGATAATAGCTGATAATTTTTCAGAACTGACGAAGCACATGGATCTCAGACTCAAGAAATACAAGGAGTCTGAAACAAGATAAATCAAAAGAAATCCACACCTGAACACATCATAACAACCAGAAATAAAAAGATCTTAGCAGCAACCAGAGATAAAAGATGAACTATAAAGGAACAATATTAGGCTAACGGCCGACTTCTCAGCATAACGATGGATGACAGTGGCTAGTACCTCCAACACGCTGAAATGAGTAACTGACAACTAGAATTCTCTACCCAGCTACACTATCAGTTAAGAAAAAAAAACAAACCTATTGCTGCCAAGTTGATTCCGACTCACAGCAACCCTATAGGACAGAGTAGAACTGCTCCATAGTGTTTCCAAGGAGTGCCTGGTGGATGCAAACTGCAGACCTTTTGTTTAGCAGCCATAGCTCTTAACCACTACACCACCAGCGTTTCCAGTTAACAGTGAGACTGAAAGAAGACATTTTCAAGCCTGGGAGAGTTTACTATCAACAGAACCTCACTGAACAAACTACTAAAAGATGATCCATAGTGAGAAGGGAATTTAATGCAAAGAAAGGAATAAAATGCAAGAAAAAAATGTTTGGGGAGGGCGTGTAAAAAAGAAAACAGACTGGCGTTTCTACATCTGATTTCCTTTCCCTCGGATGTATAAAATATATAGGATTTACTATTATTACAGTTTCCTAAGGCACTGTATATAGTAGATCTGAGTTTGACCCTGTGTTAAAAAAAAAAAAATTTCTTAAGGGAAAAAGTTTCTTTTCATCTGTACAGAAATAGACCAAAAGGTTAACAGTGATTGTTTCTCAGTTGTAGGTTATCACTGTTTGGGGTTATTCTTTACCATTTTCTATTTTTTTTTTTAATGAACATTATTTTAGTTGGGTGGAAAAAAACTATTTTTAGAGAGGTATTTAACAATAATTCTTGCTTCACTTAGGTCAAATCCTTTTTATGAACCTAAATCAACTCCTCCTCCAAGTAATTCTGTAAATCCAACTCAAGAACTGGAAACTGAAAGGAGAGTGAAAAGAAAGGCCCCAGCCCCACCTGTCATCTCACCAAAGCTGGGAGGGATCAGTGAAAACACAGTTGTTTCTGCAGGAAGAGATCTCTCAACTTCTCCTAAGGTAGGATCTTATTTTTAACAAAGCATATATTTATGTTTGTGCTTTTTTCCCCCATGTGCTATAATTCACGTTAAGAAAAGTCATCATTAGGCTTTACTGGTACATTATTAAATGGGTACATATCCCTTTTGTATTTATAAAGTGTTATTTGAGAAACTTTATACACACACGTATATACATACATCTACACACTCATACACACTGTGGAAGGAATTACAGGTAACTTAATAGTGATTGCCTTTGAGGAGAGAAGGTCTTGGTGGGATGGAATGTAGGCAGAACATTGAGGAAGGCGTTTCCTTTCATCTTTTACCTTTCTGTATTTGAATTTTTGAACATTATACAGGTTTTATTTATGTTTTAATATTTTAATAGATGTTACTGGGTAATAGGATCGTAAAGAAAAACCAAACCTGTTGCCATTGAGTCGATTCAGACTCATAGGGACCCTATAGGACAGAGTAAATGCCCTATGGGGTTTCCAAGGAGCAGCTGGTGGATTCAAACTGCACACCTTTTGGTTAGCAACTGTAGCTCTTAACCACTGCACCACCAGGGCTCTAATAAGATCATGGACCTATTTTTTTTTTCTGTATATCATGTATACAAGATAAAACATGTTGCCACTGAGTCCATTCCAACTCACAGAGTCCCTATAGGACAGAGTAGAACTCCCCTCATAGGGTTTCCAAGGCTGTAATCTTTATGGAAGCAGACTGCCACATCTTTCTCCTGCAGAGCAGCAGGTAGGTTCAACCCACGGACAGAGTGGTAAACCACTGTGCCACCAAGGTTCCTTTTATATACAAGATAATATTTCCTAAAAAAAAAAAAAATGTATCCCTCAGAATAGAGCAGATCACTCTTAGGGTAGACCAGCAATATTAAACTGATTGTGCCCTGTGATTGTGCCCTGGGGTTCATCAGGTTCCTGTATGTTCTTCACTAGACAGCAGGTGTGGAGGCTTAGTGACAGAGCTCTAGACCTCTTTTTCCACTTCCATAGTGCAAATCCATATATATATATATATATATATTCATTTTGTGTATTGGAGTTCTTGTAAGATTTCATTTGAAAAAAAAGTGGACCATTGCCAAGCCCCCCCCCCGCAAAAAAAACTGGAAACCACCTTACTATACAATTACGTATGAGATGAGGCAGTAGATTAGAATCAATTGCATACTGACAATCATAAAAACGATAAATGGCCACAGAGAAACAAGATGAAACAATAATTGTAAAAGCATAGCAATATGGGGCTTATTCATCACAAGAATAACCCTATATATCTCAGTAGTTTCTGAAGACTTTGCAGTATTAAAGCTTAAGAAAATAGTTGATCATTTTGACAACCTCGAGTCAACATGAAAGAGTCATATTATGTTTAGTAAACAATATTCTGTTTAGGAAAGCATGTTATACATTAAAGCATTTTCATTAAAAGTTTTAAAGGGTTTTGATACTTACAAGGGTATGCTTAAGTTACCTAAAAAATGTACTTACTGAAATACCTTCTTTCTCTATAAGATTGTTTACATGGAGTGTTACTGTATTTATCATCTACTGTATTGTTTAGTGATCTTTTGGTTATAGTAATAGAAACAAGCCATTTGGTTGAGATTTTTTGCTTAAGGAAAAAGGTAGCTTATCATAGAGACACGAGGACATATTGCAGAACCCTGGACAGCCTACAGCTGGACCTCAGAAACAAATGGAAGCCAGCCTCCATGTATCTGCTTCTTTCTCTGCAATGACTTCAGTCTGCCTTAACCTTTTTTTTTTTTAAATAGTTAATTTTTTTTTTTTTTTGCCTTAACCTTTTTAACGATAATTAATTCAGGCTTGTTTTCTCCCTGCAAAGGCAGTTTATGTTCTAGAATTTCCTGTCTTCCTCATACAGAGCCGCCCTTCTATCAGTATACCTGACCTTAGCAAAAGGTTAAGGACAAATCAGACTGAATCAACTACTTAATATGTATGTGGACCCTCCCAGAATTACTTTTTAAGATCCTGTTACCCACATGAGTCTCTGGTTAATAGAATTTCAGCTGCAGTTAGGATCTATGGGCAATAGAAAGTCTCAAATGACAGTTAAATAAAGGAGAAATTTATTTCTGTCTTTAAAACATTGAAAGTCCATGCTGATAGAGTAGCTTCACAAAGTCGTCAGGGACTTCATCTTCTATTTTGCTGCTCCACCATCCTCACCATAGACCTCCACCCCATGGTCCAAGATAGCTGCTGGAGCCACTGCCAATATGCCCCTTTCCAATCAGCAGGGAGAAGGAACAATATATAGCCACACCTACCTCTAGCAAAAAAAAAACAAACCTATTGTTGTCAACTCAATTCTGACTCACAGTGACCCTATAAGACAGAGTAGAACTGCCCCACAGGGTTTCCAAGGAGCGGCTGGTGGGTTCAAACTGCGGACCCTTCAGTTAGCAGCCGAGCTCTTAACCACTGCTCCAGGGCCCCGCAAAGGAGGCTAGAAGATGAATCTTTTATTCTGAATGACTGTGTTACTCAGCTAAAAATCAAGGATTCTGGGCATTGAAGGTTCAGTGGTAGAGTTCTTACATTCCATGTGTAAGACTCAGGTTTAATTCCTGGCACCTCAAGCACAGCCACCACCCCTCTGTCCGTGGAGCATTGCATGTTGGTATGATGCTAAACAGGTTTCAGTGGAGCTTCCAGAGTAAGACAAACGAGGAAGAAAGGCCTGTTGATCTGCTTCTGAAATCAGCCAATGAAAACCCCATGGATCACAACGGTTCCACTGGCAACAGATCATAGGGATGGTGCAGGCCTTGGCAGTGTTTCCCTCCATTATGCGTGAGGTCAGCATGAGTCAGGGGCCAACTCAATGGCAACTAACAACAACATTACTACGGAAGAGGGTAGAGTGGATATCAGGGGGCAGTTAGCAGCCTGTACCACAGATCCAGGAGCCCTGGTGATGCAGTGGGTAAGGGTTAGGCTGCTAACCGAAAGGTCGATGGTTCAAACCCATCAGCTGCTCCTTGAAAACGCTATGGGGCAGTTTTACTCTGTCCTATAGCATCACTATGAGTCAGAAATGACTCGATGGCAATGGGTTTGATTTTCTCTCTCTCTCTCTGTTTTTTTTTTTTTTAACTGTAGATTCTTATTTAAAATGTTTTATCGTGGCGATGTATATGAGCCCAAACCTTGGTATGTCTCCTATGAGAAAACCTACTCAAACAGTCATTTTAAAATGACATTTAAAAACCAATCATGCAACTTTTAAAGGGAAATCCTCAGAATATTTTGCAGCTGAGCATAAGAAGTCAAGGAACAGTAGAATAGAATGCAAACAAACAAAAAAACCACAATCAAACAAAACACCAAGCTATCAAAAGTTGAATAGTATTTCCTTCAAGATCCGCTCACTGCATTTATGTAAGGATGTCAGAGAAGGTATGTTAATTTTCAGAGTGTAGAATTGCTGGTGAGGAAATTGAGATATATTCTTTTTTTTTTTTTTTTTTGTATGGGTGATATCAGTTCTAAAAAATATTTGGATGTATGCACTGCAGGGCCAGGACGAGCATGAGGCCAGAGAGGTTCCTGGGGCTCAGAACTGAAAGCAGCATGCACTGTCAGGTTAGCGGAAGTGTGGACCCTGCGTTTGCATGACTCTGAGTAAATGCCTCCTGAAATGTTGCGCTCTAAGACACACCTTGCCTCACCCTAGTCCTGGCCCTCGTTCACAAGTGGGGCAAATCTAACTGACGAAATGTGCCCCAGCAATGGCCCACTTACGGGCCTTTGCAAACTGAAAAAGAACCAACAATCATAGCATCATGAAGAAAATCTCTGAAGAGCTTGCCTCTTGAGTGTTCTCAGTGTATTCAGTGGGGGTGGTAAAAAAGAAGAAATTTTGTTTTAAAAAACAAGCCGTGATTAAAATGCTTGCCTTTTAAAACAAATTTGTGGAGTAATTAAATGTGACTTTGTAAGGTTGCTCTTTTATATCAGTCAGAATGTTCTGGAGTAACCAAATTAAGGTGCCTGTCATAGTTTTCCAAATGAGGATTGAATTGCCATTTTTCCTTATGGAAAGAAAAATACCCTCACAGAGGGTAAGAACCCTAATAAGGTAAATAAATTACTTGTGTACTTTAATGACAAAAAATGGCTTACAATTTTGGCTTATTTGCTAAATGCTTTAAAAAGGCTAGTAGTTAGCAACAAAGAACAAAACAATGTTATTGCTGTATATTGACAGGATCATTTTAGGGTATACTGTTGAAGAACCCTAGTGGTGCAGTCCTTAAAGCACTCAGCTACTAACTGAAAGGCTGGCGATTCAAAGCCACCAGCCACTCTATGGGAGAAAGACGTGGCAGTCTGATACGGTAAAGGTTTATTTACAGCCATGGAAACCCTATGGGGCAGTTGTACTCTGTCCTACAGGGTCACCATGAGTCAGAACTGACTGGATGGCGGTGGGTTTGTTTTTTTGTGTGTGTGTTTATTTTTTAATTGATGATAAACGTGAAGGAAGCACTGGTGAACTTACCTTTTATTGCATGAGGAAGAGGAACTTAACTGGACTGTTTGAATAGATTCACATAAACTAGGACAGAATCCTTCTCAACTCCCAGTACTGGATGAACTTCACTCTGTGAGAATAAGAAACAAATAAAAATGAAAACACCCATAACAGGGTGCACAGTAGAGCCAGGTCTAGGGTGAGGCAAGAGAGGCAACTGGGGTGTAAAACGTAAGGAGGCACTTATACTTTGGGATTTGTGCGAGTACAAACTGGGCACTTATGTGGACCTGAGAATTAGTGCCTCCTTAAATTGGGCTACAGGTGCTTCACTCTTAAGGAGACAGTCGTTCACAGTGTCGTGGGTGAACCCCAAAGTGAGTACCTCCTTAAATTCTGGTGAAGAGATGAAGAGATTAAAATTGTGGGAAAAAAAATAGTAGAGTCAGGAGATTCACTATATCTATAATAGGGATTGTAGAAATGAGAACAGATCAAGAGAAAGCATTTATCAAAGAGTTAGAAGAAAATTTATATAAGCTAGAGAAAGACTTTAGTCTTTAGATAAAAAGGGCTCACAAGTACCAAGAAAGATGAATGGAATGAGACTCACACCTAGACATATCCTGAGAGAACTTTTGAACTTCAGGGTAAGATTACCTAGCAGCAGATGCTTCTATAACACTAAATATTGGAGACAGTGGAGCATGCTTACAGAATTAAAAAATACATATATCTGCAAAGAATTGAAACACATTACATATATAACAATTCATCAATTCATAATGATAGTACTAACTCTCTATAATTGGTGGAATAGGTCGAATGAAAGATCAGTGAGATTTTAAGGCTCAATTGACAATTTTTACTTCATAAAATACTACATCGAACAATTGCAAGATTAATTCCTCTACCAAAAGGGACCATATTCTAAATTTTAAAGTAAATTTTCAGCAAATTTCAGAGGGTTGAAATTATGTTCTTTACTCATCCAAACCATTGCCGTTGCCCTATAGGGCTTCCAAGGAGCAGCTGGTGGATTCAAACAACTGACCTTTTTGTTAGCAGCTGAGCTCCTTTCTACCCATAGTGCAGTTAATCTAGAAATCAATTAAAAAAAAAAAAAAACTAGAATGAACTGATATATTTAGAAATAAATAAATATACTTTCAATTAACTAATGCTTCAAAGAAGTTCGGACAGAAAATAAATTATACATCCAGTGGAAACTTTCGGCTTTGCTGCTTGAGGTGTTGATGAGGAAGATATTTACAATCAGCTTAAACTCTCATAATCATTTCTGTGAAAGCTCTCTGTTTCACTTCTTGCTTGGCATTGGGTTTTTTAATATAAGTCCCAACTTGAAAGGCTTGAAGAACAAGCCTGACATGTTTGAGCTTGGAGACGAGCCTCAAAAACAGTCACAGTACAATTGAGTTAATGGAACAACTGGATATCGTAAAATAGCTTAATATTCCTTTTACCACCTGTATCCGTAACATTTAAGCAAGAGGTTAGGGCATTTTCATAACCAGCTTATGTACTGAAGGCCAGACTACTGTGGACATGTAAACTCTTTATTATGTGGATTAAAGTTGTACTCTAAAGATTAATATATACACTGTATATTGGCTCCACTAGTGCCATTATAATTAAAGGCGTGTGAACACTGTCTTTGCAAACCTGCATGTAGCTAGAGCATTTTATTAAGTCTTAAATTATGAACTGGGAACCTTTCTGTCCTTTTTAAAAAACTTCTGATAGTCAGCATTGAGCATAGTGCTGCAAAAAGAAGACTTTTAAAACTAGGTAGACCTCTCTAATAATGATCTTATTGAGAAGCAAAGCCAAAAATTGAAAATGCAATGTGAATAAATAAATAATTATTTGGGAATGTAAATTTATCACAAAATATTTGATAGTTGAATAATTACATTTGTAGCATTAGTTTATAGTAAAATATATTCATATTCTGGTGTTATATCCCACTGTTTGGGACTCCTCTCATACCTAAAATGCCTTGTGAAGTTGGAGAGACAGTTGTTTACTTGCAGGACATCATAGTTTCCTAATTCTTAGAAATCAGAATGATGCAGTAATTCGGAAAAAAATACTAAAGTTATTCTCTACCACCACCACCACCAGATGCTGTTGCAATGAAAACTCTTTGGTGTTTATCTATTTTTTCTTCTTAGCTACTGTTGGAAAACTTAGGTTTTCACATAATTGGGCTTCTTTTTTGCAAGGACCATCCACCTTTAACTTCTTATAGTAAAATCTCACAAGTAAGCAAAACAGAAAAGGCTTACCTAATTCAGTCATTAGTATAAGTAACAAGGTTTATTTTTAATTTTAATAGAAAAACAATTTATTCTTTCATGCATGTACTTGCAGCAATTTGAAATTAAGTAGAGGTCCTCATTTGGCCTGATTTTTTTTTTTTTTTTTGAGCTCTCTCTGTCTATTTTAATTGTGGTAAATATATAATTGTGGTAAATACCTACATTTGCCTGAATTTAATTAGTTAAATATATAAGTAATGGTCATTCATGACTTTCACACAATGTAAAAAAAAATTTTTTTTCATTATATATTGTTCCCCTTATATATATTTCTTAAAAACTTGTCGATACTTTTGGGACATAACAGTCGTTGCCAGAACAGGAGGGGGGATACAAAGAGAGAGAGAAATTTGGGGTGATAATGGAATAGTGCTAGACCCAATTGTGGTGGAAATCACATGACTGTATGTGTTTGTCAGAACTCACAGAGTGCACACTAAAAAGGGTAAAGTTTGCTTTATGTAAATTGTATCACCATCATCATCATCATCGTCATGACTGCACAGGCAGCAGGCCGTAAGCAGGGGCGTCCTCCCATTACAGAATTAATCACATTTCCGGAGCAACTTCTCTTAACATTCCTGTCTTTGTCTTTTGCTCATTTCCTTCTCTGTCTAAAGCTTCTGCTGTTTGCTGAGACTTTTGGCATTTTTACCTGAGGCTCCCAGTGGCCTCCGTTGATAGATCTTTGCTCTGAGATTGTAAAACAGAACCACTGCTCACTCAGTTGATTTCTCAGTTCAACCTTGTACACCCATGATTTCTATTTGGTAAGGGAAAAACATGATCAGATTTCAGTAGAATGAAAACTTTGAAGACAGTGTGCAAAGGGCAGAAAGTAAAGAAACTTAAAGACAAGGATATAGTTAGGGGAATGTTATAATAGTCCAGGCACGAAATCATGAGGCTCTGAGCCGCTGAGCAATATAGTGAAGATGAAATTAAAGAGTGGGTAAAAGAGGAATTGCATAGTTAGAATAACTGTAGAATGGGTTCCGAAGGAGAAAGGGAAAGATAAGAATCAGGGATGATTCAGAAGTTTATAGCTTGGGCAGCTGAATGGATTGCTGAGTTCATTCATCCAAAAAATATTTATTGAGTACCTGCAATATGCCAGGCATTGTGTTAGTCACTGGGTATAACAGACATGATTTTTGTCTTCCTGGAGATGCTACAAAATGAACCCCTAAATATATAGCAGAAAATCACAATAAATGCTTTGGAGGAAAGAACAGGGCACTACGAGAGGGAATAACCAGAGACCCATGAAGAGATAATAAGGAGACAGCAATAGGAAGAGTGAGGGAGAAGAATTCCAGGCAGCATGTATGAAGACCCTGAAGCAAGAAATAACTTGTCATGTTTGAAGAACTGAAAGAATGCCCATGTGACTGCAATATAGTGAGCGAGGGGAGGGTAATATTACATAAATTTGGAGAGATAGGCCCTGCCCAGGTCATGAAGGATCTTATGGACCATGGTAAGAATTTTGGCATTAAACCCATGTGCATTGAAAAGTCATTGAAGTTAGAGTATACGCGGGTATGAGTGTGTTTGGAGGAAGGGCAACATGACTGTAACCTTACATTCTCCTTTATGTTTTGGTTTAATGAGTGTACTGTCCCTGCTTTTATCCAGAAACGTACCCATCACCTTGTATATTATTAGATCCACTCTTCTAGTCTATGCAGGGGCTTTGATCCTGGTTTTACCCCTCTGCCTCCTACATCCATTTCTTACTCTCTACCTGACCACTTCCATTAGCTTACCCATCTTAAAAACAAATGAACTTTCTAGACTTCACATGCCCCTCCAGCTACTTCCCCATTTCTCTGTCTCCTGCTGAAAAAGTTGTTTATACTCATCTAATTCCTTTAATCTACTCTAAACAAGCTTTTCATCCTTTGAAACCCCTCTAGTTAAGGTCACCTTCATCTTGCCAAATTCAGCGGTCAAGTTTAGTCTTTATTGATCCTTCATCAGCAATTAATGTAACTGATTACTTCTCCCTTTAAAAAAAAATAAATAAAACTTAGTTGAATTGCTTTAGCTAGATAATATATTAACGTGGTTTGAAAATCAAAATAATATAAAAAGATACACACTGGGAAGTCTCGCTGCCACCACTGTCCCCATCTGCCTTGGTCATCTAGTGCTGCTATAACAGAAGCACCGCAGGTGGATGGCTTTAACAAACAGAGATTTGTTTTTTCACAGTTTAGGAAGCCAGAAATCTGAATTCAGGGAACCAGCTCTAGGGGAAGGCTTTCTCTCCCTGTCAGCCCTGAGGAGGATCCTTGACTCTTTGAGCTTCTACTCCTGGGTGACCTTCATGTGGCTTGGCATCTCTCTTTCCCCATTTCTGCTTCTCTCGCTTGCTTGTTTAATTTCTTTTGAGACATAATATTTATCCAAAGATTTATTCTTTTCTCTTCCCTTTCTTGCCCCAAAGGAAGAATCCTGTAAATACTGTTCTTCCCCTTAATTTTACTCTTTTCATTTAACAGTATATTCTGGAGCTCTTTCCATTTCAGTATATGAAGAGTGTCTTCATTCCGTTTTATATCTCTGTGGTATTCTATTATGTGAATGTACTGTAATTAATTTAGCTAGTTAACTCACAGATAGTGTTGTTTCTCATCTTTTCTTATTACAAGCAGTGCTGGAATAAATAACCTTGCACACACATTATTTCACATGTGTGTGGATATATCATTGAATAAATTTCCTGAAATGAGCTAAAGGGTAAATGCCTTTGTAATTCTGATAGACATTGTCAAAAGACCTTCCACAGGTGTTGGAATCACATCTAATTTTGCAATCATATCTAATCCTGTGATCTAAAAAACTGTCTATATAGAAATATATTCCAAATGTATCTTCAGCCTCGGTTTTTCCCTGAGCTATGTGTATGCAATCTTTCTCTTTATACAAAATGGAACAGAAACTGAAGGTTCCCTCTGAACTAGCTTTTCCCATCTCCCAGTATACGACACTGCTATTTACCTAGTTTCTCAGGCAGAAAACTTGAGAGCCATCTTTTCACCTCTCTTTCTCACACACCCTCTATCCTAAAAGCAAAAAAACCTAAACCTTTTGCCATCGTGTTGATTCTGACTCATAGCAATCCTATAGGACAGAGTAGAACTGTCCAATAGAGTTTCGAAGGAGCGTCTGGTAGATTCAAACTGCCCACCTTTTGGTTAGTAGCCATAGCTCTTAACCACTACACCACCAGGTTCTCCCACTCTATCCTAGTACTATTCAAATAGAACTTTCTGTGCTGATAAAAAAGTTCTATATCTGTGCTAATACAGTATCAACTGGTCATATGTGGCTCTTAATGTAAAATGTGGCTAGTATGACGGAGGAAATGAATTGTTAATTTAATTTTAATTACTCTTAATTTAAATAGTCACATTTGACTATTGGCTACCATATTGATCATTGAAGACCATCCAGTCTAATAATAAGTCCTAGAAGTTTTACCCTTCAAATGTATTTTAAATCTTACTACTTCTCACCATCTACCACGAGTTCTTTTTAGCTACCATCAACTCTCTCCTGGACATCTTCAATAGCCTCCTAACTTATCTCCCTGCTTCTACTTATGTGCCCATAAAACCTAAAACATTACCAATAATGTCACACCTACCCATAATTCTCTGCCCTACCTCTCTGCCTGTGACACTTCACACACATAGCTGCTATCCATTCCCTTATATGCATGTACCCCTAAGCAATGTTTTTTCTAAGCTTTATCAAAATGTCATTATCTTGCACACCTAAACAACATGTTTCATTTTTCCTTTTTTTTTTTGAAATTTACCCAAATGTCATTATCTATTATGCCAGTTATTTACTCAATATTGTGTTCCTAGGATGGATCCATATTGTTGTATGTAGTAGTAGTTTATTCGTGTTCACTGATGTATATTATTCCAGGAATACTACAAGTTATCCATTCTCCTAATGATAGAGATATGAATTTTTTCGCAAATAATGACAATTAGAAATAATGCTACTGTGAGCATTCTTTATATATTTCTTGGTATGCTACATAAATAAAAAGAGTTTTCTCTGGGTAGTTGTTCTCAACTCTAGCTGGGAGATTTTTTAGAAGTATCAATGCTTTGACCCCACCCTAGACAAGTAAATCAGAATCTTTGGGAGTGGAGTTACACATCAGTTGTCGTTGGCTTATTTTTAAATTATCCAGACAATTTTAATGTGTAGCCAGGCCTGAGAGCCACTGCAGTAGGATATAGACATACTTTTGGGTTGTAGGAGTATGCTGGGTTTTTTTTTTTAACTGTAAAAAATACACATAGAGAAATGTACACAAAACAAAAATGTTGGGCTGTCCTTGGATAGCACTATCCTTCACAAGAACTCGCTGTTCACTCCTCAAGTTTCAGTTCACAGCCTTTTCCTTTATTTAAAAAAAATTTTTTTTCTGTGCCCTGAAATGCAAAAAAAAACTCTGTGTTTTATGAAGGATCCAGTTGTTTTAGCAATGGGAAGGCCTCCAGAGTTTCTTCTGGAATTGTAAGTCTTGCTGGAATGACCTTTAAAAATCATTAATCAAATTATGTCATATCCTATTTGGAACCCACCATTGACTTCCTACAGCCCACAGAATAATATTACCATGACTTACAAGTCCCTGTGCGATCTGGTCCTTGCTTTTCTCTACAGTCTTTTCCCTTCCGCACACTGCCTCTTTCATTCCATTAGAGCCATGCTGGTCTTCTTACTGGTCCTTTACTCTTTACTGATTTTTCCCCAGATTATCTCATGGTTTATTCTCTCATTTCATTCAGATCTCTTCTCAAATGTACCACCTTAAAGAGATCTTCCCTGGCTACCTTATATAAACCCATCCCCCTTTTCCCAGTCACTATCGCCTACAATGCCTCGATTTTCTTCTTATCACTTATATACTTATTTGTTTAGCTTTTTTTGTTGTTGTTCCCACTACTGTATAAGTTCCATGAGCTCAGGGGATTTGTCTTCTTCATCTCTAAATTCCCAGAGCCTAGCATGGATACTTAGAATGTAGTAACCTAAAAACCAAATCCATTGCCGTTGAATCCATTCTAATAGCAGCCCTATAGGACAAAGTAGAACTGCCCCAGGGGGTTTCCAAGGAACTGCTGATGGATTCGAACTGCCACCCTCTTGGTTAGCATCTGAGCTCTTAACAACTGCGTTACCAGAGCTCCTATCATGTAGTAAGATCATTAAATACAATAAATATTTGTTGGATGGATTAATGACTGGGCAGAAAGAAGGAAAGAAGGTAGGTCAATCTGTTTTTTTTTTTTTTTTAATTAACGTTTATTAAGCTTCAAGTGAACATTTACAATTCCAATCAGTCTGTCACATGTAAGTTTACATGTATCTTACTCCCTTCTCCCACTTGCTCTCCCCCTATTGAGTCAGCCCTTTCAGTCTCTCGTTTCGTGCCAATTTTGCCGTCTTCCCTCTCTCTCTATCTTCCCATCCCCTCTCCAGTCAAGAGTTGCCAACACACCCTCCAGTGTCCACCTGATTTAATTAGCTCTCTCTTCATCAGCATCTCTCTCCCCGCCGCTGCCCAGTCCCTTTCATGTCTGATGAGTTGTCTTCGGTGATGGTTCCTGTCCTGTGCCAACAGAAGGTCTGGGGAGCATTGCCACCGGGATTCCTCTAGTCGCAGTCAGACCATTAGATATGGTCTTTTTATGACAATTTGGGGTCTGTATCCCACTGATCTCCTGCTTCCTCAGGAGTTCTCTGTTGTGCTCCCTGACAGGGCAGTCATCGATTGTGGCCGGGCACCAACTAGTTCTTCTAGTCTCAGGATGATGTAAGTCTCTGGTTCATGTGGCCCTTTCTGTCTCTTGGGTTCTTAGTTGTCGTGTGACCTTGGTGTTCTTCATTTTCCTTTGCTCCAGGTGGGTTGAGACCAATTGCTGCATCTTAGATGGCCGCTTGTTAGCATTTAGGACCCCAGATGCCACATTTCAAAGTGGGATGCAGAATGTTTTCATAATAGAATTATTTTGCCAATTGACTTAGAAGTCCCCTCAAACCATGTTCCCCAGACCCCAGCCCCTGGTCCGCTGACCTTTGAAGCATTCATTTTATCCCGGAAACTTCTTTGCTTTTAGTCCAGTCCAATCGGGCTGACCTTCCTTGTATTGAGTGTTGTCTTTCCCCTCACCCAAAGCAGTTCTTATCTACTGATTGATCAATAAAAAACCCTCTCCATCCCTCCCTCCCCGCCTCGTAACCACAAAAGTATGTGTTCTTCTCAGTTTTTTCTATTTCTCAAGATCTTATAATAGTGGTCTTATACAATATTTGTCCTTTTGCCTCTGACTCATTTCGCTCAGCATAATGCCTTCCAGATTCCTCCATGTTATGAAATGTTTCAGAGATTCGTCACTGTTCTTTATCGATGTGTAGTATTCCATTGTGTGAATATACCACAATTTATTTACCCATCCATCCGTTGACGGACACCTTGGTTGCTTCCAACTTTTTGCTATTGTAAACAGAGCTGCAATAAACATGGGTGTGCATATATCTGTTTGTGTGAAGGCTCTTGTATCTCTAGGGTATATTCCGAGGAGTGGGATTTCTGGGTTGTATGGTAGTTCTATTTCTAACTGTTTAAGATAATGCCAGATGGATTTCCAAAGTGGTTGTACCATTTTACATTCCCACCAGCAGTGTATGAGAGTTCCAATCTCTCCGCAGCCTCTCCAACATTTATTATTTTGTGTTTTTTGGATTAATGCCAGTCTAGTTGGTGTGAGATGGAATCTCATCGTAGTTTTAATTTGCATTTCTCTAATGGCTAATGATCGGGAGCATTTTCTCATGTATCTGTTGGCTGCCTGAATATCTTCTTTAGTGAAATGTGTGTTCATATCCTTTGCCCACTTCTGTTTTTTTTTTTTTTTAATGTCACCCTGGCTCTGCCCTTAATAAAGACAGAGCATACAAGAGGAAGAATAAGTCTGTGTTTAAGAAAGTGCATTTGATTTTAAATAGTCTGAGTTTTAGCTTCTTATCCCATTTTTTCTTCTCCACGTCTGAAACGTGGCTACACGCAGATGTCAGAATTAATTGTGAAACTGGCTTTGTCTTTTCAATTAGTAAAATGATAACTGGGTTTTTGTGAAATATGGTAATTAAAATTAAAATCAGTAAAAGAAACAGAGGTTTACTTTAAAACCTCTTTCAAGGATGCTTGAGCTCAGGGTGATTGGGAAGTGTTGGCCTGTGGAGGCTTCCTAGGGCAAGAGTCACTAACTGAGGCCTTCACAGACAAGATATTTCGGTCGTGAGCCCCCCCACCTCAGGACAACATTGAGGGAGACTGAGCCTTGGGCCTGCGACAAGGACAAGCAGGAGAGATTGTTAAGGCCCATGTGGAGAAAACAAAGCTAGCTCTGATAGTCACAAGATACAAGACATACATTAATAGGAAAATAAGCAACAGGAACATTTTCTGATTTTCTACTATCTCCTTGCCTCCTGTGTCATTATTAAGAGTAAAGAACTATACAAGATTCACTCTGTGTGTGGTCTCTCACTCAAGCAGAATCTGAAAGCACACACCCTTGCTAGAATTTTTGGGCGTGGACTTGGAGAACCTGGGTCTGAACCAGATGAAAGCAGGCAGTTTCAGGCTTGGAGAAAGAGCACCTGGCATGTGTTCTGTCACAAATGTATTTGTACGTCCTGAAGTTCCATGCTGAGACGATCTGGAAGAGTCTCAGAGATGATCATGGTCCCCAACTGCTAGGATCATGAAAGCTTTTAAGAAAATCATGGAATGAAAAAGTTTAAGAATCTCTGATATAGAACATCTTGCCTTGGTTTATATTGGTCTGTTTCCATATGCACTGATGATTGCTTCAAAGAAGCATAAGTAACTACTGACCACTTGGTAAACGCTCCTTCGCATGATAATGATTCCTTACATTTATAAAGTGCTTTATAGTCTCCAAAATATTTAAATATTCAATTATTTTATTCTGTATATAAAAGCATGAATGGAGCCCTGGTGGCACAGTGGTTAAAGTGATTGACTGCTAACCCAAAGGTCAGTGGTTGGAAAGCACCAGTGACTCCGAGGGAGAAAAATGGTGGCGGTCTGCTTCCGTAGAGATTTACAGCCTTGGAAACCCTACAGGGTCGCTATGAGTTGGAATAGACTTGATAGTGGTGAGTTCGATTTTTGGTGTTTTTTTATATGAAACCATGGAATAGATAAGGTGGATGATGTTTTATCCATTTTACAAATAAGCAAACGAGGTAAAGGCTCTTCTATTTATTACATCACACACTTTCTAGTGTAAGTGTGCCACATTTCAGGCGAATAAAAATTTTTAAACAGATTTACTGAATAACTGCCTGGTAAAAGAGTGTTTGTAAAAATAGGATTTTAAAAGTCTCTTTTAAATAGTAAATTTTGCTAGTATGTTTAACAGCTCTGTACTGCATTAACTACTGAATCCAAAAGCTTGGGGAACAGAGAAATCGTTGTCTGATAAGCCACTACCAGCATAAGAAAAATTCCAAATGAAGACTATGTATTTAGTCTAAAATTGCACCACTGAGAAAACGCAATTCAATGAACAAAGCTAATTTGTACACGTGATTTTTTCAAATGGGGTAACTTATTTAAAAAGGGGGAAGTTTTTGTCTTCTGTTTTTATACTCTTTGAACTTTATCTAGTGTTTTGTCTATCAGGATTTGAGAAATTATAGTAAAATGTATTTATGAGTTTGATGACGAATGATGTTATAAGTTGATATTTATAGTCATACACTTTGCTGTCAACACAAAAAGATACATTAAAATATATTCTTGGAAAAAAATCTTCTGTATTGAATTATTTTATATTAGTTATAACACAGCAATAAGGTTTCCTACGTTGCCATTTGAGTTTATATGGTAAGTAGCTAAGTGATTTATTTAAGAAAATCTTGTATTCAGTTTTGCCTTATATTGAACAGCTCATTTAAAGTCAACATCACAGTGTTTTATAAAAAAGATTTATTTTTCTTGTTAAGGCATTGGAGTAACAGTGGCCTTATCCTTGATTGGAGACCTGGTGGCACAGTAATTAAGAACTTGGCTGCTAACCAAAAAAATGGGCAGTTCTACTCTGTCCTATGGGGTCACTATAAGTTGGAATCAACTCGACAACAGTGGATTTGGTTTAGTTTGGGTTTTATCCTTGATTGCTCGGAACTAATTGGGCATGGTTTGTCTTAAGCTAGCAGGTATCATTTTTACTTGGACATAAGTAAGTGTGAGTAAGTGTTCCCATATTTTACTCATGGTGAGTTATGAGTGTATTAAAAATTACTATCTTCACCTCATAAATCTTTCTTTAGTTAAGTTTATTTTAGTTCTTACATTAATCTTCCTCTTAATGTCTCCTGATTTTGGTCAGGTGTATATGCATGGCAGTAAGTTATGGATTTGAGCTATATTTAGCTTGAAGAAAAAGGCCAGTGGCATAATGTATTGTAGCTGTAGTTCATAATCACTGTCTGTTAAAAAGAGTTTTGAGGCAAAACCAAACCCATCTATTTTGCTGCTTATTGGAATTAGGAACTTACTTCTTTTTAAGTTGAATGCAATAATTTAGTTTCATTTGGCAGATTTAGAGAATTAAAAGAATTGGAAGTACTATTCTTTGGAGAAAAACAACAAAACAAATGGCAATAAATAGGGCTAAAGTAGATGGTCTGAGTTAATTCATGCTTATGAAGTAGGCACGATTAATAATACAAACATTCAAATACTTGTCTAGAGGGGGAAAAACAAAAACAGCAGTCTTTTACCAAAAATCAAGATCATTATAATTATTATGATGCTTAGCAAATATGGTAATAATACGTATAACACACAACTTTGAGATTGGAGGCCTACATAAATCAAATCCATCTAAGACATTGTGAGCATACTAGCTACATGTTCCACGACAGCGTTTTGTTTAGCCATGTTCATCTGTGTGTTTTGCCCTCACTCCCCCATTTGTTGAATTCAGGATGACCTGTGCATGAATAAAATCAAATAGGATTAAAACAGGAATTTTCAACAATGGGAAAGAGCAACAGATGTAGCCGACTTTGAACGTGGAAGGATTGTTGATGCACTGTTGCCTGAAGGGAGTGTCTATAGTGAGGGGGAGAAAAAGGAAAAAATAAGTTTCCAAAATACCAAAAACATAGGAGGGAAGGAGTAAAATTAGTCCAAAATGTTTGTCTAGGTCTTTTATAATTGTGATGAAATTATCTTGCACATTTAAAGTCATTATTCTTTAAATAAATTAGGTCTTTAAAACTAACTTTTTTCCTCTTGTATTACAAAGATGTACTTTTTAAAAATATAGACAGACACTTTCAAAAATGTGGTTGCCTATAATGGATATGGTTGGGGAAATCAGAATTATTTCCAAATGATATTTGTGAAGACTACTTCTTTGTACCATCTTCTTTGTTACATTTTAGGCTTTAACAATGTAAAACTGTGAATGATGCATACAAATTATTGTATTAGGTTCTAAACATAAAGTAGCAAAAGGTAAGATTCAAAAATAACAATATGTATGTTATGATAAGGGTCTAGTTAATTTCGGACTGGTATATGTGAAAGGATTTTAAACAGTTATTGCATATAAACACCTTCATCTTATTTTTCCTCGTTTTATGTAGAAATGGACTTGGTTTATTTTTAAAATAATATTAGATTGTTGTGTAGATTCTGTTTCAGATGATTTAATTTGAAATCAAATCTAATCCTCGTTGTCTGTTATACACTGAATGTGCGTCCCGGAAGAGCTAGCTGATCTGGCATCAGTGTGCTCTCGTTCCTGATAGTATTAGTCCCCTAAGTGAGCTATTGTAGTTGTGGTAATGAGTAATCTTTGAGCTGTAAAAAGAACCAGAATGCATAAAGAAGCATTTAAAACAAAGGCATAATTTTATGCTTCAACTAATAGTAACTGAAAGTTGTTTAGAGGGCTTAGTGGGGAAGTTTATGAGGAAAAATATGAATAATGAAATGGTTATTTCTGCCTGGTTTATTAAAATTACATGCTAAGTCATAAAGGAATGTTGTAGACATAAAATATCTAAACTGCTCAAACTCAGTAAACGGTCTAGCAGTAGGTTTCTGGCAGTACATGAGTCTATAAGATGGTTAACTCTCAAAATGTCTATAGTTCTAATTTAAAAATATGTGAAGGAATGAATGCATGTAGAAGGATTTGTTGTTAACTGATACCAAGTCGGTCCCCGAACGCCGTGAGTCAAAAAGCATACTCCCCCAAAGGAGAAAAATCCATCCATGGTTTCTTCATCTAACGCAATGTTTTAGAATAGGCCCCTACCCCTCATCTGTAGGAGCCCTGGTGATACATTGGTTAAGTGCTCAGCTGCTAACCAAAAGGTCGACAGTTGAAGCTCACCAGCAGCTCTGTGGTAGAGAGATGTGGCAGTCTGCTTCCGCAAAGATTACAGCCTTGGAAACCCTGTGGGGCAGCTCCACTCTGTCCTATGGAGTTGCTATGAGTCGGAATCGATTCAATGGTAGCGGGCTTGTTTTTTTGGTTTATCCCCCATCTGTGATTTAGACACAATAATTTAAAACCTGATAAACTACATATCTTCCCTCCTCCACCACCACCAAGCCTAAGAAATGAATACTTATCTTTCCAATTTATTTTTGATTTCTTTTTTGCTATTTGTGCTACAAGCAGTGTATAAAGCATTGTAAGAGAAGTAAAAATAAAACAGTAATCAGATAAACATAAAATAGGATAGAGAAAATAAAATGCCACAAGGGACTGTGATATATGGGATGTGGTATGGGATTTGGGAGGAAGGAAAGATTTCATGGGGGAAATAACATTTGAACCTGTACCTTCTCAGCTCTACCTGGTTTGATAAAATTGAGACACAGAAATGGAGGAGGGACGTTTTGAGCAGGAGAAACAGTATGAGCACTCCTTTATTGTACCCTGTGCAATGGTCTTTCTCTAGTGTTTACAGTTCCTGTCACATGCTTTCTCTTCCATGCCTTTATGACTGCACGTAGGTCCTCTAGTTGTACGTAGGCCCTTGCCTAGAGTGCCCCTTATCGCTGTAGTTTTCAGTGAATGTACTACTACATGTTCCTTAAGATCTAACTCAAGTGTCTCCTTCACTCTGAGAATCCCTCCTGGACCACCAGAGCAGAGACTATCACTCCATCTTTTGTGCTACTAATTCATGTTCCTTGCCTCTCTTATTACAATTGCTTGTTAATATATCTCTCTTCCCTACCAGATTGAGCTCCTCAATTCATAACAACAGATTCCTGGGGCCCTACTATGTGCCAGGCAATGTGGATAGAGTCATGAACAAGACAAAGTCCCTGCTCCTGGGGAGCTTACATTCTAGAGAGGTAGAAAGATTACCAATAAGTAAACCAATAATTAAAGAGTAATTTCAGATTTGATTAGAAACAAAAGGAAGGCAAGAGGCTAAAGAGTGACAGACAGGTGGTATTTTAAGCAAGTGGTCATGAACTTTCTGAGACGATGATGTTTGAATAAATCCCTAAATAGTGTCAAAAAGTGAGCTATATGGGGAAAGAGCTTCCCTGGCAGAGGGAACAGCAAGTGTAAAGGTCCTGGGGTATAAATATAGACTGGGGGTTATAACAAACCTCTCTACAGAAGTGATATTTATGCTGAGCTCTGAAAGATGAGTATGGGTTAGCCAGTTGGACAGTGAAGGAGGAATAATGGGGCAATCTGTGCTGAAAGAACAGCATTGGTTACCATATTAGAGGAGTTTGGCCTCTTAGAGAACTGATGGGCAAGTATGGCTAGAGCAGAATGAGCAAGAGAATGAACAGTGCAAGGTGAAGTTGATAACTATTCAGGGGGTCGATCATGCAAGGCAGTGTTAAGGATTTTATAATTTATCTCAAGAGACATGGGAACCTATTAAACAATTTTAAGCAGGAAAATGATACGATTAGATATATGCTTTAAAAGATCACTCACTTTTGTGAAAATAGCTAGAGGGAGCAGAGGTAAAAGCAGGAGGGAATGGAAACAGAATTAGTAGTTTGAGGTAAAGATGATGGTGGTTTAGACCAAAATGGTGACAGTAGAGATGGAAAGTAGATAAATACAAGACATATTTAATTGACAGAGTCATGCTTGTGGTGTCATATGTAAGAAATCTTTGCCTAACCCAAGATTTCAAAGATTTTCTCCTATGTTTTCATTCAAAAATTTTATAGTTTTAGATTTTATATTTAGGCTGTGATCTATGCTACAAGGTATGGATCAAAGTTTTCTTCTTTTTTTGTTTTTTGCGTATGAATATCCAATTGTTTCTGCACTATTTATTGAAAAAATCATCCTTTCTTCTCCAGATCGCCTTTTCAGTTTTGATGAAAACTAATTGACTGTATATGCATGTATCTGGTGGCACAGTCGTTAAGTGCTTGGTTACTAACTGTAAGGTTGGCAGTTTGAACCCACCAGCTGCTCCGTGGGAGATGTGGCAGTCTGCTTCTGTAAAGATTACAGCCTTGGAAACCCTCTGGGCCAGTTCTCCTCTGCCCTGTGGGGTTGCTGTGAGCCAGGATGAATGGATGGCAATGTTTTGTTTGTTTGTTTTCCTAGACTGTTCTATTCCAATGATCCATTTGTCTGTGTTTACATGGTACCACACTGTCTTGCCTAACCTTGAATCCTGAAGGTTTTTTTCCCCCTAAAACTCCTATAGTTTTATGTTTAATTCCACAATCTATTTTTAGTAAATTTCTATATAAATTGTGAAGTTAGATCAAGGTTCACTTGTTGTTGCATATGGATTCCTATCAATTTGGAGAGAAGGGTATGGAAATTTCTGACTATAATTGTGGATTTGTCTATTTCTCCTTTCACTTCTGTTTTTCTTCACATATTTGGCAGCTTTGTTGTTTGGTGCGTATATATTTAGGATTGCTATGTCTTCTTGGTGGATTGACTCTTTATTATTATATATGTTCCTCTTTGTCTCTGATAATTTTCTTTGCTCTGAAGTCTGCTCTTCTGATATCAATATAGCCAACCCTGCTTTCTTTTAGTTAGTATTTGCATGTGTCTTTTTTTCATACTTTTACTTTCAACCTGCCTATATCATTTTATTTGAAGTGAGTTTCTTTTAAACAACATCTAGCTGTGTCATGTTTTTTAATCTACTCTGCCAATCTCTGTCTTTTAATTGGTATATTTAGACTATTTGCGCTTAATGAAGGAACCCTGGTGGCCCAACGATTAAGCACTAGGCTGCTAACCAAAAGATTGGTGGTTTGAGCATCTGGTGGTCTGCTTCCATAAAGATTACAGCTTAGAAAACCCTATGGGGCAGTTCTACTCTGTCACGTGGAGTTGCTGTGAGTCAAGAATTGACTCCATGGCACATAACAACAACACTTTATAAAATTATTGATATGTTAGGGCCGTTTGTATATGTTAATCTGCCGTTTTATTTTTTGTTTTGTTTTTTCTCCCTTTATGTCTCTGCTTTCTTTCTGTACCTTTCTGTGGATTACTTGAATATTTTTTATAATCTCATTTTGATTTATCTATAGTTTCTTTGAGTGTATCTCTTTATGTAGATTTTGTTAGTGGTTGCTGTAGGTATCATATTATAAATACATAATTTATCACAAGACTACTGTTGTCATCATTTTACCTATTAGAGTGAACTGTAGAAACCTTACCACCTTTCTATTCCTTTACCCTCTCTTATTTATAATGAAATGGTGTTAGTTTTTCTACATACATTTTGAACCACATCAGTGTTACTATTTTTGCTTCAGCCATCAAATGTAATTTAGAAAACTCAAGAGGAGAGAAGAAGCCTATTGTATATATCCGTATTTTTGCTTACTGTATTCTTTCTTTCTGACGTTCCGTTCTTTTTCATTTCCATTTGGTTTAGAGAACTCCCTTTAGCCATTTTTTAGGGTAGGTCAGCTAGCAACAAATGCTCTTAGTTTTCTTCATTTGATAATGTTTTGATTTCCCCTTCATACCTGGATAATATATTCACTGGATATAGGATTCTGGAAATAGTCCTGGTGGTCCAGTGGTTAAGCACTTGACTGCTAACCAAAAGGTCAGCAGTTTGAACCCACCAACCTCTCTGTGGGAGAAAAGACCTGGAAATCTGCTCCCATTAAGATTACAGCCTAGAAAACCCTATGGGGGCAGTTCTGCTCTGTCCTTTAGGGTCTCTATGAGTCACTAGATGGCACACAACAACATAGGATTCTGCGTTGAAGGTTCTTTTCATATAGCACTTTAAAAATATTATGTCACTTCCTTCTGACCAGCATAACTTCTGATGAGAAATCCACTACCATTTGAGTAGTTTTTCCCCTGTAGGTAATGTGTCATTTCTCTCTGGCTGCTGTCAAGACTTTGTCTTTGTCTTTAGTTTGCAGAATTTTAACTATGATGTGCCTTGGTATGAATTTCTTTGCATTTATTCAGTTTGGTATGCACTCAGCTTCTTTAGTATGTAGGTTTATGTCTTTTGCCAAATTTGGGAACGTTTTCACACATTATTTCTTCAAGTACTTTTTTCAACCCCACCCTTTTTTATTTTCCTTCCATTATTCTAATCACACAAATGTTAGATCTTTTGTTACAGTCTCACAGGTCCCTTAGGCTCTGTTCCTTTTTTTTCCCAGTGTGTTTGTTCTCTGTTGTTTATATTGGGTAATATTTGTTGTTCTATCTTCAAGTTAACTGATTGTTTTCACCGTTCCATCCATTCTGCTATTGATCCATCCAATTATTTTTTAATTTTGGTTATTGTATTTTTTTTGTTTTAGATTTTCCATTTGGTTCTTTTTTATGTCGTTTATCTCTTTGCTGAGACTTTCTAATTTTTGTTTCTTTAAAGTGTTTATAAATGCTTCTGAAGCATTCTTATGATGATGCTTGAATTCATATATCTGTCATCTAGGCTTGGTATCTATTGTCTTTTATCAATTTGAGATTTTTCTTGTTAGTGTTATGATAAGTGATTTTCAACTGAAACTTGGACATTTTCATATTAGATTCAGAGACTCTGGGTAATATCCAAACCTTCTGTTTCTGCTGGCTGTTTTTTACACTCCTGTGGCAAGGAAATTGAGGGGTGTCACCTCACTACTGCCAGGTAGACACAGAAGTCCAGGTTCCCCACTCAGCATTCATTGACAGCCTAGGAGCATTCATTCCTCATTACTGCTGGGCAAAGGCAGGAATTCTATTTTCCCATTAGACCTCCCGTGATACCTCCTTGGTTGGGAAGGGTGTAGGTGCCTGAATACTACTCCCTATGTGGCCTCCACCGACACCATGGGGGCATGTTGGCTTTCTTAGCTCTAGGTGGTGGTAAAAGTCCTGACTCTCCACTAGGCCTCCTCTGATACCACCCCAGCTGGGAGGGGTGAGAGAGGAAGCCTGCCAGGTGAGAGTGGAAGTCCAGGCTCCCTATGTGGTCTCCACCGGCGCTGGGGTGGGTCCTTGTTACCATCTGGTGAAGGTGTAATTCTACATTCCCTATTCTGTCTTTGCTTGCACATACGGGGTGGGGCCGCAGTTTTTTCTGTGGTATTTGGCTAGAGTTAGCAGGTATTGCCTAACCAGCTAGTTTTCTGTCTTGCTGGACTGCCACTTTCTGGCTAGAGAGATCAGACTTTTGTTGGGGGTCTCTTTGTCTGTGCACATTGCTGATTCGCTAGCTACTTTAGCTCCAATCAGGTATATAAACCCATTGCTGTCAAGTCAACTCCAACTCATAGCAACCCCATGTGACGGAGTAGAACTGCCCCACAGAGCTTCTGAGGCTGCAATCTTTACGCAAGTAGGCTGCTACAACTTCCTCCCTGGAGCGGCTGGTGGGCTCAAACCGCTGACCTTTCAGTCCCAGCCAAGTGCTTAACCACGGTGCCACCAGGGCTCCTAATCAGAGATACAGGAAGTGAAAAACAAAACAAAAACAAAAACCCAGGAACTCATTGAGCTGTTCTTTGGGTCCTGAAGTCCCTAGTCTGTCTCCCTTCTCTTCACATTTCAGAGTCTCCTTTTATTTGTTTTATATCTAATGTCCATAGTGTTTAGTTGTACTTGGAGGCATAGGGAAAAGTGTAATTTTTTAATTTTAATTTCTGATTGTTCTCTGGCAGGATATAGACTATTGATTTTTTTTTATTAATGTTTTATCCTGCAATCTTTCTAAGCTTGTGTATTTAAGAATGGACTCTGTTGATGGACATTTGGGCTGTTTCCACCTTTTAGCTTTTGTGAATAGCACTGCTATGAACATGGATGTTCCTGTATGTATACGTTTGAGTCCCTGTTTTCAGTTCTTTTGGATATATACTGAAGAGTGTAATGACTGCAGCACAGAATTGCTGTGTTTCAGTTTTTTAGAGACCACCAAACTGTTTTCCACAGCGGCTGAACCATTTCACATTCCTTCCAGTAATGTGCATGGGTTCTGATTTGTCCGCATCCTCGTCAACACTTATTTTCCTTAAAAAAAATTATTATTGTTGTTGTTATTGTGGTTTTGATTAGCGTTTCCCTAATGACTAACAATACTGAGCATCTTTTTATGTTCTTATGGGCCATTTATATATCTCCTCTGGAGAGATGTTTACTCAAATCTTTCACCAATTTTTTTTATTGAGTTGTCTTTTTGTTGCTGAGGTGTTAAGAGTTCTTTATATATATATATTCTGGATACCAGACCTTTACCAGGATTTACAAATAATTTCTCCCATTCTGTAAGTTATCTTTTCTGTTTCTTGGTAATATTATTTGATGCACAAAAAGTTTTAAATTTTGATGAAGTCCAATTTATTTCTTTTTTCTTTTGTTATTCTTGCTTTTGGTGTCATATCTAAGATTCCACTGCCAAATCCAAGGTCATGGAGATTTACCCCTCTGTTTTCTTATAATGATTTTATAATAGTTTTATGGTTTTAGCTTTTGTATTTAGGTTATTGGTCCAGTTTGAGTTAATTTTTGTATATGGTGTGAGGTAGGAACCCAATTTTATTCCACTATAGTTAAAAAATACACTTTGTATTATTTAAATTCTTTTAAATTTATTGAGACTCATTTTATAGCCCAGAATATGATCTGCCTTAGTAAATATTTTATGTAACCTTGAAAAAATATATATATTTTTTGCCCAGGCAAAAATTTGTTTTGTTCACGTAATATATCACTGATATACCCCAAGTGCCTAGAACAGTGCCTGGCATCTAGTAGTGTCTTAGTACATCTTTTTTGGATATATACCATATATGTACTAAACTAGGTATTTAACTCAAAAGAGTTGAACCCCATGCTCTGGGACATCAGAGAAAATACATCTCAGTAAAATTTTGTGAACAGAGTTTTCTGGGACAGAAGCTAAGTCAAAATTTGCTGAAAGAAGACTTGTTTAAGATCAGAAACTAAAGAAGTCCTAAGATTTCTACCAAAGAAGAATTACTTCTTTGGGTACTAAAAGGAGAACGTTTGGGACCGTAAGAGGGGAATATAAATTGGCAAGAATGAACTGTGACCCAGTTACTGAGCCTCATCGGAATCACCTGGGACTCTCACATCTTACCTACTGAATCAGGATTTTCAGGAGTGGGGTCATGGAATTTGTGTTTTAACCGAAAGCCAACCCACTCTCCCCTCACCTCAGATGATTCTACTGGTGACATATTTGGAAAGTATTAACTTAGAAGATGACTACTTGTTGATTGGAATTGGAATGAAATTGTAGGAACATGAAGAAACTTGATTTAATATTTTAAACCTGTGCCAAGTTATTGAGTAAGATATTGTTTTGAACCTGTAGCTTCATTTTATGTAGTTTGAACCATTCTCTAGTAAAACTAATTAATCTACTTAGATTTTAATTTTACTGAGTTTGTCTTTAAAGTAGCATTGGAAAGTTGTTAGATGAAGCTTCTACAGAAATCTCACCAGGAAAAAAAAAAAACCTCTTTTAAGGATGCTTTTATGACTTTTTTTTTTTATGACTTAACCTATCATGTCTTATTTTTTAATGATTTCGTTAAATAAAAAATCTTTAGCCACTTAATAAGTTCTTCCTTTATGAGAAGTGTAAACCCCACAGAAACAGGGACTTGTTTTGCCCACCATCATGTTGCCAATCCTAACATGTAATAGATGTTCAGTAAATTTTTGTTGAATGAAGAAAATTAGCTCCGTTGTTGCTTGTGGCAGTTTTGGTAAAAATGGACCAATTTTTTTTTTTTTTTTTTATAGCTAAGGGGTTTTGCCCAGTTTCGCCATACAGTTTCTCATGGGACAACTCACTAAACTTCTTTGGCTCAGTTTCATCTCTTCAATCCTTAAAAAGCATACCAGCTTTTAAGGAGCAAGCTGAAATAGCTGGAGGGTCCTCTTGCAAGATGTTAAGTAGGGCAATAGGCTTCAGGTGAGTTGAAACAGAGTCTCAGTAAATTGTCCGATCGTTGACATGCACTCAAGAGTTAGAAAACTGTACCTTACTATAGAAGCCCTCAGGTTTTTTCCTTTCATGTACTGTATCTCCTTTATGTAGGTTCATTTGGCACATTCAGCAGAAGGTGGGGCATTTATCTGTCTCATCCTAATCAAATTAAAAAAACAAACTACATGAAAATTCCTATATTTTAAAAATGTATTAAAATCGCTTTCATTCTTCATTTGAATTTCTAAAGTACAGTTTTTAGATGAGCCTTCGAAGTTTGCTTTATATTTTTTATTCTGAAAGTCATGTCTAACATGGAAGTCTAGATCAACTTGGAATGGCTTTCTTTTAAGTATTATTGTTGTTAGGTGCCGCTGAGTCTGTTTCAACTCAGTGATCCTATGTGACCGAGTAAAGCTGCCCCATAGGGTTTTGTAGGCGAACTATTATATCATATTTCAGAACATGATAATAAAATTATCTTCCTTTGAATTAGGCTTTTTTTCCGTGCTCTTTTACTTTATATGCTGGTAAACTTCAGGGCTTACAGTCCTAGTCCTGCACGGCACAGTTGTAAAGTGGCAATAGAAAAACCAAATACTGCTTAACGTTCTGGTTTTTTATTATTGTTACTCTTTTCTTACTATTCTACATTTATTTAAAAATAAGCAGAAATTAATGCTGTGAGATGTGGACTTGCTGAAGGCATTTTAATTATAACCAACTATTACAAAATACGTCAGATTTTAAAAAGTACATCCTTCAGCAGACACTTAAAACATTCACAGTCCTTCCGATTTGCAGTTGGTGATGGGAACGACATCACCTGTTCCCTGACGCTGGAGAAGGCGTTTAAACTGAAAAGTCTCTCTGATATTATTATATGTGATCCGAGTTTTCTAACATTGTAAAGGTTTTATTTATTTTTCTGTTTCCTTTTTACTGTTGTGTATCTTACGAAAGTATTAAGTGTCCATGGGCAGCATTAAAATAATTTATTACATGTTTTCATCAATTCTAAGACACAAGCTTTTTTTACTTTTTCATGTCTGAAATTGCAAATGGGTGACAAAATGCAGTGTTGCTGATAATATAAAGTATTAAATATGCTGCCAAAGTAATATTTAAAGGACATCTGTTCTAGAAACTATGAGGTTATATGAATGATTTGCTAGACAATAGTTTTTTTTTTTTAATGGAAATTATAGGCATTTATGATACACTGTGAGCTGTGGGGATCAAGTTAAATAGACAAAATATATGTAGATAAATTGAATAAATACAAGTATTTAGTAGTTTTGTGCCATTGTATGTAAACCGAAAGTATGTTCATATTGTGTGGTGTTGTTAGGTGCCATTGAGTTGGTTCCAACTCATAGTGATCCTAGGTACCACAGAACGGAACACTGCCCGGTCCTGCCCCATGCTCACAATCACTGTTATACTTGAGCCCATTGTTGCAGCCCGTGTGTCAGTCTGTCTCGTTGAGGGTCTTCCTCTTTTCTGCTGACCCTGTACTTTACCAAGCATGACTGCCTTCTCCAGGGACTGATCCCTCCTGACAACACGTCCAGAGTATGTAAAACTTAGTCTCACCACCCTTGCTTCTAAGGAGCATTCTGGTTGTACTTCTTCCAAGATGGATTTGTTCGTTCTCTTGATAGTCCGTGGTATATTCAATATTCTTCACCAACACCACAATTCAAAGGAGTCAGTTCTTCTCCGGTCTTCTTTGTTCATCCTCCAGCTTTCGCATGTATATGAGGTGATTGAAAATACCATGGCTTGGGTCCGGTGCACCTAAGTCTTCAAGGTGACATCTTTGCTTTTCAACACTTAAAAGAGGTCTTTTGCAGCGATTTGCCCAATGCAATGCGTCTTTTGATTTCTTGACTGCTGCTTCCATGCGTGTTGATTGTGGATCCAAGAAAAATGAAATCCTTGACAATCTCAATCTTTTCTCCATTTATCATGATGTTGCTTATTGGTCCAGTCATGAAGATTTTTGTTTTCTTTATGTTGAGGTGTAATCCATACTGAAGGCTGTGGTCTTTGATTTTCATATTGTGTAGTCATACGGTAAAACCTATGAAAGCCGGAACCTATGTAAGGCAGAACCGTGTCAGAAAAGGAAAACTTGAATATTTTCCACTAAAATGAGCAATAGAGAAGTGTTAAAACGGCACCCTGTCAAAGGTGGAAAACTCCAAAGACCGGAAAAACCAGGCAGTCCTTGGAGTGCCAGCTTTTACAGGTTTCACTGTAATAGCTAACATCTATTATGTGTGAGATTCTGTGTTAAGTGCTTTTTGTACATTATCTCGTTTAGTTCTCACAGGGACCTAGCAGGAGGAAGGAACCACTGTTATCCCCATCTTGCATGGGAAGGAAACTGATTCGTAGAGAAGTTAACTCCCCAGGGTGGAGGAAGAGTAATGAAAATTGTATGTTAAATTAAGCGTGGTCAAAGATAGTGTTTTTATTAGGGAAGATGTCATAAACAAGGTAAATTCTTTGCTTTGTAAGCAAAGAAAATTTAGTGAGCCATGACACCAAGAATTTTTCAGGCATAAAATATAATTCAGAAGGTAATTCAGATATAAAAATGAGAAGTTCAGGAATTGAGTAGTGATCATTAATTTTCAAACGGGAGTCTCCTCTCCCAATAAGCCAATTATCATTTACCAGTCTTCCCTGCCCTACTTAAAGACAGAAGAGAAGAGCCCTTCTTTTATGGTCTTTAAAGCAATAGGAGTACTTTCATTATAACGACTGATTTCTATTCCTTATTTATGCACAAAAGCAAAAACCCACCCAAAAAAACCAACAAAATGAAACAAAAAAAATCCTGCATCTCCAGCTCTGCATGAGACTAAATTTAAAGTTATTGAATTTAGTTCTAGAAGAGAACTACCTATAGGTTTCATATGACATTCTCTACTTTGTATATTATATTTATTTATACATGCCTGTATTGGCTAATGGAGTCCCTCATTGGTACAAATGGTTAATGCACTCAGATGCTAACATAAAGTTTGACAGTTCAAATCTACCTAGAGGCACTCGAAAGAAAGGCCTGGTGATCTACTTCTGAAAAATCAGCCATTGAAAACCCTATGGAACACAGTTCTACTCTGACAAACATGGGATCACCATGAGTTGAATCAACTCCACAGCAACGGATTTTTTATTGGCTAATAGATTCCATCTATAAAGTCTATGTCCCTCACTGCACCGGACAAAGTAGGTACCGTGCATATTGCCTTCCACGTAATAGGTAATCAGTGTATTTTAATTCAATAAGTGAATCTTAATCCAAGTCCTTTTTTGTTTGTTTGCTCTTCAAGTGATAGCACCAAGACCCAAAGAAGATGTGTTACTAGGCTAATATCTCACAGCTTTTTTAACTGCAGGGCCAAAACTACAAGTCTGGTCCCTCGCTGTATTACCCTGCTCTTTCCAGGTAAAACTGCAGTTCTGAGTCAGCTACAGAAAGAATGATTTTTGGGGACTACTGAGTCTTGCCCAGGATTCTTGACATGTGAGATCATACCACAAAGTGAGTTGTATATTCTGCCTAGAATCACACCACCAAGACCACAGACTGTGTCTTTTAATAGCTACAGCAAGTTATTTAACCTCTCTATTTTTTTTTTTATAGCTGTGTGTTCATGTATAAAACAGGAAAAATAGTACTGCCTATCTCATAGGGCTGTTATGAGGATTAAATACGTTATTATATGTAAAATAGAATATAATTATTTCAAAGTACCTAACACATATTAAGTTCTGTAAGTACTAGCTGCTACTGCTATTATTGTTGTTGTTATTAACGAATTTGCCCTAGAATCTGACCAAAAAAAAAGGCAGTAGACTATTTTCTTGCCCATGGATTTATTTTTTTAATCTTTCCTCCCCTTAACAATTTTCAAATTCTCTGATTTATCATTGGGAGCGAGAGAAGGTTAGTGAGGATTGAAAAAAGAAGAAAAGTTCATGATTCTTGTTATTGATAGATTTTGTCTTTGTTTCTAGAGTACTCCTTGGTATTTTTTCCTAGTTATAGCATTTCTTTTTTTTTTTTAATATTTTATTGTGTCTTAGTTTTAGGTGAAAGTTTACATAGCAAATTAGGTTCCCATTTAACAATCTTTATGCAACTCTTCCCATGACATTGGTTACATTTTTCACAATGTGTCAACATTCTCATCATTTCCATTAGCTAGCTTCCCTGCCGCTCCTTAGTTTCTCATCTTTGTTTCAGGGTAAATGTTGACTGTGTGGTGTCAAAAGGAGCACAGTATTCATGGGTGATATTGTTTATTTTTTAAGCCAATGTATTATTTGGATGAAACATGACCACCTGGAGTGGCTTCAGTTCCAAGTTCAAAGGGTATCTTACGGTCAGTCTCAGAGGTTCTGCTACTACTCTCTATCGGTCCAGTAAGTCTGACCTTTTTTAAGAATCTGAGTTTTATTCTACTTTTTTGTCTCTTTCTGTCCAGGACTTCCTATTGTGTCCCTGGTCAGAACGGCCATCTAGGGCACTCTTGAACTGAGGTATCGAACATGTACATGTATTGAGGAAGAAAGGTAGCATCCTTCTAAGATACATGAAGATTTTTCAGTGGGACTATCTTTATTTTAACTTTCCTAAAATTTTATCATAAATAAAACATATATAAATGTACTTCCTGGAAAAGATATGAAGATTCGAAAAATTGCTTTATTCTTTGTGGCACCTAAACCCACTGCCCTCGAGTCGATTCCGGCTCATAGCGACCCTATAGTACAGACTAGAACTGCACCATAGGGTTTCCAAGGAGCGCCTGGCGGATTCAAACTGCCGACCTCTTGGTTAGCAGCCATAGCACTTAACCATTACACCACCGGGGTTTCCTCATGGCACCTAGGTTCTTTAATATTGTGGTTGGTGAGATGTAAGTTGCCAATGATTGAAAACCACTGCTATGCACTATATGCTAAAGAAGTTGAGGAGAAACAAACCGTCTCTACCTGATGGGTTAGGTGATGTTAGATTAAAACTTTAAAGATTACTTAGCCTTCAGAGGGTCCTATTAAGCGTTTTGCTTTGTATTTTTCTCTTCTTATCTGAGTAGAGTCGTTATTTTATCTGTCGGTGAGGAAACTAGCTATAATTTATACATAAATGAAATAATGAATGATTGAAAGGGGGTGCCCATTCTCTCCAATACGTATCAACAGTGTTCCTAAAGGAAGCGGAATGGCCAGATAGCAGTGGGAGCTTCTTCCCCACCCTAGGCCAAGCACACAGCTTCCATAGTACTCCCAAACCTGTGTGCTTGCTGGTTTGTAAATAGTAAAGCAGGAGAAGAGCCAGAAATGCAAATATTTTTCAAGTTCTATTCAGTTCAACAGCTCTTCATTGGGTACACATTATCAACTTGCTGTACTGTATCATCATCTGGTAACTTGCAAGCTTTGAAGATTCAACTTTGATACTAGAAGCTGTGAAGATTTAACAGTAAATAAGCTGTTAGTAGACATTACATTGCCATTGATTTCTGGTAGTACTTATCATGTAATGGTATGAAACCACAACTGTCCAGATTCCTAACTTGGATAGGTAAAAACAAATGCACTGTGAGGAACTCTCACTCTTAATTTCCATCTTAGGTCCACAGCTCCTAGAGGACAGGGACTGTTTTCAAAACCAGGGTGAACACAGTGCCTAGCCCAGGACTTAGTACTCAGCAAAATAAATACCTGTGGAGTAAATAAACAGACGTCTACCCTGAGGCTGATTCTCTTTGCAAAGTCTGGTCTGTGCAAATCCACAATACAATTTGAGGGATAGAGCCTATTTTGCTAATAATACTAAGTCATTATTTGCTTTTTTCACTGTGTTAACATTTGCACAGATGGTGCAAAAGGTATGTTGGGTAAAACCCAGTGGCGCAAAACTGTTGCTAGTAGTCATAGTATTCTTCATAGTCATGCACTCGTAATTAAAAAAAAAAAAAGAAGCCTGTTTCACTTAAGAATGTCTTTTTAAAGCAATAAAAAAATACTAATTTGGTTGAATCTTAATCCTGAGTACACATCTTTTTAATATACTCTGTGACTAAATGGGGACTACGTGTAAAGCACTTGTAGTGTATACCGTATTTCGGGAAAGACCTTGCATGATTTTGAGTTGCAAGCTCAGCTAGGCGCCTTATCAAAGATCACCATTTATCTTTGAAAGAATGAACGACAAGCTCGGGTTATTCAGACTTGGTTATTTGGTAGATATTTTCTCAAAAAGAAATGAAGTGAACCTGTCTCTTTAGGGGAAATAAGCGACTGTTTATTGCCAATGATAAAATTCAAGCTTTCATGCAAAAAGTAGAATATTTGAAGACTCATATCTGCCACCTTGATCTTGAGAACTTCCCAATACTTACTTTTCTGAATAAATTGGTGATGATATTAAGAAATGTTATTGTTTTATATTATGTGATGAAATGTGTCAACTTTTGGATGATCCGCATAATTCAGGGAACGATATTTTCAAAATGACCAACAGACGATGTTTCAGATAGCACTTGTGAGGCCCTTGGTGGCATCACTTTCTGTTCTGTGCTACCACAGAATTTTGTAGGAGCCTTTTTTTTTTTTTATCACTTTTTATCATCACACTATGTCACAATAGTTATTTCTGCCTCCCTGGTCAATTATGAATTCTTCAACACCAAGGACAGTTCCTTACCCTCCTATTTATCCTTGGCACCTTCCATAGAAGGAATACAATAAGTGTTATAATTATTTGTTGATAGCTTACTGACTTAAAGTCCAAAATACTTAGAACCACCTTTGACACCGTCATTAGAACCCACGTCAAGGAATAGTTTTGTTGATTAAAAAAAAAAAGTATCACAATAGATATTACAGTAAGTTTTTCCAAAATTGCTGCATATAAAATTGATTATAATAAAGCACAGTGTATAAACATGTAATACTGTTGACCCATGGAAGTTTTCATAGAAAAGCGTGGCTATTATTTCTTGATGGTGTAGCTTAATGAACGTGTGTTTAATACAACCTGGCCAGTAGAATAAAAGCACTTTTATTCAGTACAAATATTCTCCAGTATTAAATATCAATGACCATAAAAATCCTCATGTAAGGTTATCCTATTCACGCATTTTCATGTTTTCAGACAAGTCAGTTAGCATGTCTGAGCCTTGATTTCCTTGTCTCTAAAATGTGGATAATAATAACTCACAGGATTGTTATATGAATGAGCTGAGATATTAGGTAAATAAAAGTGCTTTTTTAGACTATAACAAATTAATCAAGTGATATGAGTACTTTTATTAGACACACTAGCCCTTTGTGTTATTTAAAACAGTGGCTTCCAAAGCAGTATATGTGACTCCCTCCCTCAAGGAGTGCTCTGGACAATACATTAGGAGTGGGAAGAATATATTCAAACTTATATCTGTATGTTTTCATCTAAAATTAAGAAAGAAATTAAACTTTACTAATATTTAAAATGCAGCTTAACATGGGTTCCCACACTCAGCCCACATGCAAAAGGGTCCTGTGTCAGATACAATATGGTAAGTGTCCTATGGAAGGATAGGAGTTTCACCACGTGGAGGTGCTAGCTAGCATTAATGCAGTTTTTTTGGGGGGGGGGTGGGCTTTCCCTCATGTCACAAGATGCTCACCTCAGTGTCATTCAAGGCAGGAGAGTGCATATAAGGAAGGGCGCTTCATATCTATCCTTTTTGCCTGGAAAGCGTAAGATTCCACTCATATTCGTTGGCTTTGTATTTCAGCAGGGCGCCACTCACATTCCACTGGCCAGAACTATGTCACGTAACTATCCTTTGCTACAAGGTAGGGTAGGAAAAGTAGTACCAGGTTTTCCTGTTTCCTTAGAAGGAACGGGCATGGGCTGTAAGAACCTGAAAACAGAATTTTAAAATTCAACTTAAAAGTATTAGTGGCTTTTTAATTACAACTAATTGGTATTAGGGAAAATAGAAACTTACTAGTTGAATATCAACAAAAATCTTTTGTGTAATTGGTAGTTGGGATTAAAAAATAAGTATCCGGATTCTGTAGCACAGCCAGTGATGTACTTCTTACATTTGGATTTATCTATCTTTGCCATATATCTTGAATTTCAACTATGACAGCCATTCAAACCAGATATCAAAACATACAACATAAAACTAGTCTTTCAATATATTATAAAGTGTTCAGCCAAGATTTAAAAAATAATTAAACCTACTCCAACATATTTTTCTTTTTATAATGACAGCAAAATAGATTTTGATACTATTAATAAGTAAAACAAGATATTTTTAAATACTAGTTTCATCTTTACATCATCTTTTAAAATATCCATTTGTGGTATGTGTTTTATAATATACATAATATACATGTGTATAATACGTAAATAAATAAGAATGTGTTTCTTCCCTTTTTTGAACTGATGCATACGATAAAAAGTTGGAGACTACTAACTTAGATCATTTCTGAAATATACAATTATTTCTCCCACAAACTTCATGTCCAAATTGTGTAGACAATTGTAATAAAAAAAAAAAAATTTTTGTTTTTTCCCCACTATCAGCAGCTAACTGATTCAGCGACTCTTAACTGTGTAGCAGTAGTAAGTGTTTCCAGTTCTGTTTTGGCCATCTCATCTAGTTTTTATCATAAGGGTTTAGTAATTATGGTTTCTCTGAGAACATTAGTACTGTAGAACCTCAAATTTACTTAATTCCTTTAAATCTTTTTCTTATTAACTCATAGGCATATGTATTAATTTGGACCAAGAATAATCTCCACTTATTAACTAACTATACTTCAGCAATCAAGTTTAAGTATAGTTAGTTAATAAATGGAAAAGAAAATTATTTGGGGATTTTTTGGGGGAGTTTCTAATGGAATTTTTCAGTCATACAAAAAAGTAAAAGGATAATTTACGACTAATATCTATGTACCCGTCTCCCAGTAGAAGATAAAACAAGTATACTTGAAGCCTTATGTGTATCCACATTTCCATTTTAAAGTATATTTAAAGTTAAGTAATATAATTTCACTTTAAGTTTGAAACATTATTCATCTGCTTATTGATAACTCCTCAGAAAAATACAGTGTTCGGGAACTCAGAAAAACCAATCTTGTATGTTCTGTGGCATAATCTGCTTCCTATTTCTGTCCCCAGTTGATAGTAAGAATAGTGAATGAGTCTGATGCCTGGTGGAAGTAATGTTTTACCTGTGCTTTTTTTTTTTTTTTTTTTTTTTTTATGGTCAGACGTCATTAGCCCACTCCTTTTCTATTGGTAAGAGATACTGTATGTAGGTGATCACCGAGTCTTAAGGTGCAGCCCACTCCTTGGTATACTTCCTAGTGAGGAAGTAAGAATGGCCGGATGCTGTCCTACTTCAAACGGCAAGCGATGGCTGCATTCTCCCCTCTGGAAGCTCACCAGCTGTATTTCCATATTGACACTTTTCCCTAATCACACCTTCTCCTTTATTTTTGGCTACATCTATTATGATAAGCATGATAGATATTTTATATGTCGTAAGATCAATTAATATTTATCAAAAACAATCAAAATATTCAGTTACAATGGTAATTAATTATAGTTAACTGGATCATTTTTAAAGGCCCCTCCCACAAGTGAACCATTGGAAACGATAAATTATTATCTCTTTTATTGATGTTTTACCAACTTTTCACTAAAGCTAATAAAAATCTTTGTGTTATGGGAGAGTTTTAAATGTACAAACTAGAACCACAAAAAGGTGACTGCTGGGTAGTGTTTGCATCCCCCATGACGTAGATAACGCCCACTCGGGGCATGCTTAGACTTGGTTGGTAATTACGATTGAGCTGTAAAATATTTTGACAGTTTCCAACTGTTGTGTACTTGTTAGTCATTTGGTGGCAAATGTAATTTGGTGAGTTTTTTTGGTGGGGTGTGTTTAATTAAGAATCTTTCAATTAAGTAGTGTGCCACAGGAAGCAGAAATACAAAGTTTTGCAGCTATGAACTACTTTTACATTTTACCCAAGGCGGGGAAATATGTTTCATTAAAAAACACTGCAGTGTAAGTGAACCTTGCCACGCTTTGATGCCTCTACTTTTCATTACAAGCTTTTACTTGTTGTGTAGTAAAGCATAACCACCCAGCACTTCGTTTGTAACCTCAACATTATGGATGACTTTCCTAGGTAAATGAATTCAGTGGCAAATAAATCACCCATGATAATTACAGGACTTAAAAAAGGGGTGGAATAGATTTTGTGGCACATATTTTATCCTCTTTTTATAACAACAAAGTTCCTGACAATAAGCTAGTTTGGGCAATATGACAATTCCTCTAAAGAAAGTGTCAGCCCTTTAAATCAAGGCGTTCTGCCTGTTTGGGTCAAGAATGTCGCCGAAGCATTTTTAAATCTCTCTCAAGCCTAAGCTGTTATAGGTAAATCATTATTCCTGAAATTATAGAGCCCAGTTGGTAGTGGAAAAGTTTAAGCTGTAGTCACTGTATCCTAATGGTAAAATACTAAAAAAATGATACCTAAATCACTCCAAAAACCTGTATTTAAAAAATCGCAAGTGTCTCTGTGGAAATTTTCAGACATTTTCTTATATTTTATTGATACAAATTTTGATTGTGAAACCATATATATATATATATATATGTGAGATTTCGTGATCAAATTTCTATCAATATATGCAGTTTCACTGTACGTATGCATACACACACACGACCTATTGCCATCAAGTCGATTCCGACTCATAGTGACCCTATAGGACAGAGTAGAACTGCTCCACAGGGTTTCCGAGGAGTGGCTGGTGGATTTGAACTACCCACCTTTTGGTCAGCAGCTGAATGCTTAACCACTGCACTACCAGGGCCCCATGCCACCTTGTGCCGTGGATTAACAGTGCCCTCTTTACTACTGGAAGCAGAGTCATCAACATCTTTAAGACTAACCAGACTTGAGAACCAATTTAAAAAACTCATCTTTACAATTTTGTTTCTCTAAAACCACTCTCAGTACCAAATGTCTTAAGCTGAGTTCTCTAGAGAAGTAAAACCAATGAAGTGTCTATATGTGTAGAAAGAGATTTATATCAAGGAAATGGCTCACGTGGTTGTAGAGTCTGGAAAGCTCTAAGTCCGTGGGTCAGGTTGGAGGCTTCTCCCGACTCATGTAGCTGCAGGTGCTGGCGAACCCAAGATCCAGACTGCGAAGTCTGACAGATCCCAAGATGGACAGGCAGACTGCCAGCTCAAGTCCCAAGAACGAGAGCTCAGGTGAACAGTTGCCAGCTACAGGATCCAGAACAAGCAAAAGACCACGAGCCTTGCCAGAGAGTCCACCGATAATGGATTCAGACCACAGCCCCCAAGCAAACTACCATTAAACTGATGGGCTACCCACAGCAGATTCCATCATGGAGGTGATTACATTATATCAAATCTCACCATGGAGGTGATCGTATATTATGTGACTGCCGAACTACATCATAACTGCCAAACCAAAGAGAATCATGGCCCAGCCACGTTGACACACAACCTTAACGATCACAGTATATATATGTATGTATATGAGCTAGTTTCACAAAATTCCTGTTTTTTCTTAGCTCATTAGTTTTTAATCTTTCTTATTTTTTCTGCAAAAATGTATAGATGTGATCTGTAAGGGTAAAAGAAAGTATTACACTGAATTAACTTGTACTTTTTCAATAATTTAGGCTTTATTTTGAAATGTATAATATCCCCAAATGATCAATGTTGGGAAATGCATTAGAGAAGTCATCTTTATTGGCTGTTATAATCTGTATATTCAGTGAGCAAAAGGGCTAATATGGGGTCAGGGAAAGGGTGAGAAGAAGCTGAAATTACTGGCTCAAATTAGAGAACCAAGTAAGGTAATTAAAGATATTAAGTTGGTTATATGACTGTATGCATTTGTAAAATTCATCAAACTGTATATTTTAGGAGGGTGAACATTATGGTATATAAATTACACTTCAGTAAACCTGACTTAAAAAAAAAAAGTTGAAAAGGAAAGCCCAAGTCAGTGTCCCAATATCATAAAATCTGTATTATACCACTAACTTCGTCAAAAATTGTATCCATACCTGGAATTTGATTTAGCCTTGTTTAATAAAGGCCAAAATTTTCAGAAAAGCTTGATACAGTGGTCTAAATATTGTCTTTAGATATTATATTAACATATGGTTAATTATATTCTGTTATTATTAGCCTGTATATTAAATGTTTGTCTTAGAAATATCTAAAAATATTCCTAACAACTGCACCACAAGGGATATATATATATATATAAAAAAAAATACACACACACAAAAAAAAACCTATTGCCATTGAGTCGATTCCAACTCTTTGCGACCCTAAAGGACAGGGCAGAACTGCCCCATGGGGTTTCGAAGGAGCAACTGGTAGATTCGAAGTGCTGACCTTTTGGTTAGCAGCCATACCTTTTAACCACTACGCCACCAGTTTCCGTGTGTGTGTGCATGTATTTATGTATGCATATAGTTTTATCAACTATGTAAAGGTATTGAACTGTGTAGATCATAACAAATTATGGATAACAAACATTGTGAAGAATGGGAATTTTGAAACACTTGATTCTACTCATGGGGAACTTGTACATGAACCAAGAGTCAGTCTTTCAAACAGAAGGGGATATTTCATGGTTTAAAATCAGGAAAGGTATGCATCAGGATTGTACCCTTTCACCATACTTATTTAATCTGTATGCTGAGCAAATAATATGAGAAGCTGGACCATATGAAGAACATGGCAAGCATGAGGATTGGAGGATTGGACTCATTAACAACCTGTGATCTGCACATGGCAGAACTTGCTTGCTGAAAGTGAAGAGGACTTGACTCATTCACTAATGAAGATCAAAGACTACAGCCTTCAGTATGGATTACACCTCAACATAAAGAAAACAAAAATCCTCACAACTGGACCAATAGGCAACATCATGATAAACAGAAAAGATTGAAGTTGTCAAGGGTTTCATTTTACTTGGATCCATAATCAATGCCCATGGAAGAAGCAGTCAAGAAATCAAATGATACATTGCATTGGGCAAACCTGCTGCAAAAGACCTCTTTAAAATGTTAAAAAGCAAAGATGTCACCTTGAAGACTAAAGTGTGCCTGACCCAAGCCACGGTGTTTTCTTTTGCCTCATATGCATATGAAGCTGGACAATGAATAAGGAAGACTGAAGAATTGATGTCTTTGAATTATGGTGTTGGTGAAGAATATTTAATATACCCATGGGCTGCCAAAAGAGTGAACAAATCTGTCTTAGAAGATTATTCAGATGCCATTATTCAGAGGCATCAATTCTTCTTCGGTCTTCCTTATTCATTGTCCAGCTTCATATACATATGAGGTGATAGAAAACACCATGGCTTGGGTCAGGTGTACCTTAGTCTTTTTAACACTTTTTAACACAGAGTTCTACTCTGTAATGCATGGGGTCACCATGAGTCAGTTTCGACTTGATGGCCGTGGATTTTTTCTTTGTTTTTTAATGTGTTTATGTATGTACACAGACACACACATGTACACACATATATACAGATAGCCTCCTGTATTTGTGTGTGTGTTTACATACAAATATGACTTAAAATATATTTGAGTTACCACAAACTTCACTTACAACTATCTTTTTTTAATGTACACCTTATCGCTAGTAATATGTAGTACATAGAGTGTTGTAGTGTAGAATTTGCTGATGTTATCATTCTCAGATGTTCACTTGCAAGATGTTCAGTGTTACGATTTACTGTTCAGAATAGTGCTGTATAGCAGGCTGTGAAAATTTAAATAAAGGTATTTGACCTACGTCAGAACTGATTATAACAGGGAGTCCTTGGAATGGAACCCTGTCATAAGTTGGGGACTACCTGTGTGTGCGTATTTTTTTTTAAAGAAAAACTTAAGATTCTCCAATAAGTGAAAGGTCAGAGGTCATGAACAGATCACAAAAGAATTGGATTTTGGTAAAGTGCCATTTTATACCCTGCTACCAGTTAATCTTCCTGCATCCCACTGCCTTTGCTGAAAAATCCCAATAGCTAAAGAATGCCTACAGAATAAAGTGTCTCCTGAGCCAGGATTCTAAGCTGTTACCTGACTCCTAACTGTTCATCCATTCATTTATTCATCATACAACTTTGGGAATGATTCAGGCCGGCCAGACTGGGCTAGTTATCATTCTCTCAGAATGCCTCAAACTTTTTCCACTGGTGTCTTTTTTTTTTTAAGCTTACATTTATAGATGATTATTTTACAGCAAGCACAGAGCTCATTGTTTATACTTCATCTCATTCCGTCCCAACAATAACCGTATTATCATTCACATTTTACAGATATCAAAATGTTGGCTCAAGTTTGCCCAAAATGTGGGCACAGGTTTGCCTGTGTGGCAGAGCTAGGATTCAAACCCAGATCTGACTGACTCCGAAGTTTATGCGTGCTCTTAACGCCTGTGTTACACCATGCCTTTTTCTTACGTTACATATCTTCGTGAGCATAACTTCTCCCCCATGGTAGTCTTTGTATAGTTTAATTATACTAAACATGCAGGAGAACTGAATTTATTTTCATTTCTTTAGAACAACAAAAAAATCTACCATAAAAAGTAATTACATGGATAAAATATGCATGATTTAAGTTAGTATCTCTTAAAAAACACAGCTACCTGTGGCTCCTCTTCCCTGTACTCGGAATCAGTAAGTTAGATTATATAAGATACAGGTAGCATCACTGAAAAGATTAACCTTTCTGGCAAGATTGTACAGCAGAACAAAACAACTAAAATAGAAATGAACAGGAGTTTTCCCAGTAAGCTAGGATTGGCTTACCTGAATTCTTCCTGAAATTGGGTTGGATGTTGATGAAAAAATTTGGTGTTTTCGGGTAGAACAAGTGAGCCTATGTAGAAGACCCAAAATTGACATATGAATGTACTATATCTTAAAATTCATTCCCTGAAGTTTCTAACTTTAAGTTTTTTCTTTGCTCTGTAGTCTTACATGTCTGACTTGGTCCATCTATGGTTCTATATTTTAATCTAATAGTTTGAAATGTTTTGTTTCCCGTTCATAGGAATTCTGAAAATCTCCACATACTCTTTCAGAAATTCACTTATACAAATATTTTCATTATAAAATCATATAATGTTATGGCTCACGGTCTTTCATTAAATTCTTAAACAAGAAAAAATAAGAACTACTTTCGCAAGTTAAAAACAGCCAAACTTTTCATAATTCTTTTATTGCTATTTACCCAACATTAACAATACCTGGTTATTTTTACTTCAGTCTGCCTTTTGTGTGTGTGCGATATTCGACAAGCTTGAAGGTGTGGGTAAGGGCACAACGCTTTCAGATAGACATGATGAACAAAAATTTTACCCCACTTGTAAGCTAATCAGGTAGTCTGTTACTGTTTCGTGGGTTCTGGAAGAAGACGTGAGACTTTTGGGTCAGGGACAAATGACTTTATTACTTGCTGTGCAGCAGGCAGCATGAGTGTCAACATGTTTGCATCTCTTCCTCTTGTTCCCCAGGTCTCACAGGGGTGACATGAAGGGTCAGATGAATGCTGCACACACAGTGGGTTTGCATCACAGCTGATGAACACTGAACTTTTGGAATCTACCGTTTTTATTTTAAAAAAAGCTTTTGTCACCAAGTCAGCTCTAACTCATGGTGACCCCATGTATGTCAGAGTGGAACCATGCTCCACAGGCTTTTCAGTGGATGATTTTTTGGAAGTAGATTGCCAGTCCTTTCTTCCACAGTATCTCTGGGTAGACTCAGACCTCCAACCTTTTGATTAACAGCTGAGGATGTTAACCATTTGCACTACCCAGGGTCTCCACCAGTTTTGTAGCAAGCATTAAACAAGCCTGCTCTTTTTCCCAGAAGGAGATACCACCTCATCCCTAAGTGTTGTTTGTTCTCCCCTGAGAAACGGGCTGGATAAAAAGTCAAGGCTTTGCGTTCTTGGCCAACCCAGCAAGATGTGTAGGAGCACAAGATACCCATGGAGGAGTGTCTCCCAACACTTTGATTCACAGCGTACTTTGCCCTGTCCCTTTTTTTGCCATTACCGTGCTCCTTTTGATGTTACTGCCTGCATAAGAATTACTGGGCCTGAAATTTCACTATCTCTATACCATGCTTTGATTTACCGAAATACTTCGTTATAGAGTGGGCGTTTGCATATTTATTTGTCATTTGTACAGGCATGAAATCATGCAGAAACCCATCGTGTTTCTACCAAACCTATTATTACAATATATTTAATTTTATTAATCAGCGCACAGGCCTCATCAGGGAAAATTATGACTATAAATATGCCCTTCAAGTAACCGTGTGTTACTAAGTGTCCTTCCTGTTTTTGAGCTCTTTAGTCTTCATTAATGACATAACAGGGAGAATCTTTCTGAAACTGGTGGTTTAGTTTAGGGTCTAGAATTTAAACTTAAGCTACAAGTTACAATATTCTTATCTTCATTTTGCATTGATCTACCCCAAGATGAAGTTGTTTGATTCGGCCATTTAAAAATATGGCAATTCATAGACCTACATTTCTGCACTGTCTACAACTGGTCACCTTTTTTGGTCTCAGGACCCCTTTACACTCTTAAAAATTATTAAATACCTAAAGAGTTTTGTTTATGTGAGTTATATTTACTGACATTGACCATATTTGAAATTAAAACTGAGAAATATTTTGAGTTACTATTAATTCGCTTAAAATAAGTATAATAAAGCATTACATGTTAACAAAAAAACGTATTTTTATCAAAATGACTGTATATTCAAAAAAACAATTTAGTGAGTAGAATGGTATCGTTTTCAATTTTTGCAAATCTTTGATGTCTGGCTTCATAGAAGACAGCTGGATTCTCATATATGCCTTTGCATTCAGTCTTTTGTGTTAAGCTGATTTAGTTGAAGTATATAAAGGAACTTTAACCTCACTCAGATGGGTAGTTGGAAAAGTACAGAGGATTTTAATGGACTTCTCAGATAATTGGGGATAGAGTTCTTTGATACTATACCAAAACTCACAAGTGGTGATTTCTTAAGTTGCAGTATGGGATATGAAACTGTGTATTAGCCTGTCTTGTATTTTTTAATGAATCTTTTATTTATGCATGGTTTAGTAACATCATGCTTTGTTCATTTGGAAAATACTGCTTCTGGAGTCATATGGACCTTCAAATGCTATCACATTTGATTATAATATCAAAAAATGACAATTGTTAATATCACCACTATTCTCTTCAGACAAGTCCTTAAATCTATCCTTTTCCCCCACTACTGTTGTGTAAGGACCTGTTTTTATCATCTTTATATAATTATTACCATATTTTTATGCAAATGACACGTGCCTTCTGTGTTTTTTTGCTGGCTATACCCTCCCTCACGAGTTATTTTTATAAGCATGCTATGTTAATTTTTTTTCAGCAACGTGTGGAAGAGGATTGGCATGGGGGCACTTGTGAGGCTGCCTCAAGGAGGGAGGGCATGACTGGCGAACAAATGCAGAAGGTGTGCAGTATTTGCATAAAATGCAGCAGATATATTTGGTCTGCTATTACATTTTATGTTATGCTTTGTTTTTTTTTTTAATTTTTCACTATATGGGTTGTGGGTTTTTTGTTTGCTTTATATTTGTTTCTTACGATAATTTGGGAAGTTTGACTTTTGGTATCTTTGCTGGCACTTCACCATATATTGCATTTCATTGTTATACATGTCTCCTAAGTTAGGCCGAAATTAGGTTTACTTTTCTGTTTGTCATTATCCTTGTTACCTTGATGTGATTTTCAAGTTGAATGGGAAAAACTACCATCTTCATGCAACATTTTAAAGCCAGAAATCTCAATATTCTTCTTAACCTTTAAGTCCTCCTCATTTTCAGCAAGCAAGGTTGTGTCATCTGCTTAATGCAAATTAATGAGTCTTCCTCCAATCCTGGTGCCACATTCTTCTTCATGTAGTCTAGCTTCTTGGATTATTTGTTCAACATATAGGTCGAACAAGTATGGTAAAAGGATATGACCCTGACACACTCCTTTCCTGACTTTAAACTACAAAGTATCCACTTGTTCTGTTCAAACGACTGCCTCTTGATCTATGTTCAGGCTCCTCATGAGCACAATTAAATGTTCTGGGATTCCCATTCTTTGCAATGTTATCCATAATTTGTTATGATCCACACAGTCAAATGCCTTTGCATAGTCAATAAAACACAGGTAAACATCTTTTTGGTATTCTCTGCTTCCAGCCAGAATCTATCTGACATCAGCAATGATATCCCTGGTTCTACATCCTCTTTGGAATCCGGCTTGAATTTCAGGCAGTTCCTTGTTGATGTACTGCTGCAGCCACTTTTGAATTATCTTCAGCAGAATTTTACTGTGTGTGATATTAATGATGTTTTTCAATAATTTTTGCATTTGGTTGGATCACCTTTGTTGGGAATAGGCATAACTATGGATCTCTTCCAGTCAGTTGGTCAGGTAACTGTCTTCCAAATTTCTTGGCATAGACGAATGAGCACTTCCAGTGCTGCATCCGTTTGTTGAAACATCTCAAGTGGTATTCTGTCAATTCCTGGAGCGTTGTTTTTTGCCAGTGCCTTTAGTGCAGTTTGAACCTCTTCCTTCAGTACTATCGGTTCCTGATCGTGTGCTACCTCCTGAAATGGTTGCATGTTGACCAATTCTTTTTGTAGAGTGACTCTGTGTATTCCTTCCATCTTCTTTTGATGCTTCCTGCATATTTCCCTGTAGAATCCTTCAGTATTGCAACTCAAGGCTTTAATTTTTTCTTCAGTTCTTTCGGAGTCTCTTCTGACATCCATTTTGGTCTTCCTTTCAGTAACTTCTTGCTTTCTTCACGTATGATGTCCTTGATGTCATTCCATTTCATTTTTGACTATTTGTAGCTTTCCTAGAGGAAGGATTGTTGTTGTTGTTGTTACATGCCATTGAGTCAGTTCCAACTAGTAGGGACCCTATAGGACAGAGTAGAACTGCCCTATAGGGTTTCCAAGGAGTGGCTGATAGATTTGAACTGCCGACCTTTTGGTTACCAGTCAAGCTCTTAACCAGTGTGCCACCAGGGCTCCAGAGGAAGGATAGTCCCCTGCTAATGTAAGCAGAAGTTCCTTTCAATATTGTTTTAATTAAGGCATAATCTTTTTGATTATGTAGTAGTAGAATAGCATGACCTTGTTGGTGTTCTCACCACTGCTCTTGTTTTGACATCACCATATGCTAACATTTATTGAAAATTCCCTCTACCATAATTTGTGATAACTGGGGGAAGGCTCCTAGAGTCATCAGTGTTTTTGTTGTTAGGTGCCATCGACTCAGTTCTGATTTCATAGCAACCCTGTGTACAACAGAATGAAACAATGAGTGGTCCTGCACCATCCTTACCAATCATTGTTATGCTTGAGCCCATTCTTGCAGCCACTGTGTCAATCCATCTCGCTAAGGGTCTTTGTCTTTTTTACTGATCCTGTACTTTATCAAGCATGATGTCCTTCTCAAGGGACTGGTCTCTCCTGATAACATGCCCAAAGTATGTGAGACAAAGTCTCACCATCCTTATTTCTAATGAGTATTCTGCTGTACTTCTTCCGAGACAGATTTGTTCATTCTTCAGGCAGACTGGTATATTCAGTGTTCTTTGTCAATACCATAATTCGAAGGTATCAATTCTTCCTCAGCCTCCCTTATTCGTTGTCCAGCTTTCACATACATATAAGGCAATTGAAAAAACCATGGCTTGGGTCAGGCACACGATAGTCCTCAAAGTGACATCTATGCTTTTTAACACTTTAAAGAGGTCTTTTGCAGCAGATTTGCCCAATGCAGTGCATCAGTTGGTTTCTTGACTGCTGCTTCAATAGGCATTGATTGTGGATCCAAGTAAAATGAAATCCTTGACAACTTCAATATTTTCCCCATTTATCATGATATTGCTTCTTGGTTTGGGTTTGAGAATTTTTATTTTCTTTATGTTGAGATGTAACCCAAACTAAAGGCTGTAGGCTTTGATCTTCATTAATAAGTGCTTCAAGTCCTCTTAACTTTCTGCAAGCAAGGTTGTGTCATCTGCATAATGCAGGTTGTTAATGAGTATTCCTCCAATCCTGATGCCCCGTTACTCTTCATAGAGTCCAGCTTTTTGAGTTATTTGCTCAGCATACAGGTTGAACAAGTATGGTGAAAGGATACAACCCTGACACACACCTTTCCTAACCTTAAAACATGCAGTATCCTCTTGTGTTCAAATGACTGCCTCTTGGTCTATGTACAGGTTCCTCATGAGCACGTTGTGTTCTGGAATTCCCATTCTTTGCAGTGTTATCCATAATATGTTATGATCCACACAGTCCAATGCCTTTGCATAATCAATAAAACACAGGTAAACGTCTTTCTGGTATTCTCTGCTGTTAACCATAATCCACGTGACATCAGCAATGATATCCCTTGTTCCATTTCTAATAAGTTCTATAGGAGAGATACAGAGAGTCAAGGGAGCCTGGAAAAAAGCCCTCTGCTATGTGTAAGTTGTGAGGAGATTTCTTTTAGGAAATGACCCAGAGCCCACTGCTGTCAAGTCAGTTTCAACTCATAAAAACCAAAACCCACTGCTGTCGAGTCGATTCCCCTACAAGACAGACTAGAACTGCTCTATAGGGTTTTCAAGGCTGTAAATCTTTATGGAAGCAGACTGCCACATCTTTCTCCCATGGAGCGACTTGTGGATTTGAACTGCCAACCTTTGGGTTAGCAGCCAAGTGTGCAACCACTGCACCACCAGGGCTCCCCTGGGAAGTCAGTTAAACTGAATCTTGGAGATAGAGTAAAACTCTATCAGTTCTACATGGGACAGAAGAATATTCCAAGTTGGGTAGTAGAGCTGAGATTGAGGCAGAAAAGTATATGGATTTTAGAGAATCTTAAAGGGTGGATACATTGAAGTTTGGGATTCAACGCTCAACTATTTTGACATCATTTTATATGTTCTTGAGAGCCATTAGAGACTTTGAGCTGTGCCTTAAAAAGTGTGTTGCTGTGACAGTGGCTCAGATAAGAGGGAGTTTGGAAGGAGGAAGACCTGTTAGGAAATTTTACAATTGCCTAGGCAAAAGGAGATAGATTAAAAAAACATTACAGCGATAGGCTCAGCACTGCCCATGATTATCTAATAAGAGATGATAGGTGAAAGAAGTCTTCAGAGGTGGTTCTAAGAGTAAAATCTGGACAATTGGGACCATAGTAGTGTCATCTGTAAACACAATGAAAACAAAGCAGGTTTTAAGGAAAGGTTTCAATTATGGTTTTGACCATATTAATTTTGAATTTTATATGACAGGATAGCCACTGGCAGATGTCACCTTGAAGAGTTTGAACTCTCAATGTATATTTGGGAATCATCTGCATAGAGGTGATACGTGGAATCCATGCAGATGATTCCACAGAGCCCTGATGGTGGAGTGGTTAAGCGCTTGGCTCCTAACGGAAAAGTCAGTGTTCAAACCCACTAGCCCCGTCTGCTGGTGAAAGGTGTGGCAGTCTGCATCCATAAAGATTACAGCCTTGGAAACCCCATAGGGCACTTCTACTCCATTTATAGGGTCAGAGTCAACTCTACAGCAATGGGTTTGTTATTTGTCACCACTTCAGACTGGCTCCATAAACAGGGTAGTTGCCATCTAACTCCAGTTCTCAGTTCAGCTGAGAGCAGTGCAGTTTTGTCCACACAGTAGTCCACTAGAGAACCGGAAGGAACGCTTGATTGAGGAGAACTGATCATAAATTATAAATAGAAGGGCTTTTATAAATTTCCTCCGTTGGTGCATTGAAAAGATAACTATAATATCTGTGCTTTACTTTCCCAATGTATTAAATAGAGATTCCTTCTCATACATCTATGTGGTCATTGCAAGGGTACAAGAAAGAACTTATTAAAAGTGTTGTTCCAACATTTGAAAGTTTGGTTTTACTATTTTTGGCCAGATTTTGGTTTCTTTCCTTTTTGAAAAGCAATAAATTATAAAGATATTCAGAGATTTTTTTTTTTTTTCTCCCACCAAACCCATAGAAATAGACCCATTGCCATTTTTTACATAGGGTATCAAGCTTATCTTCTAGTTAAAGCTTTGTTCAAAAGGAAACTTCTTTAATTTGAAGAAATTCATGGCTTTTGAAGTTTCCAAAAGAGGCAAAAAAATAGAAATTCAGTGATGATAATGCACTGATCATAGTAATAATAATTACAGTTAACATTTACTGAACGGTCACTATATGCCATGTTGTTGTTAGATGCCATTGAATCAGTTCCAACTCATAGCGACCCTACATACCACAGGAGAGAACACTGTCCATCCTGCGCCATCCTCACAATCATTGTTATGCATGAGCCCATTGGTGTAGCCCCTGTGTCAGTCCATCTCGTTGAGGGTCTTCCTCTTTTACACTGACTCTCTACCAAGCATGATGCAGGAACTGGTTCCGCCTGATCACATGTCCAAAGTATACGAGACGGGGTCTTGCTGACTTCACCTTTAATGAGCATTCTGGCTGTACTTCTTCCAAGACAGTTTTGTTCATTCTTTTGGCAGCCCATGGTATATTCAGTATTCTTTGCCAGCACCATAATTCAAAGGCACCAGTTCTTCTTCAGTCTTCTTTATTCACTGTCCAGCTTTCACGTGCATATAAAGCAATTGAAAACACATGGCTTGGGTCAGGCACACCTTAGTCCTCAGAGTGACATCTTTGCTTTTCAACACTTTAAAGAGGTCTTTTGTAGCAGATTTGCCCAATGCAATGTGTCATTTGATTTCTTCACTGCTGCTTCCATAGGCATTGATTATGGATCCAAGTAAAATAGAAATCCTTGACAACTTCAATCTTTTCTTCATTTATCATGATGTTGCTTATTGGTCCAGTTGTAAGGATTTCTGTTTTCTTTATGTTGAGGTGTAATCCATACTGAAGGCCGTAATCTTGGATCTTCATCAGTAAGTGCTTCAAGGCCTCTTCACTTTACTCAGGCAAGGTTGTGCCATCTGCGTTACCTAAGGTCTCCCTCCAAAGTCTCTTCCTCCAGTCCTCTTGCCTGCCACGTTCTTCTTCATCTAGTTTGGTTTCTGAGATTATGTGCTCAGCATACAGATTGAACAAGTATGGTGAAAGGATGCAATCCTGACACATACCTTTCCTGATTTTAAACCATCCAGTATCCCCTTGTTCTGTTGGAATGACTGCCTCTTGGTGTATGTACAGGTTCCACACAAGCACATTTAAGTGTTCTTGAATTCCCATTTTTTGCAGTGTTATCCACAATTATTTATGATCCACACAGTCGAATACCTTTGCATAGCCAATGAAACACAGGTAAACATCTTTCTAGTATTCTCTACTTTCAGCCGAGATCCGTCTGACATCAGCAATGATACCCTTTGCTCCACATCCTTTTCTGAGCAGCTTGAATTTCTGGCAGTTTCCTGTCCATGTACTGCTGCCACCATTTTAAATTATCTTCAGCATCAGGGAGAACCCTGGTGGCGTAGTGATTTAAGTGCTACGGCTGCTAGCCAAAAGGTCGGCAGTTCGAATCCGCCACGCACTCCTTGGAAACTCTATGAGGCAGTTCTACTTTGTCCTATAGGGTCGCTATGAGTCGGAATCAACTCGATGGCAGTGGGTTTCGTTTCGTTTGCTCAGCATCAGGAACATGTAGTAGACAAAATCAGAAATTGACTATTGCTAGAGTCTGAAGCAATTTCATCTAGTTGCATGCTGAAGGTTCCCAAATAATTTAGCTGCTGATTCTTTTATTACCTTCTTTAAAATATTAGATGAAAGTTCAGCAGTTCTGGAGGGTGCGGTTCACTTAACAGTGGCTCTCCTTCAGTTTTCCTGCTCTGTAAGCCAGCATGACCATTACAGAGCTGAAGACGTCACTGATGATTCTTCAGTTACATATGACTTCTTTTTCTTGACAGTTCAGTAAACATTCCTGGCTTTTTAAAAAAAATACAGGGCTTTTGTGTGTGTGTGTGTGTTAGGGCAAATTCAAATTTTGGTTTAGTTCTTCTACCCTTTTCATATCGAGCCTTCTTGGAAGCAAAGATATATTCGTAATCATAATGACATCATATGTTTTCTTTAATTCTTTTGTACAGAAAGCTATTCTAGACCATAAGGTGATAATGACTTTTGTACGTTGCCTGACCCTTGTACGTGCTGCTCATGGTTAGAAGAAATCAGTGTAATGATAGTTGCAGGTTGTCTGGCTCATGTACTTGCTACCTATGCTTGGAATCAATCAACGTCTTCATAGCATAATTTGATATAGAAAAACGTTTTAACAAGTACAGTCCTTTAAGAGATAGAAAAATCTAAGGAAGTGTTTGTGCCCAGTTCAGTGATCCCCTGGGCTCATCCATAGGCCACTCTGCATTCGTCTTCTAGGTTAAGTGACTATAAGGTTTTGAAAGTCACAATGGAAAGTTAAAAGATATTTGATAGTTTGTTTTACACATGTTAGATTGATAGCTAAAAGAACTATTATAGTGAAACCTGTGAGAGCCAGAATTCTCCAGGACCGCCTTATTTTTCTGGGTCTTGCAAGCTTTCTGCCTTTGACAGGGTGCTTAGCACTTTTCTGTCACTCTCTATTAGTGGAAAATACTTGAGTTTTCCTTCTCTGACAGGTTTCTGCCTTATACAGGTTCTGGCTTTCACAGGTTTTACTGTGTATGTTCCAAGGTAAACTTATTATAATGGGAATTCCATTTTCCCCTGCCGCTTCGTATGAAATAGAATTGATCCAAATCAGATAATTCATATTTCATGTGGGTTTTTCAGCATTGACCTTCTCCAGGTGATCATTTAAAGAACAACATTTTGTTTGATTCACGGTTATTTAGTAATTTTTAATCTGACAGTTAATAAAATAGGAGAAATTACATCCTTGGTGTTTCTTAGAAGCCTTCCAGCACAAGCAGTGAATGCCTGAATCATTATGTGGGATTGACAATTTTAATTGCTTGGCACTAACATGCTTCTGTCCAATGGGGGCATCATTGTTCTTTCTTAAGTAAGCAGTGTAGGAATGGTTTTTCTTGTTAAACTTAAGTGATATTAGGGGTAAATAATTGTTCTCTTTTTATCCTATTTTAGAAGACCTCTGTTTTATGTCTTAGTCTTATTGCAATAGCCAGCACTTTTGTGATAGCAAGATTTAAAAGTCCAGAAACATTTAATAGCTTTCAATTGTATCAGCCTCTAAAGTTACCACACAAAATGGAATTTTATTCAGTAAAAGAACATGACGTGGTTCTAAGACTAATAAAAGTTTAGAATGAAAAGCTGACTATATAGTCTTTGTTCTGTTGTTGTCATTACTGATTTAAGTATGAATAAGAGAGGAAAACTAAGTATCTGCTTAAGATTTAACACAAACACACAAAGCTACTCTCTTATATTCTAAAGTAGCTCCCAATGATAATTGAAAGATATTTTGAATAATTCCAAATTATACACTGTTGTGTTATAAAAAGACCCCTGGTGGTAAACAGTGGTTAAAGCGCTCTGCTTCCAACTCAAAGCAAAACTTTCCAGCCGCTCTGTGGGAGAAAGATGTGGCAGCCTGATTCTATAAAGATTTACAGCCTTGGAAACCCAATGGTGCAGTTTTACTCTGTCCTGTAGGGTCACTAGGAGTTGGAATCGACTCCATGACACTAGGTTTGGTTTTGGTGTGCTGTTGCTATCAGCACCTGTTGCTAATAACTCCAACACTATTTTACCATCATTAAATTTATATAAGAAGACTGTTTGAATATGATTATCACTGTGTTGTTTGTTTAAAATGCATATACGATTACTGTGATTTTGCTCTCTCCACTACTATCGATTTGTGCTACCGTTAAACTTCAAAATGTATTATGTTTAATCTAACTGGAAAAGAACGATATTTGTACGTGATTCTGTTTGGGTACAATTTTTTAAGGTGTGACAGTTATACAGATATCTCACCTTAAGTATTAAAATACTTTAACGTGATGTTTCCATCAGTGTAGCTCTTGGCCTGTTCTTATGTGTAAGTATAAAATCTTGCATAACTACATCCTTGCCAGGTAAATGCTCTGGGCTAAAACTGAAGATAATAATGTAAGATTCACGTCTCCCTGCTGCAGGTTACAGCTGTCATGAATTGACAGTTTTGAAGGACCTAACCTGACAGCAGAGGATTCAGATGATCTCATTAGGTCAATTAATGTTAATTTTCATCTTCCATTAAATGCTTTGAATGTTTTCCTCTTTTCTTTTTTTTTCCAGCCAAGTCCTATACCAAGTCCTGTTTTGGGGCGAAAGCCAAATGCTAGTCAGTCACTGCTTGCGTGGTGCAAAGAAGTTACAAAAAACTACCGGGGAGTAAAAATCACCAACTTTACGACATCGTGGAGAAATGGTTTATCTTTTTGTGCAATATTACACCACTTCAGACCAGATTTAATGTAAGTAGAAACATTTTGCATACCCCACAAATATTTTGTGAATAATAGATATTTTATAAAATAACGGAATAATTTCTTAGCACAAGTCCTAAAAGATTTGACTTTTATATTTCCTTTTCATTAGAAAAAAGCTCCTCTTGCATTTTTGAGGGGAGAAATACATGTCAGAAAGAAAATTCCTTCTTCTTGATGCCTTAAAAACAATCTTTTTTTTTTTTTTAAAAGACTTTCCCCCTTAATCTCATACAAAGAATCAACTTCAAATTATTGTGAAAATTGTGTTAGTATTAAAATGAGATGAGACAAATAAGCCCATAGCTCTTTGTACATTGACAACAAGGGATTACTTCGTGGTAAATTTTGGTTGTCAAGGCTAGCCTCTGGTCCCTTACCTTAACTTCTCTTTTAGATGGAAAGCTTCAGGCAATGAAACATGTAATCACTGTTTTTATTTATTTATTACCTTAATTTTCCACACTATTAGTTTTGTTGATTGAATTGCCATGAAATTGCTAGTTACTCTTTGGTATTATTGAATGTCAAATTTTTAGATTCAGTTTGTTTTAAAAACAGCTGTTTTGTCAAATACCGTATGTACCCACTGTGCCATTTTCTCCCTCAGTGACTACAAGTCTCTGAATCCTCAAGATATTAAAGAGAACAACAAAAAGGTAAGAATTGCCAGAGGAAAAAAATATATAGTTTAAATTTTGCCTTTTTGCAGGTTTTTATTAATTCGGTGAAGTGAGGTGGTTTTCTGAGGTCATAACTGCAGCTTGCGGAAAGTATTCTGCTTCCTGCCATTCAAACAGGATATGTAGTCACTCTAGGTTGCCATAGACTTTTAAAGATCTCAAGTGCAAGTCTGCCATCAGCTTATAATATGTGCATGACCTTTGTTAGCTGTTCTATATTTGTTAAAACAGGTTGCTTTCATTCCAAGATTTACCTTTTAAAAACCAAACTCCTTGCCATCAAGTCAATTTCTACTCATAGAGACTCTACAGGACAGAGTAGACTGCCCCATAGGATTTCCCATAGGATTTCAAGGAGGGCTCATGGTTTCGAACTGCCGATCTTTTGGTTAGCAGTTGGACTGTTAACCACTGTGCCACCAGGGCTCCACCTTTTAAAAAGTGCTCCCAAAATTGTTGTGCCATAAACTATTATGTGAGTTTAGAACAGCATGTTGGAAGAAGATGGGGGAGCCTAATAGGTTTGCAAGAAAGAATGCATGTGAGTTTTAGGTTCCTAGAAAAAAAAAAGGAAACCCTGGTGGGACCCAAAACTCATAATCTGAAGAAAAAAGATTATGAATTTTGGTTCATTTTCTGGCAAACTATATATATATATATTTTTTTTTTTCCACGTGATTAATGAGTACACCGAGATCAGAGCTTCCCAGCTGGTATGGGGGATGTTGATCCTTTCAGCCTTCAGGGCCCGGTGTAGGCCTGAGCTGCTGGAGCCCCTGGGCCAGTTGTCTGTGGCTGCAAGCAGACTTACCTGTTTACCCCAGTGTCTGCAGTACAATATTATAATTTTCTGTGCACCATAACATGAAAAAGGAGGGAAGCACCTAATTAGGTACTCAATTAATGGTTTTTGTTTTTTGTTTGTTTGCACTGAATTGAATTCTTCAGCTGAAAAAGGGGTGAAATGTTGTCTTATAAGAGGAGTTCTTAACCCAGGACCTTTGCACAGAATTCAGGGGGCTCTTGAATATGGTTATGGAAAAAAAAAATACATTTTTACTTTCAATTTTGAATATAGGCAACAAACTACTGTGGTATTAGCCATGCTTAAGACTTTGCTGCCTGTAGAAATCACAGATATTTTCTATATTACATTACAGTTCTTGCAGATATCTTCAAATGCCTTTTAAACTCTTTCAGTTCTTCAAAATTACACTAGTTAATACATTCATAAAAGGTACATGTATTACTTTTCCCCAGATGTAGTTTTACTAATATTTTGATGGTTGTATTTTTCAACTTAATTGGTTTCTTTTGTAATCCTTCATGTTTTTTGTGCTTAAAACATTATTCTGAGAAGGGGTCCATAAATTTCAACACATTGCTAGAAGGATTCATGTATACTGAAGTTTTTAATCTACTTTAAGTTAGAAAATTAAAAATGCCGGTGACAAAAAACCTATAAAGGTAATCTTGATAGTTCAGTTAACAGATATTTAAATCAAAAAACAATTTTTATTTTCGTTGCTCTCTGAAAACTAAAAATTTGTTTTGCTGTTTAAAAAATCATGTTTGTGTGTGAATATATGATACTGGCTCGAGAGTAATGCATTTTAAAATTTCTTCTTTTTTTTTTAAACTGAAATATGCCTCCAAAAAAGGCAATCCTTAAAAATAAGTGTAATTTTCTTTGTAGAAATCACCTTTCTGGTGGCATGCTGCAAAGTAAGTCATTCTCATAAATTGTATCTCATATGATTTAAAGTAAGTCATTCTCAAAATTATTTCTTATATGATTTCAGAGCCTGTGTCAGTCAAGGTGAAGTGCCTTCTTTTTCATCAGTTAATTTAAATTATACCTTTTGATCTGACGTTTCTTTACCTACGTTTCCTTGCATATGAATACAATACCAGGCTAATTTGAATGGAGATATAAGCATTCTAAAAGTAAACCATTGTTTTTATAAAGTGAAACTTCTAATTTACAGCTAGAAATTTTGAAAAAGAAACATTGTTGATTTCACCTGTATATTTCTACAGAATAAGGAATCTTCTTAGGGCTTTAGTCACACTCCTTCACATAGTTTTCTCAGGAACTTAATGATGTGCACACCTGAGATTTACATATTACTACAGGGAGAAGAATGTCCTATCGGAATTTTTTCTCAATTAAACCTTCCAGATCAGATCATTAACTGCCTTTTGAAAGGATTTTAATTTAGATGATCTTATTCACTGCACTGTTCAATAAGTGATTGGTTTTGTGGTCTTTCCTTTTCATCACCTCACGACTTCTTGCCTGATATCTACGTTGAGTATCTCATTTGCTACCTGCAGATTTATTTCCGGCTTCACACAGTTCTTCCTGATAATCCCTTGTGCCCTGGGTTTTTTTTTTTTTTTTTCTGGGTTGGATTAAATGCAGAACAAGAAACAACGCCGGTGCCTTAAGTCCAGGTGGACACATAGCAGAACTCACAGTGACTCCTCTTTATCAATTAAAAAAACATGTAGGAATGAATAAGACAATTTTCTTTGAAGGCTCCCTTTTTCTGTCCACACACAAACAGCTAGAAAGACAGTAGGTGATTGACCATAGCAGAAGAGATCAACCTCTGGGAACATTCCTTGACCTCGCTTACAAAAAACCTTGTTTGTTTTTAAATGTTTTTTTTTTAGTGCAATTAGTGTACATAAAATGAATTGCTACATGAAGCAAAACACCAGCAGAAGTTTCCCCACAAGGAAGCTAATCATTTTCCCAGGTCTGTGAAAAGTGCCGAATAAAAAAGATATTTACCTGTGACATCTGATCTTAACCAGGATGTCAGTGTTGTAGACAACTGGGAAATGTTTAGAAAACTGCCTGTGGTGCTTTTACTGATGGTCTGCTCTTGATGTCTGTCCATCCAGTTGTCAAGCACACGAGGAGAAAATGACTTTAATTTTCCTAAAACGTGTAAAATAACAAACGAGCCTGTACATGCACACCAGCTGAGCCATTCTCTCTAGTAAATATCTTGAGGTACCTATATCAGAAGCATAGTGCTGTGAAAATTGGAGAGGTTTTAATATCGCAATTTGTTTTTCATTTTCTTTCTTACTTATGCCGCAGTGTTTATTAAGCTACAGGAAGAATATGAGACAAAGATTAAATTCAAGGTTAGAAAATGCACTTTAGCACAGAAGTGCAGAGGATGGATTTGTCTCTGAAGTGTCACGTGGTTTCCTAACATTTCTTTTAAGAAAAACTTCGAGTTATGATCCTAAATCTGGGAAGAAGAGACACATCAGACCCCAAACCGAGAACATGACTAGAGGACCCTTAATTTCTCCAAGAGTGCATCTAAACCTTTAGCCATACTTTTAATGCTTCCCACAACACAATGCTGTTTTCAAGGGTTAGTTCAGGATAATAATAATTAATTGTAAACTGAGAAACAGCTTTGATTCTTCAAAACTAGAAAAACCTGATGTGCCACAGTCATATAAAGGCTAAGAAAAACAATACAACGCAGCCTTACATTCTCAGCTTGGTTGTAGTGCTCAAAACAACTTATTCTTTCCACCATGGGTGAAGTGAAATGAAGCCACTCTTCTCGTTATGAAAATTTGTCTTAATTGGGCATTTTAAAAACGTTTCTATGTTTCTAGGCTTAAACAGCATTTATGTGTGTTTTATAGCAGGTAATCTGGGGGTTAGTTCTTTTGGGTTATCTAGCTGTGCTTTGTGTTCCCAAATCACTGCAATTACATGACCACGGTAAAAAGAGGTTTACGTAGGAACGATATAGCTCGAGATGGATTAGTCTACAGCTTCTTTTATACCCTAAGTTCCTTATCTTAAAAATTCATTCTAAGATTTTTGTGTGTTTTAACTCTTATTTTTGCTTATTTTCTTTATTGGAAAAGACTCTTTCAAATGCCTTTACCTCACTTTTACAAATTTCTGACTTTGGAAATCTTGTTCTTTTCGTATGTCATGATGTCAGTAACATACCATACCCTCCCACAACAACAACAACAACAAAAACCCATTAAAACTTTGCTGTTTTAAAAATGTCTAGATTATCTGAAATATTCAATATACCTTTTCTTCTTCCTTCCTTTGAAGGCATACGATGGATTTGCCAGCATAGGAATTTCCCGATTATTGGAGCCTTCTGATATGGTTTTATTAGCGATTCCTGACAAACTGACTGTTATGACTTATCTCTATCAAATAAGGGCACATTTCAGCGGCCAAGAACTAAACGTAGTTCAGATAGAAGAAAATAGCAGTAAAAGCACATATAAAGTTGGAAACTATGAAACAGATACAAACAGCTCTGTTGATCAGGAAAAGTTCTATGCAGAGCTTAGCGATCTGAAGCGAGAGCCTGAACAGCAGCCTACTGGCGGGGCAGTAGACTTCTTAGCTCAGGATGACTCCGTATTTGTAAATGATAGTGGGGTTGGAGAGTCAGAAAGTGAGCATCAGACTCCTGATGATCACCTTAGTCCAAGCACAGCCTCCCCTTACTGTCGCAGGACTAAAAGTGACACAGAATCCCAGAAGTCCCAGCAGAGCTCTGGGAGGACTTCAGAACCCGATGACCCTGGAATGTGTTCCAGTACAGATTCAACCCAAGCACAGGTTTTGTTTGGCAAGAAGAAACTATTGAAAGCTGAGTTGTTAGACTTAAGTGACTTATATGTCAGTGACAAGAAGAAGGATGTGTCTGCACCCTTAACTGGTGAGGAGACAGATGAGCAAAAGCTGCAGACTCCAGAAGTTAATAGTAACTTGGAGCAAGAAAAATTGGAGAATTCCAGACCCTCAGAATGCAGATCAGGTCCTGAATCACCTATCAGAAAACCAAGTTTATCTCCCACTTCTAAACTTGGGTACTCATACAGTAGAGATGCAGACCTGGCGAAGAAAAAACGTACGTCCCTGAGGCAGACAGAGTCTGATCCAGATGCCGATAGAGCCACTGTGAATCATGCGGATCATGCCACGAAGTCAGTCCAGGTAAGTGAGTTAGAACGATGAAACGTGTTTAATAAGTTGCTAGTCTGTGTTTTTCTTTTCGTATTCATAAAACGCTTTAAGTTGTTAAGATATACTTAGGACCTTTTAATCATGGTAAAATGCTACAGTGATTAAACGTGAAGTATAATTTCTCCATTAGACAAAAACCTAGAATACATCGACTCTCTGTTTAAAATTTGTGAAACAACATTTTAAGACTATAAATAAATCCCAATGTTAAGAATGAAGGATAAAGACTGTCATCTTTTCAAATCAAAATATCATTTCTTTACGTATAAAAGCAGCATATTTTAATGAGTGAGTCAAAGCTATTTCAGTATTCCATTTAGTAAGAACATCATTCTGAAATTGTATGAGGCCAAATTAAATATTTTCCATTTAAAGCATTTCCTCAAATATCTTACTTGCATTGTAATTGGGATTTTTAGTCCCATCATTACTTGTGGTTAAAAATTCCAGTAACATTCAGATTTCTCCCCATGAGATGGATATTTACTGTATTTAATTAAATTTACAGTATTATCAATTATAAGACATACCATGAAGGAAAAAAAAAACCCACTACCAGTAAAACTATGGCACATGATTTTCTTATCACTTAGAATTTTTATTTCATGCCTATGGAACGAGCTCTTTTAGACCCATTTAGACATAAATTTATGTATCATGGGGCACTCTTATATATACACAGAAGGACATTTTAAGCAAAATAAATTGATTAAGGCAATCCTGAAACTCCCAGGGGTGGAATTGGACTCTTCTGAATCACTTTTTTATTTAGTTGTTGGTGTTCTGTTTCTCCCCCACAGTATTGTCCTCTGTGCCATCCATGGCATGGCGTTGCAGCAGCAGTCCTCAAAGTACGATCTGGGGACCTCTAGGGCTCTCTAAGAAAGACTCTTTCAGGGAGAACCCAAAGTTAAAACAATTTTTGTAATAATACTAGAGCATTATTTATGTTTTTTACTCTCATTCTCTCACAAGTGTACAGTGGCATTTTCTGGAGACTACATGATTTGTGATATCTCAATAGACTGAATATAAAAGTAGATGTGAGAATCCAGTTGCTTTCTATTAAGCCAGATATTAAAGAGAGTTACAAACATTTCAAATAATGCCATTTTTGTTATTTTTAAGTGGTTTTTTTTGTTGTTGTTGTTAAAATCTGTTAACATATAAAGAATTTACTATGGTTATTTCTAAAGGAATAAATAATTTCTTTTAAATTCCTCAGCTTTTATTTTAAAAATAGCAAACACCAATAGATACAACCAACATAAGCTAAAGCTCTTTGGGGTCCTCAGTAATTTTTAAGTGTGTACGGGAGATCTGAGACCAAAAAGTTTGAGAATCTCTGAGTTACTGCATTTCTTAAAAGAGTGCTCCATGGTTGTGTTTGGGATTTTCTTCCACCCCAATAACCCTCATTGATATATTGACGCTTTCTTGACCTTACCGAAGGTCCCAGCAGAAGATTTCAGACAATGACCTGGAGTCATGTTCCTTTCTTAAAAAGTCCTCAGGGGATTGTTGACTGAAACATCAAGGGATGGCAGCCACGCTACCAGGAATATCAAGCACATGCGTACATACGCAGTGACAACTATGTCTTGATTGCCACCTGGATGACAGATTGTAAAATGCCATCAATTAATTAAAATTTTTCAAAAATGTTAAGAAAAAAATGTGTAACTTAGAGTCAAAGAAATATAGTAGCTATCAGAGCAAACCCCTGTTCTCCTTATAAAAAGTCTGAAGTTAAAAGGCCCTGCCCTGGCAGCATAGTGGTTAGAGCCAAGGCTGCCAACCAAAAAGTCAGCAGTTGGAATCCACCAGGTGCTCCTTGGAAACTCTAGGGGGCAGTTCTACTCTGTCCTGTAGGGTCTCTATGCCTAGGAATCAACTGACGGCAACCGGTTTGGTTTGGGTTTGGCTTTGGTTTAAACACCTAAAGGAAGACCGAAGAAGAACTGATGCATTTGAATTGTGGTGTTGGCGAAGAAGGTTGAATATACTACAGACCGCCAAAAGAACCAACAAATCTGTCTTGGAAGAAGTACAACCAGAATGCTTCTTGGAAGCAAGGACGGCAAGACTGCATCACACATACTTTGGACATGTTGTCAGGAGGGATCAGTCCCTGGAGAAGGACATCATGCTTGGTAAAGTAGGGGGCCAGCGAAAAAGAGGAAGACCCTTAGTGGATGGATTAACACAGTGGCTGCAACAGTGGGCTCAAGCACAGCAACAATTGTGAGGATGGTGCAGGACCAGGCAGTGTTTCGTTCCATTGTGCATAGGGCCACTATGAGTCAGAACTGACTAGACAGCACCCAACAACAACAACAAGTACCTAAACCTCCCTGAAAGCTTTCAGGCCAGCATAATGTTCACATCGTACCAGTTGCCGTTGACTCCAACTCACGGCGACCCCATGTGTGTCAGAGTAGCACTGTGCTGCATAGGGCTTACAATGGCTGATTTTTGGGGACTAGATCACCAGGCCTTCCTTCATGTAGGTTTGACAGTGGCAGAGCTTGGTGAGCCTAAGTTCTAATGTCCAATACAGAGTATCATGCTGTGGTTCTGTTCAGGTGATTTAAGTGACATACAGATACATGGACTGGATGATAGAAGCAACATCTGTTTACAGCTCCTTATGCTTGTTCATTGGCTATTGGTTTATTGATCAGAATTTCATTTAAGGTAAACTTAAAGGTTTTTGACACCAGATTGGTAAAAGTAACATCTGACACCAAAAATAATAATACAGGCGCTGACACTTGATAGGTTTTTTTATTGTGTATAGCAGCTATATTTTGATCACTACGCTGGCCTGAAAGCTTTCAGGGTGATTTGTGTACTTGGAACCTTTTTAAATTGATTTATAAGGAGAACAGGGGCTTGCTGTGATAGCTACTGTATTTCTTTAATTCTAAGATACGTGTTTTTTCTTAAATCTGTTTCTGCTTTATATACTGTATTTCATCAATTCTAAGATATGCGCATCTTTTTATATTTTTAACATCTCCAAAATCAAGATGTTACTTGTAATAGTTTGTCAAAGTTTAATTGGCAGTATTTTCTCTTTCTTATTAGTTCATATAATAATGGTGAGTCTTAAAATTGATGGCATTAGATTAAAGGAAATTTGCCAACTTAATATAGCTTTATAGACTTACAAGGGTCATAATGTTGCCCGTTTGAGTGTCTAATGTGATGATGGTTATATGTCTTACACATATCTCTCTCAAACTTTACAACCCCATGAGGTAAACGGATGAATCCTATTATATGTATGGGAAAACTGGGGGTTACAGAGTTGCCCAAGGTCACATAATAAGTGTTAAAGTTCAAATTCAAAACTAACATGCCTGACTCCAAAGTCTATGTTCCTAAACTTTACGCTCACAGTATCTCTCTGTTTTTAACCATCATCACACTAAAAAATAATCATAACTTAGAAGGAAAGTATTCAGATATACTGAAGGGCAGTTTGGCAGTGTGCATCAAGTTCCTTAAAAATGTTTATCTCATTAGATCCTACTTCCAGGAATATTTCATAAGGAGATAATCAGAATTGTATATAAGATTTTATATATAAGAACATTCATAAAAGCATTATTTATTGTAGTGAAAAATTGTAAAGAACCTAAATGTCAACTAAAATAAGACAAATAAAGTGCGACACATTCGTGTAATAGAATACTAGGTTGTTGTTGTTGTTGTTAGTTGCTGTTGAGTCAATACAGACTCGTGGCAACCACATATGTGCAGAGTAGAACTGCTCCCTAGGGCTCCCGAGGCTGTGACTGCCAGGCCTGCACACAAGGTTTGAACTGCCAACCTTTTGGGTGGTAGTTGAGTGCTTAATCATTTGTCCCTGAATACTAGGTAGCTAATTAAAAAAAATCATGTTTTCAAAAAAAAATTTAAGGACATGAGAAAATGGTTATAATATTAAGTGAAACAAAAAAAAAGGATTCTGCAATGATTATCTCTAGGTGCTAGGATTATTCATTATTTTCATTTTTACTTTTATGTATTTTCTAAACTTTATATAATGAATATGGATGACGTTTATAATCAGGAAAAAAAAAAAATTTGTGTGTATATGCCTTTAAGACCAAGGCACAGTTTTTCATGTCTGTGTAACTGGTTAGGATCACTAAAAAAAAAAAGGTGCAGGTGAAATCACCGAATTTAGTGCTAGTGAGCGTCCTAAAGATGCCTGTTCCAAGTCCTGTCATTTCAAAGATAAGGAAATTGAGGGATTAAAAAAATAATAATAGTTAACATTTACCCAAAAAAAAAACAAAAACCTTTTTTCTTTTATGTGTCAGTGCTAAGCATGTTACTCTGTTTCACTGAATCTTTACAGTATCCTTATGAGAATTGGTCTATTTTTATCCCCATTTATAGATGAGAGAAATTAAGTTAGCTTGCCCACAATTAAGTGGTAAAACTGGGATTTGAACCCAGATCTGTCTGACTCCAGAGTCCTTAAACACTATGTAATGGAACGAGATACAGTTTTCAGGTGACCTGCTCAATATTATTACGTTGCTCATTATTAGCGGATGAGGGATTGGCAGCCCGGTATCTTGACTGAAAATTCATTTAATTAGTTTGTCTGTTTTTGAGAAAGTGTTGTTATTGTAACCAATTTGATTGCAGTGGCCAGTTCCATTATGTACTATCAGTATGAGCTAAGAATCTGTCACTGATACATTCAAATCGTATCTATTCAAACTTTTTCTTTAATCCTCTTAAAATCTTGGGCGATGCAGATGTTCTAGAATTAGATTGTGTGGTGATAGCTGCACAGCCTGTGAATATTCTAAAAACCACAGAATTGTACACTTCAAGAAAAACCTTTCCTCATATGAGATTGCAGGAAAGGATTTAAAAATAGTTATAGTAAGATGTAAAGATCAGAAAGAGACCCAAAATGATGTACTAAATTTAAATTTAAAAAAAGATAGTTTCACATTATACCAAATAAAGTAATTGGTGTACTGTTTATTGACCTTTCCTTGACCCCGAGTGATACCAAAACTGTGCACTGAAAGGGAGGTGAAAGAAATGAAGTATCACAGTAATAGTCATCTGAAGCCAGAAGTTGGCTACTTTAGTAGAAAAAGGGAATTTGGAGTTATTAGCACTGTTTAAGAATTGATTTCTATTGGTGGCCAATACCTGTTATACTCCAAAAATATATTGTAAAATTATAAATTAATCTAGGAAAATTCTCTTCCAATTCTGGTATGATTGTTTTTGTTTTAACAAGTGAACAATGGAGGAAACTAGGTTTACATTTTTTTATAAACTATGAAAGATTTGAATTTTCTATAAATATTCATTGTCAAGAATATAAAGAATTATTGCCACAGGTATTTAATATCAACATACAAATTTAGAAGACATGTGTTTATCAATTCTGGAAACCAAAACCAAACCAAACTACGACTCATAGCGACCCTACAGGACAGAGTAGAACTGCCCCTAGGGTTTCCAAGGCTGCAAACCTTTGCGGAAGCAGACTCCCACAGCTTTCTCTCATGGAGCGGCGGTTAGGTTCGAACTGCCAACTTTTCAGTTAGTAGCTGAGCGCTTAACTGCTATGCCACCAGGGCTCCTGTTATCAATTCTATATAACTACAAAAATGAAGGAGTCCCTGGGCGGTGCAAAGAGTTAACGCTAACCAAAGGTTGGAGGTTCAAGTCCACCCAGAGGTGCCTTGGAAGAAAGGCCTGGTGATCTACTTCCCAAAAATCAGCCATTGAAAACCCTGCGGAGCGCAGTTCTATTCCGACACGCCTGGGTCGCCCTGAGTCGAAGTCTCCTTGGTAGCAACTTGTAGTGAAAATGAAGCTAAGAAATTTTTTAAAATGTCTTTGATAAATTACATTGTATTTAGCAAATATGAAGAATTTGTATAATAGCCATATGGACCTTATACCTTATGAAAATAAATTCTCATATGCTGTAATCTTACTCCTGACTTCCTCTGCTGTTTTGACAGTCTAACCATTAATTAGTTTACAAATGTATATTACATCTTCTTTTTTTTTTTTGCTTCTAATTCTGCATCTTTGCTTTTAAGCACCGAATGTTATCCAGACAAGAAGAACTTAAGGAAAGAGCAAGAATTCTGCTTGAACAAGCAAGAAGAGATGCTGCTTTGAAGGCAGGGAATAAACAGAATACCAACGCAGCCACGCCGCTCAGCACCAGGCAGCTAAGTGATGTGAGGAACTTTGGTTGAAAAAGCCGTAGATCATAATTGTAATCATGGGGCAAGGGGAGTGATTTGCTTGTATTTTTGCTGGATAATTTTTTTTTAATAGACTTTGTGCATTGTAAGTTCTTGCTATTCTTACTGAACTAATAACTTTGTATTTGGAGGAACATATTGTGATAATTCCTAGCCAGCAGTGTTAGCTATGAGGAAAAGTAAAATCCTAGCATATCATTTCCACATATACACAAATAGTCTGTTTTTTGCTTATTAACATTTTTCAATTTCAGTAGTGCTCTGAGGTTGTAGTTTGTCCATGAAAGTTCATTTTGCTGAAAATATTAGAATATGATAATAAACCCAACACCCAGTGCTATCAAGTCGATTCCGACTCATAGCGACCCTATAGGACAGAGTAGAACTGCCCCATAGAGTTTCCAGGGAGCACCTGGAGGAATATGATAATAGTATCTACCATTTCTTGAATACCACTGTGTATTTCAGGTACCGTAATGGATGTTTTACATAATTTTTGTTTTATTTAACCCCATTCAATCTACTTTCCAGATGAGAACACTGAGGCTGGTAGGTAAGATAGGCTGGACGAGATCACAGAGTCAGTAAATGATGAATCCAGAATTTGAACCCGAGCCTTATGAGACTCCAGAGTCATTGTTCTTTTGTATCACAGACTGCCATCCCTATGTTAAACTACATGTTTATATGTATTTTTGTGTAGTGCTTCACAGACAGTAATGAACATGTAATAGTGTTGTTGTTGTTCTGTGCTGTCAAGTCGATTCCTGGAAACCCTTCAACTTAGGGAGACTTGAACCTCTTTGTGAATATGGTGAAAACTATGGCATCCCTCCTCTCCACCAAATTGACGTATACATAATATGACATACTTTTCTTATGAGTCTGCAGATACCTGTTTAAGACCCTATAATCCCAAGCATCGTTTTTCAGACTTTAAGTCTGACACAATAATGGAGTATAAAATTAACTTACCGAAACCAAACCTGTTGCTGTCGAGTTGATTCCAACTCATAGCAATCCTACAGGACAGAGGAGAACTGCCCTGTAGGGTTTCTAAGGAGCACCTGATGAATTTGAACTGTCAAACTTCTGGTTAGCAGCAGTAGCTCTTAACGACTATGCCACCAGGGTTTCCCTCAGTAATTAATTTATTTTTAATGAAAAGAAACAGGATAGAATGGAATAGGAAATTTCAGAATTCATTGCGTAAAGTAAACATAGTATTTTTCATGTGAAAATTTTATTTTGGTTGTGCGTATGTGTGTGTGTGTTTACTGGGCCTTGAAGAAAAATGTATTTTCAACTGGACCATGATCAAAAGCATTTGAGACATACTAATCTAGAGGAGTGAGCTTTTTAAGGAAGAACTTCTATAGCTTTTATGTCACCGTTTTCAATGCCTAGTCATCTGTTATAATTTTTTTGATTCAGTCATTTGTCAGGTATTTATTGAGTGTCTGAATTGAATGCATTCATAGTGACAGAAAGACTAGGCTTCTTCCTCATGAGTTTACATGCTGGTGGGAGGAGAGATGATAGCAAATAAATAAATAAACAAAATAATCACAGAGTATGAAGACTGCGTATATAGTAGAAGGTAATTTGGGTAGGTGGGGGCTTGAGTGATCTGAGGAGAGGACCGCCTGAACTAAGACTTGATGGATGAGAAGGATCTAGTCAAGTGAAGAGCCACAGAAAGAGTATTCTCTTTAAAAAGAAAGTTATTTTTGTTGGTATTATATTTGTGATAAATTTTGTTTCATAATTCTTTCAAGCTCTCAGAAATGTGGAAAATTTATACCTTTATATTTTTCAAACATGTTAATTTTAGATTCAGAATACCTGAGATTTAAATGACCTGTCTGCCAAGCGAGTTTTTTAAAATTGCAGTCATTTTACATGTGTAATTTTATATATATTAATAATTATCATCTAGTATTTGTTGAGTACTTACTATATGCCAAGCCAGATTCTAAGTGCTTTTACACGAATTTTCTCATTTAATTATCACAACTGTATGAAGTAAGTATATTTATCTATGCTTTATGAGTGAAAAAAAAGACACACAAATTAATGATAATAAGTTAATAACAAATAGGCCAGAAATTGAACCTAGACAGTATGACTTCTGACATCATGTTCTTAAACATTGTGTTGTATTTCCTTTTCATTTAGTCCTTTGACATCCTTGCAAAGTAGGAATAGATATTATTGTATCCGTTGTAGGTTTAGGAAAGTGAGTTCTTAAAAAAGTATTTAAATTTACCTAGGGACACAGACAGTGGCAAAATGGGCTCCGAATTCAAGCATCCTGACTCTTAAAGCTGTTTATTCTTTCATTCAGTTCATTCATTTACTAGTTTGACCTTCAACAAATATTTGTCAGTCTGCTCTTCTGTACCAATAACTTTACTTACACTTTTTCTTTTCCAAGTGAAACTTAAACCTTTAATAAATAAATTTTAATATTGTGAATTCAATATCAGAAGCTAATTACTAAAACATCTCTTAGTCCATGTCTGTGACACCTTACAATATTCATAAATTATATAACTTGAATTTTAAGGAACATACTGCTGGTGAGTTCATTGACTTAAATACACTTCTACACTGCTGGTGGCATGTAACCTGCCACCCCTCTCTGGAAAGCTATTATGCATCATCAAGAAATCCCCATTCCCTTTTACCCAATAATTCCACTAACAAAGCTCCATAAATACATAATTATCACAATGCTATTTATAATACCAAAAATTTAGAAATGGCCTAATGCTTAAAAATAGAATGATTAAATAATGTAAATACATATAATTGTTATGTAGCCATTAAAATTATCTAGTTAGTAATTTTTTTATTACATCTTAGATGAAGTTTTACAGAACAAACTTGCTTCTCGTTAAACAATTAGTACACTTATTGTTTTATGGCATTGGTTACCAACCCCATGACATGTCAGCACTCTCCCTTCTCAACCTTGGATTCTCTGTTACCAGCTTTCATGCCTCTTCCTGCCCTCTAGTCCTTGCCCCTGGGCTGGTGTGGCTTGTGAGTCTCGTTTTGTTTTATGGGCCTGTCTAATCTTTGGCTGAAGGGTAAACCTCAGGAGTGACTTCATTACTGAGCTAAAAGGATGTCCAGGGGCCATACTTTCGGGGTTTCTCCAATCTTTGTCAGGCCGGTAAGCATTGTCTTTTTTCGTGAATTAGAATTTTGTTCTACATTTTTCTCCAGCTCTGTCTGGGACCTTCTGTTGTGATCACTGTCAGAGCAGTTGGTGGTGGTAGCCATGCATCATGTAGTTGTGCTGGACTCAGTCTGGTGGAGGCTGTGGTGGTTGTGGTCCATTAGTCATTTGGACTAATCTGTCTCTTGTGTCTTTGGTTTTCTTCATTCTCCCTTGCTCCAGACGGGGTGAAGCCAGTGGAGTATCTTAGATGGCTGCTCACAAGCTTTTAAGACCCCAGCAAAAAGTAGAATCTTTGATGTGGTGACAAAATATGAAATTGCTCACTACAGATGATCTAGTAAACAAAGTAAATACCGTGCTTAGCTTGCCTGTTGGATAATTCACCCCTGAACACATCTTTTTTTCTCACATGTGAGCTATTCAAGGACCTTGCATTCCCAGCACCAACCACTCAGTAAATGTGGGTTTAATGAAGAAACGAAGGGAATAGTGACAGGCTAATTTTCATGTCCTCTGAATACCAACTAATAAAAAATGAGCTTAAATATGAAAAATTTCGGTTGCTTTAAGGAGTTTCTTGGTAGTAAAGCTTTGTAAACAGAAAAGAAGTCTCATCTGAAGATCATTAAAGCAGAATGGATTATCACCAGGCAAAGGAGGCTAAAGTGTCCCCTGTCTTGAGGTGACTTTGCCACTTTCAAACTGAAGGCTCCCTGTATCCTTTCCTGCCTGTTCTTTAATCCTACATTATGATACCTTCCTTAGTTGTTACGTAGGTACACACCAAATCCTCACACACACACCTGCTTCACCCATATTTTGGGACCTCTGATTAGAGTTCACCTCCCAGATCTCCTTGAATCCCAACACTGTACTTACTGAACACTCCCTCTTATAATTAGTATAGCTTTAGGCTGGAAGGTTGGGAAGCAGTTTCTAAGATACTGAACACAATTCTTGGTAGTCTTATCTGGTGGATCCTTAGGTACAGACTCTACTTAAGTTATCCTCAGAAGAATTTGAACTTTAATTTCTCTTAAAAGGCAACTCACAAAGCCAGGTACTGCAAACCTTTTAATTTTCTTATTTTGCCAGAACTACCATTATGTATATTAAGAAGAACCTGCTACAAGTACATATTGCCTTTTAGTCTTTTTTAGGGGAAGTTGTTTACGTGATTTACGTCGTATCTCTGTGCCTTTAGATATTCATTTAGCATGTTTCAGGTGTTCCCTGAAATTACTTTTCTGCAGAAGACAAATTCCGTCACTCTTTTTCCCTTGATCTCTCTGATTTATATTTCTTTGCTTCCTATTCCTTTTGTACTAGGAAATTTTCAAGTGTTGCATTTTACTAATGCAACTTTAGGTGTCATATTTGTTTTGTTCATTGTTTTCAAAATATACTTAAAGTCAGCTTTACAACTCTGAAGTTTATCAGGTCAATAGTCTAGCCATAACATGATCCAAAGGAACCTTCTTGATTACGTAATATATAAAAAGACAAATTCTGAGGAAAATGTGATCTTTGTTTTTCAATAAAGTATTTCTTTTTAATGATTTTTCTTTGTTACTGAATTCCCTTCCACTTTTCCCCTGGATACGTGCAAAGAGAATTTAACAAGCTAGTCTATTTCAGACTGTTTTGCTTATTACTTTGCGTTGGGATATATATATATTTTTAATACGTATAATAAGCACTTTTACTTAAAAAAATTACAGTTCAAAAGATAATACTCATGTTATCACATAGATACCTGAAAAGTTTGCATTTAATGTGCTAAAGTTTTGGATTGGTATACTCTAAGAAGCTAAAGGATGACGGTTGTACCCCCAGTGCTCAGAATTATTAGGATATTCATGAAGGACTTCGAACCCATCGGAAGAGTGATGCCACATACGTTTAATTATTACTTTTATTTCTTTAAGAAGGAAAAAGTCTATTTTAAAAGTAAAAAACACTTGCTGTAGAGTCCACACCAATCCAAACCAAACCAAACCGCTTGGCGCGGAGTGGACTCCAGCTCATGGCGAGCCCGTGTGTCAGAGTGAAACTGTGCTCCAGAAGGTGTTTAATGCTGATTTTTTGGAAGTGGATCACCAGGCCTTTCTTCCAAGGTGCTTCTGGGTGGAATTTGACCTCCAACCTTTTGGTTAGGAGCCGAGAGCTTTAAACGTTTGCACCACTCAGAGACTCTATCTTATAAATAGAAAGTCTTAAAAGAGAATCAGGATGATTCTTTACCCGAATTAATCTAATCACCTAATAGTCAATTTATAAATGTTTTTGTTTTTCTCGATAGTAAATTTTGTAGCATAATAAGAATATGGTTTGCGGATAGTGTTTACATAGGTAGAAAGGTCAGAAAAGAATTAATCTATTGTAGAAAGATGAAGTTTTTTTCCCTGATATTTAATCTAGAAATGTAATGACCCCATTACACTCAGTTGGCATAAGAATCTGCCCTCTCTTGTCAGGTTGTTGTATTTGTTGTTAGTCCCTGTCGAGTTGACTCCAACTCGTGGTGACCCCGTGTGTACAGAATAGGGTTTTCAAGACTGTGACCTTTCAGAAGCAGATTGCCAGGCCTGTCTTCCAGGGTGCCTCTGGGTGGGTTCAAACCATGAACCTTTCAGCTAGCAGTTGAGCATTTCAGTTAGGCAGCAGGACCAAACTGCAAGTCAGCAGCCAGTACTAGAAGGTTTTCATGAATATTTTAATCTTCTAAAGAAAACAATCTCTCTCTCTCCCCTTCTCTCTCAGGGAAAGGAATTATAGTTTGGTCAGTTCTTAGTTAACTTCAAAACTGCAAACCTAAAAAGAGACGTGACTTTTTTTTTTTTTTAACTGGCCTTTGGAAATTAATCCAAATGGCTTATTGGTGAGAATCAAGAGAATGCAAATTGTTCTTTGGAGAATTAAACCTTTAAGGGATATTTTGTTGGTATGAAGGGATGGGGCATCAACCTTGTACTTTTGATGTTAATTGGAAAATATTGATTTAAAAGGGACTAATCTGTCGTGCTGATAATTGTAGCAGATTTTGATAAGATCCAAATAATCAAAGAAGCAGTTACCATCTAACTGGTAAAAAAACAAACAAACCAGTAAACATCATTTTGGTAATCCTCCATAGATAGTAACTTTTTCAGTAGTTTTCCTATATCTGTTTCCTTAAGTATATATCATCATAAAAATGTACGTGATATAAAATTATGTTTTTATGAATATTAGCTGTGTTACATTTAAATGGTTAGCCTCTAGGGATCAACACTTTAAAATTAAGTTTAAACTAAAATTTTTGTTTCCTAGTTACACATATAGGATCACTATGAGTCGGAATCGACTCAATGGCAGTGGGTTTGGTTTTTTGGTTTTAATTACACATATTATCAGGTCTATTATTAGGAAGAAATATGTTTTTAACTTTGCATTTATAATTTCATTTAAAAAAACATTAGCTCAGTTATTATAAAAGGAAATCTAAACCCTTTAATAATATATACAGTGAGAATTTTGTTTTATTCAGGGAATTTTATTCACCATATGAGGTAGAATGTCTACTCCCAGAGCACTGGGATTAAAATGTATTCCTTATTTCTTACTTACTCCAGCACAGTCGCCAGAAGGTTCAATGTACATAATCTGTGTCAGACCAGTGAGACACTTTAAATGTATAGCTCGTCTTTTTTACAGTTGCGTTTTAGAGAAGAATGCCAGTGCACTTTCTGTGTTCAACATAAATACCTCTGTCCAAGTCTGTGGTTTTTATTCATTATTACTTAAAAAATAGTTTATCTAGTATGTCTAAATTTAAGTTGATTTGAAGTCTGCAATCCTGACAATGGTTACTAGACTGCTTAGAAAACATATTGTTAGCTTGCTAGCATATCTTCAAAGTCACATAAAACACCGGCATTGTTGAGGGGGAAAAAAAAAACTCAGGCATCTCTTCTCTTATGTGGCCACAAACCCCTAGCCTGAAAAGTCTTATTTATGTGAGATTGCCATTGAACGCATGAAGCTAGGGCTAGGTGTCTAAGCATCAGGGACACTCCTTTTATGCAACTCTTAATGGCCATGGACGTTTTCCCTGTGACTGTTCAGTGTAGTGGTGAACATCCCAGGATGATATCATCATTACTAAGAGCTGTATTTTATATTGCCTATTCTGTTATTGCCTCAGCATGCACAGGGGTAGAGTTTCAATCTTTATTCATTTCGTTTTTTAGTGTTTCTTTTGTTCTTCTTATCATGTTCTGGCTTTCCCAAGGATACATGCCTTGACCGAAAAGTCACGTGTGCATTACTAATTGTGTGCTATTGTGTTTACAGTTCCTAGCGGTGGCACTGTGAAGCTGCTAATGCCTTTGCTTCACTTGATGTAAAATAATCTGAGTGTCTTTGATAGCAGTGAAACAGTATTAATTGTTTTGTACATTTCTTGGTCACTCTTCTTAGGTGGTCTTCATAATCTATTAGAACTTTGAGCCAGATTTTTGTAAATGTCATGCCTCCAGCAGTGATTAAATTGGTAATTAATGAATAGTCTTTGGCAATCTAAACCACATCCCGTTAATTTTCCCTTTTGAGTTTTTAGAAGTTGTCTTCTGTGTCAGAAATCATTGTGCCACCTCGCTATATGGTCCCTTGGCATGAAACCACAGTGGCTTGATTTTTGCAGCCATTAGTAGATCAGAGCAGTAATTTCACAGTATTTTGGTCAAGGTAATTATAATACCAAGAACTGAGAAGATTTGAAAATTCACGAAAGAAGTCCAGAAATACCAGGTGAGCTTCCTTGTGTTCACTGGAACGTTATGATTAGTTTAATTGGTCTTTGTTTGATTTTAGCCGCAGAAACTCTTTGTGCCACAGCAGTGCAGTGACTTTATACTTGAGTGTTTCTGACCTTCTTTGACAAGGGTGGGTGCAAAAATGAGCCCTTTGAAATAGTCCCCTTCCCCAAGGGGGTTAAACTGTATTTTAAAACTTAACTATAGGAAACAAAGCTAATTCATTTCTCCATATTGTTCTATGGCATGCTTAGCAAGTTTATTTTCTGTCTCAAAGCGTATGCAACTATTATTATTATTTTTTTTTTAACTATCAGTCTTTCCTGCACGTGAGATCTTGTTGGAGCTTCGATATCGTAAGAGAACCTAGCAGTGCCTTAATGAGTGAGACTGAAATGTGGCTTTCCTTTTTGTCACAAAATAGGTGAAAGTGTCCCCTGACTTGACTGATTGCTTATGTGTATATTAGACCTCGGCGATGCATTGTGCACATTAAAGTTTAAGGACTCACTTGCCTGTTGGCTTCTGAAAGGATTGTCGTGGTCACCTTTTCTGGAAGCCCTTAATGAAACCAAATAGCTTGCTTGGACTTTGGACCTAACCATCGGGGTGTTTCATGCAGTCTTGTCAGTTGATGTTCATGAATTGACTTGAACAAAGATCAAAGTGTTCCTCCAAATGAAGAATCTGCGAGACAGCTCCTTCAATTGCGCCACAAGAGCTAATCAAGCCATCAGTTCTTTATGCACTCACTCTACATGGCTTTAAGAATTTAATACCAAGTGATTTGTCAGTACAAATTGATATTCTGATTTTATGCTTTTCTCTTGCCTGGTTCTCTTCCACTGTACCCCATTTCCTACAAACTGGGGTAGGGGGGACACAGAAGACACAGCTGCTTTTTACGACTAAGTTTCAATAAGAACCTTATAATTTAAAATCAGGTATTAAAGTTTACGAATACAAACAGGCCAAGAACAAGTTACAGTTTAAAAATAAATGGTATTCATAGGCCATAATGCTAAATATACCGCCAAATTTTTAGGATGAACAAAGGATTATCCTAGGGTCTGTTTTGTTTCTATTTTTGTTTTAGTCATTTAATTGATTTGATACTTGAAAGAACTTTGTCTCAAAGTATTCCAATTGCATCAAAGTATTGATTTTCCAAGCTTAGATTCAAAGGAAGTTATCTGAAAATACCTTGTAAGTTCCCCCCCCCGCCACGTTAATATAATTTGGGGAAAGGGAATGATAGTTTAGGAAGAATTTTTTTTTTCCTATCTCAGAAGCAGTTTTTAAGGGATTTAGCCTTATTTAGCCTGAAGGTCTTAGCACTAATGAGAGCACTTAAATTACGTCACTTAAATTAGGCCGTTGATTGGACAGCTCATCTATCAACTGAAGCGTGAGAATTTGTATCTGGGGTACCTTTTATACATTTTAAATGTATCTGTACCTCCGTGACTTTGTACCTTTCCCTGAGTACTTTAATTGGTATCTCTATGATTGTGGTTGTGTGTAATATAAATACAACCAAAAGAAAGAGACTCCTGTATTATTTTGACCATTAAAATTTGTATTCGAAAATCATTAAATTTTAAATTACGACTTTGGCATGAAAATCAAATTCAGGTACTTATTTTCTTAATAATGAAAATTCAGTGAAGAGAAAGTATTATTCTGAAAGATACATTTGATTGTTTTTTGTTTTAGGGGCAACTACCATTTTCCAGCATTTTTAAAGAATACAGTGTCTTAATTAGATTTGCAACTATTCTAAAGATAGTATGTTCCCTAACTTTTCGACATTTCAAATTTTTAAAAGACATTGAAAGCCCCACACTGGCCCGCGCGACGGGCAGCCTGTGACAGCAGTTTTAGAGAGCTTCCTGGACTATTTGACAAGGTTTCTCAGCGCTGAGGCCCATATGCTGGAGCCTTTAAGCTGTTTCTTCCTATCAGTTTCATTATCACCTGCCTCTGAGTCTCCAATATCATCAGTAAGCACATGCAGAATCATAATTATGCCATGTACAAGTTCTTTGATAACATGTACAGTTTTCTTCTTAATTCTTTATCAAATGCATTGATCGTGGCATGTGTGCATTGATCCAGGTCCGCCATCTGGCTGTGTGTGATAAGCACGGTGGCATCTTTGCATTTCCACTGTCATTCATGGCGCTACAATTTGGCTGCAGGGGAGTAGTGGCTGGGATTAGCCCTGTTCTGCTACTTACTTGCATTTTAAGTTGACACCTCTACAGCGGCTCAGACCACATTACAAACTGAAACACATACGCACGACTTAGTGATGTGACACTTCTCAATAAGCTTACTCCACCAGCTACTCAACAATCTGTAATTGGATTTGTAGGAATAACAGCAAAAGATTTCCTAAGAATTGCCAGGGACAGAAGGTGAAGTTTTCTCATTATTGGCAAAAGGCTAGGTATAGATCCTAGACGATTGGTATTTTCCATTAAAAACAAGCTGCCAGCAGTTTGCAGGACATTAAAAAAAAAAGGGACTGGCAAGGCATACGGTTTTCACTTGTCCTTTACGTTTTGATCACTTGTATGTTATGGGATTTTTCCAGTAAAACTGAGAGGAGGAAAAACTTTCAAGTGTATCAGTAATGTGGCTCCTTTGTTATTTGAGAGATATAAAATAGCAAAAAGACAGTGTGTAGGTATTTTCTTTGTGGAAGAATAAGAATTCCAAAACATGGTTAACTAAGGAGACTTTTCTGACTGTCTAACCTGACAAAACAAAAAACACTCCTTCCTATGTTGCATGTATCTGATAACCAAAAAAAAATCTGGTAGGCCTGCCAAAAATTCTTGTTTTATAACATCACTTTTTTTTCTATCTCAAACATCAAGTTTACACAGGAGAAAAGCCCTTAGGTGAGGCGCTATAGAAGTTAGCGCCTAAAACTGAATAAGCAGTTTTTAGACGCCCTGTACAGCATAGCTTTTGAGAGACATAGAATATGTCATCTTTTGGGCTGGGTACAGTGTGTTCTCCTTACTCACGAAGGTGTTCCTAGCTTTGCCTGCCCCGCATCACTCTTGTCAAACGGCTAGTCGCTATCAGCAGTTTTTTGCAATCTGGTTGTTCTGAGTGGAATCAGAAGTTGTTGTTTATAAATAAATAGTTTATAAATAATAAGAGTTACAAAGAAGGAAGGTCATGGACGTTTTGAGACAAAGGCAGGTATTGGTAGAGCGTTAAATTCATCATAAAGTGATCCTTATTGATAGCTTTATTAGCAGACATCTTGCAGAATAATTTATGAGTAGAGAATGTCATTTCAGTATCTGGACAGGAAATGAAGTAGTATGAGTGTGTGTGAGTGTGTATAAGGTGGTGGGGAGAAGAGAACACATCAATTTGAATACTTAGAAATGTTCTAGTAAAAAAGACCATAATATGAAATGGTCATATTTCCTTTTAAAATGACACATGAATGTCATACTTCTGAAGGGTTAAGTCCTATTTATCTGAGTGGAACCTCAGGACAGTTTTGCAGAATGCTTTAACACAAATACCTATGGTTTATTTTGACGTTACATTTTTTTGTTGGTTTCTTCACTTTATATACTTGAACTGTTAGACCTTTTACTTTTTTGCTGAGAAAGATGTATTTGTAGCAGATTAGAAAAGCTAAACTGTTTCTTTACATTGAATAATCAGCCTGTCATGACAAATCTATCTCCTTCTGCATGAGTAGGTGCCAGTCTGACTGGCTTCTTTTAGGCTCACACTGGGTTTTAAGCTGGATCCATGTGCGTGACTGGCAGTGCATTTGTTGGGCCAGATCTAAGGAGCCAGAGAGCGTTCAGCTCCTTTTTGCCTACAAAAGAGCAGCCAGACAACCAGCAAGAGGCCTTGGATGTAACACAAGGTGATACTTACTTAGTCAGCCATTCTTCTTTTTTTCTTGTAATTTTTTTAAACTAAGAAGTTATCAATTTCACAAAGAAAAGAGGAATTAAATTATCAAAGGGTCCTCTTTTTTGAGGCCCAAACTCTTTCCATTAATTCTGCTAATGTAATTTGAAGTTGTCAAAAACACAAAATAATTGCTTTTATAATCCTAAAGTAATTTAGAGAAATACACTACCTACTAAGAATTAAAAATATTAGTTGAATGAATGAAAGAAACTGCTCACTGATGTAAAATATAAAGCTTTATATTTCAGATTGCTCCCAGATATATAAAGGAAAGCTCATTCACAGCATTAACTTGATCATGCTGTCTTACTTTTGGAATTCTTTATTTGTATAGCATGGAATGCCAGCACTTAGGCAAAACAAATGCTACAATTAAAAATAATATCTGCTGTATATTGAAACAAAGAGAAAAAACGAGAGTGTGCTATATTCAGTTTCGTAAATTGAATACCAATGAAAGTCTAAATTCTTAAAATGCATGTCTACTTTCTTCTGAGTCACTTTATATTTCCTACTCATATATTAAAAACTAGAGCTCAGATTTAAATTCGCATTGTTTACTATTTTGCCTATGTATTTTAAACAAATCCAAAATTTATTACTTACTACTAAAATAAATGTGATTCCCAGGGTTGATCAAAGATTTCCTCTGACCAGATGGGACAAACTTGAGAAAGATTTTGACTTTCCACTCTGTTTTGCAACAAGAAAGGCTGATTTTTTTTTTTTTTTCTTTCTTTCTTTCTTTGTTAGAGAAACAGAGATCAGACCATCCCCAGAGAAATGAGCAGGTGTGGCCATTTCTAAGCATGTCTGCTTATATTACAAACCAGCATAAGAAAAGTTTGAAATGGATTGAAAAGATCTGCTAAACAGTTTTAATGTTTCACCCTAAATCCTGTTTATTCAGTCAAGAGCTGATCAAGCTGGCAGTAAAATATCTGGTCTATCCAAACCTTTAAGGATCTTGTAGTTTTATTTTTTATTTTCATTCTGTCTTCTGTGGCAAGTGAATAGGTGCACTTCAGTAATCCTCGCCTCTGGACAAGCACAGAATTTTTTTTCTTTTCTTTTTTTTTGCCCTTTCTGAATGCCTAATAACAGAGCCTTGCTTCCTGTCTAATGATGAAAGAGTGGCAGTCAAGTTCTTTTTCTTAGTTCTACTACAAAATTGAGGAATTTCATGGACCATTTTGAGAGCAGAATCCTGTGAAATATCAGCAGTATTAAGTAAAGCCTTCTCCCTCTTTTTTTTTTCCATTTTAGGTGGGTTAAAATTTATTTAGCCCGATTAATAGGAGTCTAGTACAAGTTTTTTTTATTAATAGGAGTCTAGTTACAAGTGTACAACACTGAAGACAACACCAGTAAGTGCAAGATATTGTGCTTTTGAGGGACGTGAAGGATATGGAATTATGGTTTTTGTTATTTGCTTGCTTTTAATGGAAATAGGGTGCTTTGTTCTATTAGAAACACAATTTTACAAAGGGTAAGGATGCAAACTGCATTATTGGAAATAATGTATTTTTTAAGTTTTGTTAAAGCTTATTTCATGAAAACGTGTCTGGATCAGACATATGTTTCTTAAATAGAAAGACTTTTCAATCTGTTTTTTTTCCCCCGCTGATTGAATAAAAATATCTAATGTTATGCAGGACCCTTGGGTGGGTAATGATCTCAGCAGCTATGCCGACTGACAGTTTCTCCTGTTCTCATTCACCTTCACAAATCCATGGCATCATTTTTTTGGCTAAAGTAAATGTCTGTTGGTGATGTTTGCGGCAAGTATAAAAAGGACCCCCCATGGCAGCCATTTTTATTTGATTCCTAAGACCCAAAGGCTGCTGAAAGAACAAGTGAATGAAGTTGAGGATTGGAGAAGCTTGATTTTCTTGTTCTCTGTGAAATGAAACTCTAGGCTTTTTCTTCCCCTTCCCCTTGAAAGCAAAAGTCTGCTAGGGGGTTGTAGCTGTGTCAAAGCCTCTGGGATGCCACTGCTGATCACTTTAATTACTACGACTAAGGAGGATAAAATTAAAAGTAGCACCATTGAAGCAGTGGAAGAAAGCTTGCCTAGATGTCGGTGAACTGTGAAATATAAAAATTGCATACCAATACATTGTTATGGAAAGGAAACAAGGAATTACATTACTTATTCCTGAAGAGTTTGTCCTTAAATTGTCAAGTTTCACTTGTGCATCTATCTATAACAGATTGTAGACCATTTCAGAATGATAAGAAAACTAGTAACTTGAAGATATGCTGGGCTAAATATTTTTTCAGTGTATGTCCAATGTGGTTAGTTCTGATTCGTCGTCCATATTTGAATATTTTAAATGCATTGTCTTGAAATATGGGCCTTTTTTTTGCACCATAACAGGACTTTTGCCTTCTGAAGATGTGGTAGCAAAGAGAAACGCAAAGCTTAAATGTGCTACATTTAGCAGTTTCCTCAAGGTTTATAATTTGAGGTCAGGAACCTAAGTTTTAAATAAATGTGAACAAACTAGTTTCTCATCACCTGTCTGTATTCAGTAGCACGAAGGGGAATTTAACCTGATTTGTATAGCCCAAGTGTAAGTAAAGAACTGTGATTTTAAAAAAAACAATAAAAGTAAGGCCTCAGAAAACTACTCTGACAACAGTGATGCAATAGATAGGACAAAGGCTTCGAAATCAAATGAACACCGATTTTGATTCTTACTGTGCCGTTTACAAGATGTATGACCCTGGGCAGTGTATGTAGGTGCAGGATCTGGTTTCTGTCAAATAGTAGCTACCTCGCGGGGTTGTCAAGAGGCAATGAGAGAACACATGCGAGGGCACTGTGCACCAGGCAGAAATGTATTTACTCAAAAATCTGTTATAACTTATAAAAAGATGGTAACAGGGAGGGAGACCTCCCAGAAACACAGCTTCCATAAAACCTTCCAAAGAGTATGTCCATTTTACAAAAGCTAGATTTAGCCTATATAACTCTTCTAGCCCTAAGCACAATGAAACCTGTGAGAGCCCAAACTGCCTTGTTTTTCCAGGTCTTGCAACTTTTCTATCACTTGTTTTAGTGGAAGCTATTTGAGTTTTCCTTCTCTGACAGGTTTCCACCTTACACAGGTTCTGGCTTTCACAGGTTTTGCTATAATACTATATAGAAAAAGGTAAGTGTCATCAGACCCAATCTTAGAAATAGGAGGCCTGGCTGCTTTAATTTAGTCAAGTTTGTTTAGACCACAGAGGTAAATGAAAGATACTTAGGTTTCCTGTGTATCAAATTTTTCAAGTAGACTTTTTAATGACAGTAGTTTCCTAAGTTGCCTTACCTGTGCAGCCCTCTCCAGTGAAAAGATTACTTTTCCCCCCAGCAGACATAGTGAATGAATGATTTTCTACCGTGAGTCACTATCTTCCTGTAATGCAGAATGGTCAAAGCAAATAGCAAAAACACACCTCTATACTTGGATAGGTTTTGTCAAACCATCATTGTCAGAAGTAGTCATTATGTATGTACTGAGCAAGCTCGTGCTGAATGCTGTACAAAATCAGTGAAACAACCATTGTTGCTACTTTGTCATTTTATCCCTTGGATGTAAGCAATATGGTTATTTTGAGTAGCTTTTATTGCTATTCAATCTTAAAATATTACTGCAAAAACTGACTTTTAATGGGGCATACATATGAAAATTCAAATGAAATCATTTTATTTATGATGAATCTGGAAATTAATGCTGTCAAACTAAACTGGATTGCGTAATCAATTGCTATAATTACATCTTTTCCATGTGACCTTAACAATTAACTTTTATTTTCACAGTTGGTTCTCTTTGTCTTAAGGGAAGTTAAAAGGTGAGAAAACAAACAATGCAGATCTGCCATCCCACTGGAGAGCTCTAGGCCCAAGCAAAACTGTCTCTGTGGTGTTAGGACGTTAGCAGAAAAGTAAATCAAGGCGATCTGATAGGGAACTAGAATTCTGTCAATCAGGCTCAAGATTTTGTGCTGTGTCCATAAACTTTGTTTACTGTAGGGTTTTATGAGTTGTAACCTGCCCTTGCAGTCTGTTAATGAGGCTAAATCTTGCTACTTGAGAATTGAATTACAGCACACCTCTGGGCTAATGGTTATAAACAGAAAGCCCCATTAGGGCTGCATTCTGATTTGTTCATTTGCATTTTTTTCTATTGTATAGAGAACAATGATGGGTAAATAGGTACAAACAAACAATTTACATGGAAATTGATAAAGTGTCCCTAATTAGTATTTAGAGTTGGTTTTATTAATGATTGCCTGCTTTCAATTGAACTCATGGTAAGCTCTCAGAAACGTTTGCAGATGGGCAGTGTTAGTTCCGGAGAAGGGAGCTGGTAGCTTGTGAGGAAAAAAAAATAGGTTTCCATTTCATATTCAGAAAGCTAGAATCGCTTCTTTCATTTTAACTCAGTTAAGATATCCTCAGACCACTTCATCTTAGTTTGAATCACTGGAATTCCAGCTCTGCAAAAATTTATTATTCACGCGGTGAAATTCACTTAAAACCTAGTTGCCTGAGGCAAATCAAATAATGGTTTTTATTAGAGCTCTTAACTTTTCTTAAGTTTGAAAGATGAAAGTTTAGTAAAAGCTCATTTTTCCTCAATTGGTCATGTAATTTGATACTTTTGGGATCAAATACTTTGGTGGTTAAGAGTAACGGCTGTGGAGTCAAACAGACCTGGGCTGGACTCCTGGCTCCAACATCAGTTCTTTGTGACCTTGTGACTTTAAGCCTAAATATTGCCTTTAGTAAAAAGGAGGTTGTGAAAATTAAGTGAGATAATGTATATAAAGCACTTAGCACATAAAAGCTCAGGAAACATTAGCAACCATCATCATCATCAAACCTGCATTTCCTTTTATTCCTAGTGTATTTTCCAAGTTCAGAAATACTGATAGTGAACACAGTATTTCTGTAGATTATCCCTGCATCTTTAGTCTCACTCTGCCCACTGCCTGCCACTCCTCTGCCTACAAATGAGCTTTAGTCTCTAAATATGAAGAAAGCTACCCCTGAATCTGTTAGACCTAACGTTCTTCCTTTGCCCCTTCCACCATCCGAGAAAGCCTACAATCTCATCTTTCCTTCCTTCTCTCAGGATTCTTTTTTTACAAATCACTTTTCTTATAGGAGTAACCCATCTGCATTATAGAAAATTAGAAAATCCAGACAAATTAAAATATCACATTTCCACAACCAGAGATCTTTAACATGACAACTTCGTGTATACCCTTCCAAATTATCCTACATATGTATATATATGTTGTTGTTAGGTGCCATCGAGTCGGTTCTATACTCATAGCAACCCTTTACATAACAGAAGGAAGCACCGCCCTGTCCTGCGCCATGCTCAGAATTTTTGCCATGCTTGAGCCCATTTTGCAGCCGCTGTGTCAGTCCATATCGTTGAGGGTCTTCCTCTCTTTTGCAGACCCTCTACTAGGCATGATGTCTTTCTCCAGGGACTGATCCCTCCTGATAACATGTTCAAGTATGTGAGACGTTGTCTCGCCATCCTTGCTTCTAAGAGCATTCTGGTTGTACTTCTTCCGAGACAGATTTGTTCATTCTTTCAGCAGTTCATGGTATATTCGATATTCTTCACCAGCACCACAATTCAAAGGCGTCAATTCTTCTACAGTCTTCCTTATTCATTGTCCAGCTTTCGCATGCATATGAGGTGATTGAAAACACCATTGCTTGGGTCAGGTGCACCTAATCCTCAAGGTAACATCTTTGCTTTTCAACACTTTAAAGAGGCCTTTTGAAGTAGATTTGCCCGATGCAATGCATCTTTTGATTTCTTGACTGTTACTTCCATGGGTGTTGCTTGTGGATCCAAGTAAAATGAAATCCTTGATAACCTCAATCTTTTGTCCGTTTATCATGATGTTGCTTATTGGTCCAGTTGTGAGGATTTCTGTTTTCTCTATGTTGAGGTGTAATCCATACTGAAGGCTATGGTATTTGATTTTCATCAGTAAGTGCTTCAGGTCCTCTTCACTTTCAGCAAGCAAAGTTGTGTCATCTGCATAACGTAGGTTGTTAATGAGTCTTCCTCCAATCCTGATGTAATTTTCTTCTTCATATAGTCCAGCTTCTTGGATTATTTTCTCAGCATACAGTTTGCATAGGTATGGTGAAAGGATACAGCCCTGACGCACACCTTTCCTGACTTGAAACCATGCGGTATCCCCTTATTCTGTTTGAATGCTTGGCTCTTGATCCATGTACAGGTTCCTCATGAGCACAATTAAGTGTTCTGAAATTCCCATGTCTACGACAAACTGATAGATGAGTGGGGGATATATATAGATACAGATATAGATATATATGAAGCCTGGTGCCACAGTGGTTAAGAGTTACAGCTGCTAACCAAAAGGCCAGCAGTTCAAATCAGCAGCTGCTCCTTGGAACCTTATGGGGCAGTTCTGCTCTGTCCTATAGAGTCACTATGAGTTGGAATCGTCTCAACGGCAATGAGTTTGATTTTTTCTTTTATATAGTATATATATATATATCTTATATATATATACATATATACTATAAATATATATTTATATGAGTCAGAACTGACTCAACAGCACCTAACAACACCAATGTGTATATGATATATACGTGTGTGTATATATATGTATGTATGTATATATATATTTACATGTGTATTTGTTTGCCAAAAATGATATGAAGTTATTGCTGTACATACTATTCTATTAACTAATTTTTTTTCAGTCCAATTGCATTTCTTCTCATTTAACACTATGATTATATTCAGTTTTGTCTAATTGACTCAGCAATGTTCCTTAGAGCTGATTTGTCAAAACCAGTGTCAATCCAGGACTATACATTGCATCTGCTTGTTAAGTCAGCTTTGTTGTTGGTCATGGTGGTTGACTGGTTGTATGTTGTTGATGTTCATTGGTTGATTTGTTTTCATAGCTATAGCTTGTTAAAGTTGACCTGAATATCCTACCTTTCGGATTTATTAGATTGCTTCCTTGCTGTGTTGTTCAACTCGTTTCTGTATCCCCTCTACTTCTGATTAACTGGAAATTGTATTGGAAGGCTTAGTGGATTCACTTTGAACGTTTTGGGTAGAGTATATGGGTAATATATACTTCATGGGCTTCACATCAAAAACACATATGATTGACCTAACGTTAGTGGTACTGAAACTGACCACTAGATTAGGTGTTAACACTCTGATTTATAACTAGGTTATCCCCTTGCACCTAGAAAGTAATCTGTATGTGTTACTTAAGAATATCTTCCAATTATCATTGCCGTGTAACAGACCACCCCAAACTTAGTAGTACTAAGGGAAAAAAAAAAGTCTTGTTACTGTGATCACAGATTCTGTGGGTCAGGAGTTCAGACAGGGCACAATGGGAATGCCTTTTTTCTGTTCCACATTATCTGGGGCCTCAGCTCAGAAAACTTGAACAGTTGGGGGTGACTCCAAATGGCTGGAGGCTGACATCATCTGAAGGCTTCCTCATTCACATGTCTGGCACCTGAGCTGGGCTGACTCAAGGTTGAACTCTGCTGGGATTGTGCACTGGAGCACCTGCACGTGGCTTGGGCTCCTCTCAGCATGGCAGTTGGGTTCCCAGCAAGAGTACCGAAAGCAAGAATTTAAAGAGAAATAGGCTGAAGGAGTATGGGCTTTTCTGGCCTAACCTTGGAAATTACCAGCAGTACTTCCACATTCTGTTAATTACATACAAGTCACTAAGGCCAACCCAGATTCAAGGGGAGAAGAATTAGACTCCATGTCTTGATGAGGGGGTAGCACAGTCCCAGCAGAAGGCATGTGGGATGGGAGAGATTGGTGCAGCCATCTGTGGAAAGTAGAGTGTACCACAGCAGAGTATGAGTGTCTAGTTCCCCATCATACATTTACCTAAGAGCTTTCATAACAGTTGCTAATCTTTACCAGAACCAGCCATTGCATTATGATTTGCAAAGTGATATTTTTATAATTTTATCATTCATTTTGCATTTATTAGTTGGCATTATTTTGTAAAGTAGAGCTTTCTTTCATTGAATGGGGCTATTTAGTTACCCTAAAATTCAGTTGCTACTGAAAAGACAAGGTAATTGCTTGATTCTTTTAGTTACTAATTTTCAAAGTTATTTTAAAAGTTGCTTCAAATGGTAACAAATGAGTTTTTTCCATTCTACTTTTTGAATATCGTAATGAACTCATGAATTTTCAATTATTCAATATGTGATTTCATTGATTAGATTCACTGTAGCCGTTGTTCTTTTTTATACAGAAATTGTCCCAGTTTGTCCACTGGGAATTTTAAGCTTGTCCTTGGGTCCATTTGACACTCCCGTTAATTTCGACAGCCTTATTTCTAACGACCTCAAAGTTTGTGACAGAATTGCCTAGACTTGAGCTCCACTCATCTAGTTCCTTCTGCTGTCTCTAATGACGTTGCTCACCAAGCTGATTGCCCTTGCTTAAATTTTCAGACTCATCAACCTCTAACATTTCCTGCAGTTGATTACTCCTTTTTTTTCTTGAAAGCCTCTTCTACTTTGATTCTCTTGATATATCAGCGTTTAGTTCTCTTCCTCCTATTTCTTTATCCCCTTTTCCTCTTCTTATCTAAATACAGATGTTTTCCAAGTTTTAGTCAGTGGCCATCCTATCTCTCTACTCTATCTCTTCGGGGGCTTTCATATAGCCCTATAACTTCAGCATCAGCTGTCTAGTCATAATTTGATCGTTCTAAAGCCTATTTATGTTTCTGACCTCACCTTCTAGTATGATTTTCGCTTTTCAAACTACCTACTAACATCTTTACTCAGAAGTCCTGCCAGCGCCTCAAACTCAGCCTGTCTTACCCCAAACCTCTCCCCTCCTTCTTATATGTCTTGTTAACTTTTCTATTTTCATAGTTAGTGTCACAATTCTGCTAGTTGTCCAAGTTTAAAACTTCTGAGTCATTTTTTTTCCTCTCTCCACGTCTAATCATTCACCAAGAATTCGTACAGGTATCAATTCTACCTCTAATATGTTTTTTATACGCATCTCTTTCTATTCCCATTGCCACCTTCCTAGTCCTGCATCTCACTACAGTGTCCTTGGACTGTTACAAAAGCCTCCCAACCAGTCTCTTTGCATTCCCTCTATGCCAACGTAACTTCTACATTATTGCCAAATTAATCCTGTCAGGTACCCCTCTGTTTGGTCAATTCTCCTAGACAAAAACAACAATGGGGTGGGATGGGGGGGGAACTTTAGTTGGCCCCTACTGTCTTTAGAATAAAATATAAGCACTTCACCTTGTTGGACATGGCCTTCTAAGTCCATCTACTCAACAGTTTTTCTTGTCTTTCCATCACTATTTTGCCCTTTACTCAGGAAAACACGACTGCATTCTTTTCCCCCAATATACTTTCTTTTCTCTCTTTCTTTGTAGTACTATTCCTACCTCCCAGTCTCCACCTTCTATACTGACCTAACTGTCCCCAGCCCTGTCTCTACCCACCCAAATTCTACTCATTCTTCAGGCCAAACTAAAAAGCCATTTTTACTGTGATGCCTTCTGTTTGTTTGCCCTTCAGCCGAAAATACTTCCTTTCTCCCAAGTTCTTGCAGCATTTTGATGGATCTCTCTTTGCAGTGACTATTTTTTTCCTTCCCTGTATGTTGTAACCTTTTGAAAGCATAAATCATAGGTTATTCATGCTGAATTTTTGATAGCACCTAGCATGGTGCCAAGGTGTGTAGTAAGGACAGAGATGCACAGATAAATCAAAAAGATAGCTCCTGCCTTCAAGTAGTTAGAATTTAGTGGAAAGGAGGCATCTGCCCAGAGTTACAAAGTAACTTGACAAGTATTGTTTAAAAAAACAAACACACACATACAGAGTACTGTAGTAACGTAGAGGAAAGAGCTCTGAATTCCACCAGGAGGAGGGAAAGATGGTCCAAGGAGGTTTAGTGAATTTAAACTGAATCTTGAGGAATGAGTAGAAGTTAAATAAGATGAGAGAACATCCCATGAAGAAGAAATGACATTCAAAGCCACAGAGGCATGAAACTACATGATGCAGGCAATTCTGTATAAATTGATGTGAGGTTTTATGGAGGTTGGGAGGGTTAGGGGAGATAACCCTGCAAAGGTATGTTGGGGCTCTGGTTTGTTATAATCATGCCTTATTTTATATGCTTTCCAGTTTAAAGAGCAATTTCACATTATTTGTGATTCATAATGATCCTTTTTTAGTAGGCAAAAGCTATTTTAGTTATTTAATTCTCTGTAGTTTTTAGTTACTTTAAATGTCAGAAACTACATCAGATTTTACTTTTCTTAGTGTGTATCTGGTGGGGGGGAGGGAGTTATCATATATAATTTCATGTCATTACTGGGTTATTGTTATTGTTAGTTTTAAAATCAGAGTTGTGTAACTGATAATACTATCCCTACCTCTACTCCAGCCCCTAAAAATACTTAACCATTCTCTATATTTGATCAATATTGTCTAACAGCATTTTCTGCTGTCAAAGGTATCTTGTAGCTAGTTCTGTATGCTTGTATCACAAAATAGCAAGTTAAATTCTATTCTCAAAAAAATAATGTATTAATTGAAATTCTGTTGTCAGTATTATGGTTCTTTTCTATAAGAAGCCTGATTATTTTATTAAAAATAATTTTTGGTATTTTCTTAGTAATACGTATTGCCAAACATTCTTTAAAAGCTAGTTTAAATTTTTAATGGCCATTTTAGTTCAATAATTTGTAAATGTTAAAAAAATAATCTGATGCTAGGATGTCTTTTAAAAATGGTGTGACATCCAGCTGATATAGAGCATCCTATTTATAATGTGGGCCAAGCACTATGCTCTAAACCAGTTACTATCATGATGATCAGATTGAAAATGAAATTGCATTTCTGTCAATTACTGAGTTGGCAACTGTTCAATATATCTTAGCAGCAAGATGAAGAGCGACGTCGGCAGCTGAGAGAGAGAGCTCGTCAGCTAATAGCAGAAGCTCGATCTGGAGTGAAGATGTCAGAACTTCCCAGCTATGGTGAAATGGCTGCAGAAAAGTTGAAAGAAAGGTCAAAGGCATCTGGAGGTGAGTTAAAGAATCTCGTATCATATTCTACAGACAACCCAGAAATCTGCAGTGGACCTTTTGGGACTTTTTATTCTTACTTCAAAATGTTACATCAAATACATAAAGTTTCTAACTTATTAATATGGTGCAGAAAACCTAAAGGAAGCATAGTAAATCAGACAATAACTGTTGCTGTTTTCCAAATCAAAGTTTTGGTTTAATTTTTAGCAGTTGAGAAGTACTTTCTTAGAATATTGCTTTTTCAGGAAATTCATGTACACCATGTGATACACCATGATGCTTCCTTAATTGTACCAAGAGTGAGTAAATTGCAATCAAGTCTTCAACATCTAAATGGTGCGTTTTGAAATGAAGGATTTTCACTTTGAAGCAGATCTTTAGAAAGTAGCTTTAAAGATGCTCTGGCATTATAGCCTGACGTATAAGAATTTTTCATTTACTGGATACAACTTATTGTTTAGTACCCTACCAGTATAATTTGAGTTACGGTACTTTCACGTGAACCTCAAGATATCAACTAAAGTATTCTTGTCAGGGTTACTCAGATGAATAAGTTCCATGTCCGCTTCTTCTTAGTCTCCTTACTCCACAAGGGTCTTCTTCCCCTCCTTACTCCACAAGGGTCTTCTTCAGTGTCTGCAGAAATGATGATTCTAAGCTTGCTGTTGGGATATGGCCTATACTTATAATTGAAGAGAGGTTTAATTTTGCCTCTCAGTGCTCAATTTGGGTGCCTTGATTTTGGAAGGCTTCTCATTTTTATTTAAGAAGATTACATCCAAGAAGTGTGAAGGTTTTTTTTCTTCTTAGAGATATATAACCTATTAATCTACCAAACTTATCCTGAGTTTATCGTAGACTGCTAAGATCACCCTAAAGAGTAGGCAAGTGAGGACTCAAGTAAGACCTTAGAGAGCAGAAACATAGGTAAGCTGTTTGGAGGTTAATGATAACTTTCTTCAAAGTAAAGGCAAACTTATTGCCGTTATTTCTAATTGACTTCTTATATTAAAGTTTACTGTTGTAGAGAGTTCTGTCTAATGCCTATAGTATCTAACCTTCCTTCCCATAAATCTGAAGCTTATTTCCCAAATAGTTATGTATCTGTCCCTCTGGTCTTATCAGAATTTTTATATCTTAGTGAAATCCCTCATCTTACCTTTTCAACTCCTATCATTTAGAATTAGTATTGCAATTTCTACACTATTTCTCTACTACAGTTTTATATAACATCAGAAACTACTCACAACTACATTTGCATAATGCTGTTTGCTTTAATTTATCATTTATAACAAGGTACTTTTTTGATATCATAAAAATTCTAGATTTTCTAAGTATATCTAACAGTCTTTGCCTCCTTTATGTCTGGATGATAGAAAACCCCCAATTCCTTTATCAGATTTTTTTTTTTCCTCCATACAGACTGTTTTAAAACTCCTACTGCCACCTTCCTATGGCATCATAAAGCCATGGAGGAGAAGAGTAGTAATAGGGTGGAAATGTACCTAGTATCTGTTAAGTTTTTTTTTCAATGGTGTGCAGATAGCAATGCTTATGGGCTGTAAACTCTGGGAAGGCTAAGAAGGAAGCATTTTTAATTAATGGTATGGGATGGGTCAGCTATGTAGCTGGTCCTGTCTCTGTAATCTAACCAGGACTAGACTAGGCAGACAGACTTTGTCAGTTTTAGGACCCCAAAATAGGTAGCTTTCCTACTTGGTAATTGGAGAACTCGAAGACCTGAATTTTAACATTCAACAGCCAACGAAGTAGAGAAGTGAGGATTGCACTGGGGAGCTAGCAAAGGAGTACAGATTAGAATGGGGAAGCCAGGTGAGATGGAGAGGGCGAAGGGTTTGACAGACGACTTATGAAAACTGCTAAAGTACCTAGAATCTATTCCCTAAGGGTACCAAAGTGACGATGGTCCACGTCTCCCATAGGACACGCCTTACCTTGGATGCTGGAAGCAGTAATGTATCAGATATTGGGCTCTTAGAGCTAAGGTTGAACTAAAACAGGTGGAGCAGACCTATTCCCTGTCGTCAGAGGAGGGTACTGGCCTCTCTTCCTAAAGATGTATGGATCAGACCCAGTGTGCTCTGGCCTCAAGGTCTAAAGTTAAGCTGGTGAGGCTAGGGCTGAAAAAGGGAAAGGGTAGAATTCCTACCTGAAGTTCAACCATTCATACCTATGCATTTACGTGTCGAGCAGTGCCCACCACTGTGACCAGGACTCAGCAAACCTTTCCTGTAAAGGGCCAAAGTAAATGTTTTATGCTTTGTAGGCTGTGTGGTCTCTTGTCACAACCACTCAACTCTGCCCTTGGATGTAGCAGGAAAGCTCCCTGGAAGATATGTAAGTGAACAGGTGTGGCTATTGTTTACAAAAAAAAAGGCAGTGGGCTTGGTTTGGTCCCTGGTCTGTAGTTTGCTTGACCCTTGCATTGTAGCAAATTAGTAATTCACTTGGATTCACAAGAGTAATTCTTAAATTAAAATGCCCCTGTGAGGTTGACAAATCAGAGGAAAGAATAAATTAGTGTCCACTTTTCCAAAGACTAGTGGGAATCACCAGGTCTGAGAAAGGAAGCTTTGCTAGGTAATAGTGTGAAAGGAGGAGGAAGAAATGATTTGGGACCAGCCTAGATAGAGTAGTAGAAAAGGAAGAGTTGGAAGCAGTGGTCCAGAGTGACAGAGAAGAGGGTGTCATAAAGAAAGGGCAGAATGTTGTACGTAAAATAATAAGGCAGAAACACAGCCTGGGCAATGTGTTGAACACGCTCACCACTAAGACCTATTGTCTGAACTTACATGAAAGCTTGCTTGTTTTTTGTTCTCAAGCAACAACCTGCCTCAGTGAGGAGAGGAAGCTTACTAAGCTCGAGGTAAGGTGTCTTAAAGCTTCACGGTGTCCACAGAAAATACATGCAAGGTATTTTAGGTCATGTACAGCCATGTATTTAAGCAACCCAGTTGCAAGCAGACATAGCCTAATTCTTGTATAATAACAGAATCACACCTTGTCCTTGCTTTTACTATCCTCCATTTGACTTACTTGTAGGGTTTAGGACAGAATCAGATGATATTGGGGTGCGCTCAGGAGTGGATTATCCAAATAAGCAACATAAGCACAGGTTAGTGAAATCATTCACTAAAGATTAAGTAAGTACAAGTAAACCCGTGCTTACCTTGCTTACTGAGTCATCTGCCCCTGTCAGGGGTTGTAAATTTGAAAAGAGGCTGTGATTCTGTAGAAAGGTGCTATGGGGTTGGGAGAGGACAGATGCAATACCTAGAAGCAGAATCTTTGATGTGGTGAAAAAATTATGAAATTGTTCACTACAGATTAGTAAGTAAGCACAAGTAAGCCCTGCTTACCTTGTTTATTGGATGTTCTGCCCCTAGGTGTGCTGCACTTTTTTTTTTTTTTTTCAATTTTGCATCAGTCTGTAGTTACAGACCTGTAATGGTCTCATTTTTAAATCCTTATTCTAACTGTGTGACAGACTTGTAGGTTCATTTTATTGTGTTGATCCCATAGAGCAAAGGTGTTTGGGGAAATGCCTGGTGTTTTGTTTTTAGTTGTATGGTATTGTGGTCTGAGAATGTGGCCTAAATTTCTGTTTTGGGAATTTATTAAGGTTTTTATTTTGGCCAAATAAATGTTAGATTTTTGTGAATGGTGTATGGGCACTTGTACTTTGCATTATGACTGAATAAATGAAACTTTTTTTATTTTGTCCATGATAGTGGTTGTGTGCCTGCATAATACTTATTATTTTAGTTATAGAAAATGGATTTATATAAATATGTTGAGTCAAAATAAAATATTACTGGCCTTCAATAATTTTTATTTTGTTTCTATTAATAATATGTTTTATTTTAATATTGGTATTATGTAATAAATCTCTAATTTCCTTTCTGCTTTGCTAAAACCTAAGTTTTCAATGGTTAACCATAAAGATTCATTTTTAATATCTAGTTTCTTAAACACACACACAGAAAACGTAAGCATATGTATGCGCGTGCACACACACACACACACACACACACGCTCCCATTCTGCTAGAGAATCCGTTTAGAGCTTTTCCACAGGTGTTAAGAAATGTGCAACATTAGCTGTTGAATTCAGGGGTTCATCATAAAACTGAAGTCAGTGATTGGAAAAAAAGTGGAAATCCATTCTTAAGAAGACCTGAGCTTTATAGGAGATCAATTTTTACTCTTGCCCTCCCAAATAGTAATCCTTTTATCTAAGGTTAGCAATACATATATATAAACATTGAGTTAACCTGCTCAGCATTACTGGTGAGTGGTAGTATAGACAGAGATTTCATTTAGCTGGGAAATAAAATGAATGGCACCTGTTTAACATCACATAGGAACCCGGTACTGTATAAGTGGGTAATAAAAAGAGCTACAGTTTTCTGCGTATCACTGGAACCTGCAAGTACCCATATCCGGCCACATTTCCAGACTTACCTGTTTTCATGGCACTGCAATCTTTTTAGACACTCAGGCTGGAGAGTTGATTTTGGCTTCTCCTTCACACTTCCTTTCCCCAGTATCCCTCCCCCCACTACTCAGTATCCAGTCAGTTTCAAATCATGTCATACCCACTCCTGAATTCTTTTATCCCAAGTTAACCAAAAAAGTGAAACCCATTGCCGCTGAGTCAATTCCGACTCATAGCGACCCTGGAGGACAGAGTAGAACTGTCTGACAGGCTTTCCAAGGAGTGCCTGGTGGATTCGAACTGCCGATCTTTTGATTAGCAGCTACACTCTTAACCACTGCGCCACCAGGGTTTCTAAGAGGCTCTCCTTACTGCTTGCCTGGAAGCCATAAGTCTCTAACCTGGATTTCCTACTTCCAACCTTTCTGTTCTCCAGTTTGACATCTAGGTAAGCAGTTTTGCATGAAGGCTGATGTTACATGCATAGTACACTCTAGTGTGTAATCCCTAGACCACCTATTAGAATGTAAGAGTAACAGTATAGAAACAATGTTGAAGCTGCTCTAATTTAGAAAAGACATAAGCCTCAGTGCTTATATTACTACTAATTATTTTATACATACCTCACAACTGATTACAAGGCACTTTGGTTGAAAGCCGCTCCTATAGACTACTTTTAAATTAATCTTCTACATCACAGTGCTGATCATGTTAGAGCCTCAGTGAGGCTTATCTTATTCTAAACAAACCATAAAGGAATAAGTGTTATTATTTTTTGCTGTTGTTGTTAGTTGCCGTCAAGTCGACTCCGACTCATGGCGACCCCGTGTGTGCAGAGCAGAACTGTTTCATAAGGTTTTCAAGGCTGTTTTCAAAAGCTTTTGAAAGCAGATCTTCCAAGGCATCTCTGGGTACATTCAAATCAAACCTTTTGGCAAGTAGTCAAGCACTTAACCATTTGCACCACCCAGGGACACTCCTCCATTCCTACCAAGTACAATTTAAACTTCCCAGCCTGGCCTTCAGGGCTGCCTATAGTTTTACCTTTCAAGTCTTGCCTTCTCTTGTTTTCCTTTAAATAGATCATGTTTGAGACAAGTAAGACTTTATTATCATTCTGTAAACATATCCTACCCTTTCCTGCTTTCATACCTGTAATGTCCTTCCCGCAGTTGTACCTCTTGAAATATTATACTTCTCTAAAAACCAAACCAAACCCAACCCGTTGCCACTGAGTCAATTCTGACTCACAGTAACCCTATAGAACAGAGAGAAACTGCCCCATAGGGTTTCCAAGGAGCAGCTGGGGGATTTGAACTGCTGACCTTTTGGTTAGCAGCTGTAGCTCTTAACCACTGCACCATCAGGGCTCCTGTAAGACCCAATTAAAAGGTTAACTCTTCCAAGAAACAATTCGTGGTGCCATTGGCAAAGAGTTAATCTTTCCATCCTTTAAATGTGCAATGTACCTTATTTTTACCCTCTAACACTTACTGGTCCTACATGGTATTGTAGTAATGTGAACATCTACCTTTAAGACAGAATAAATTCTTGTACAACTTGTTATTTCCTGAACATCTTGCACAGTGTTTTGCAAATTACAGGTACAGTATACAATCAAAGTTTCCTGAAAAAGTAAATGAATGAATGTTACATTTTGTGCTTTCACTCTAGATATTGTTGTTGTTCACGTGCCTTCGAGTCGGTTCCGACTCATAGCGACCCTATGCACAACAGAACGAAGCACTGCCCAGTCCTGTGCCATCCTTACAATCGTTGTTATGCTTGAGCTCATTGTAGCAGCCACTGTGTCAATCCACCTCGTTGAGGGTCTTCCTCTTTTCCGCTGACCCTGTACTCTGCCAAGCATGATGTCCTCCTCCAGGGACTGATCCCTCCTGACAACATGTCCAAAGTATGTAAGACCCAGTCTCACTATCCTTGCCTCTAAGGAGCATTCTGGCTGCACTTCTTCTACAATAGATTTGTTCATTCTTCTGGCAGTCCGTGGTATATTCAATATTCTTCGCCAACACCACAATTCAAAGGCATCAGCTCTTCTTCGGTCTTCCTTATTCATTGTCCAGCTTTCACGTGGATATGATGTGACTGAAAATACCATGGCTTGGGTCATGCACACCTTAGTCTTCAGGGTGACATCTTTGCTCTTCAGCACTTTGAAGAGGTCCTTTGCAGCAGATTTGCCCAATGCAATATGTCTATATTGATTTCTTAACTGCTGCTTCCATGGCTGTTGCTTGTGGATCCAAGTAGAATGAAATCCTTGACAACATCAGCCTTTTCTCCATTTATCATGATGTTGCTCACTGGTCCAGTTGTGAGGATTTTTGTTTTCTTTATGTTAAGGTGCAATCCATACTGAAGGCTGTGGTCTTTGATCTTCGTTAGTAAGTGCTTCAAGTCCTTTTCACTTTGAGCAAGGAAGGTTGTGTCATCTGCATAACACAGGTTGTTAATGAGTCTTCCTCCAATCCTGATGCCCCGTTTTTCTTCATATAGTCCAGCTTCTCATATTATTTGTTCAGCATACAGATAAAATAGGTATGGTGAAAGGATACAACCCTGACTCACACCTTTCCTGACTTTAAACCAATCAGTATCCCCTTGTTCTGTCCAAGCAACTGCGTCTTGATCTATGTAAAGGTTCCTCATGAGCACAATTAAGTGTTCTGGAATTCCCATTCTTTGTTATCCATAGTTTGTTATGATCCCCACAGTGGAATGCCTTTGCATAGTCAATAAAACACAGGTAAACATCCTTCTGGTATTCTCTGCTTTCAGCCAGGATCCATCTGACATCAGCAGTGTTATCCCTGGTTCCACGTCCTCTTCTGAAACCAGCCTGAATTTCTGGCAGTTCCCTGTTGATATACTCCTGCAGCCATTTTTGAATGATCTTCAGAAAAATTTTGCTGGCGTGTGATATTAATGATATTGTTCTATAATTTCCACATTCGGTTGGATCACCTTTCTTGGGAATAGGCATAAATATGGATCTCTTCCAGTCAGTTGGCCAGGAAGCTGTCTTCCATATTTCTTGGCATGGACCAGTGAGCACCTCAAGCGCTGCATCTGTTTGTTGAAACATCTCAATTGATATTCCATCAATTCCTGGAACCTTGTTTTTTGCCAGTGCCTTCAGAGCAGCTAGGACTTCTTTCTTCAGTACCATTGGTTCCTGATCATATGCCACCTCTTGAAATGGTTGAATATCGACTGATTCTTTTTGGTATAATGACTCTGTGTATTCCTTCCATCTTCTTTTGATGCTTCCTGTGTCGTTTAATATTTTCCCCATGGAATCCTTCACTATTGCAACTCAAGGCTTGAGTTTTTTGTTCAGTTCTTTCAGCTTGAGAAATGCCGAGCGTGTTCTTCCCTTTTGGTTTTCCATCTCCAGCTCTTTGCACGTGTCATTATAATACTTTCCCTCTGGATGGCTAGTGATAATCAGTGGTGGATGGTTGGCGACAATAAAGAACTGCACTAAAAAAAAAAAAAAAAGCTTCCTAAAACTGTCAGTAGTAAACTGTCTCTGATACAGAGCAATACTGAGGAAGCGTTCTGAACACCTATATGGTATTCAGTTACTTAAACTACAAAATTATTTAGAGAAGTATTTATGAGGACAATGAAGTTGCAGATGCTCACTTGTATGAACTGAGTCAAATAGTGTGCTGAGACAGTTGATTAGAAAAGATCTCTCAACAGATTGTACTTATACCATGTAGCCATATATAATGCCTTAGCTGTTTCTTTGAAAGTACTTAGCAATGTTTTTATCTCTATGTTTTTTTCCCCCTTGTTCAAATAATGTTAACTATTAATATTAATGCTCAGAATAAGTATTTACTTGGAAGTCAAATTGGTGTTTAAAAATCAACACAGTGGTCTACAGAGAAAGGGACAAATGTTGAGGGATTAAGCCAAACCAAGAACTTCAGAACTTCTCAATTAGAAGAATCTTTGGAATACCTCACTATTAATAAAAGCTGCCCAATAAAAAAGAAACTGTAGAGTAGTAGGGATATTCTTCAGCTCCCAGTCCTAGAAAGCTATTTCTCCAAAACACACTGTGAACAACAGAATTTAAAGCTAAACTTCAAATACTCAAGTCAAGTTATTGCTTTGCTTTTTCAAATGTATAGAATTCAAAATTATTTAACCAGTTTTACCACTAGGAGTATTTATAAAATAGAAATTCTTAATATAAAAAAATTAAGACTCCATTAATTACTTGTGACCTAAAACATTTGACCAAGGATATTAAAAATATGATAAGACTTTCTCATTTCCATGTATTTAATTTTGAATGATAACAATTTTTCCCAGCTTTAGGTCTTCTAAGATGTTCTGTCTTAGTTGTTTCTGAGCTCTTTTGTACCCAAAAAAAAAAAAAAAAATTTATTTTTTTTTTTGTAAAGGCACTGTCTATTCTTGTCTCACTCTTGTCTCTCATTCTGTCCATAATGCTTTTATGATAATAATTTTATTACTAGCACAAGAGCATCCCTGTCTTCATATAGATGGCATAGAGTTACAAGTTTATAAAGTATGATTGGTTTCTTTAGGCATTTATACGTAATAAATGATAAAAGTGTAAAAGTTAGAAATATCATTTGATGACCATGTCACTAAGCCAACTTTATTTTTGTGTGCTGTTATTAGAGATTACTAATAGATTACCTTTTAGAATATAAGGACACAATAAGCTCAGTGATTCAGAGACAACATATGACAAATTGTCAAAATCCTTGCATCTGCTTTGATATGGCAGTTCATTTTTGATATATGAATGTAAAATATAAATGTTAATCCAATAGTGAAAAAGTGACTTAAGACTGAATTCTTAACTTGCTTATCTGTGCCAGACTTGAATATGAATAACTGTCATTAAAATACTAATTTTTTTCTTTAGTGTTTTAGACAAATGATATAAACTAGAAATATTATACTAACATTATTGCTACGTGTTCCTACAGATGAAAATGATAATATTGAGATAGATGCTAACGAGGAGATTCCTGAAGGCTTTGTTGTAGGAGGTGGAGATGAACTTACTAACTTAGAAAATGACCTTGATACTCCGGGTAATTTCATGTTATAAATATTTTGTGTCCTGCTGCATGGCAAACTTGATGGCTATATTTTTATTATCTCTTCAATGATAATAATAAGTTCTTTCTGTAGTTTTATTACATCTCATGTCCTCCCAGATCATTTAGTTAAATCCATCTTCCATCCATTTTGTTATTTTATTTTAGATTTAATATTAAAAATTTAGCAATAAAATTGGAATCGCAAATTGTACTCTGTGTTCTCTTATGACTAAGATTCACTTTTACATTTATGATATATGAGACAAGTTTTAGGCATTCAGTAGTCGCTTCCCTTTGTCCCAGCCTAAATATTTTGATGTGACCTTGTAAGGTATGGGTGAAGAAAAACAAACCCATTGCCATCGCGTTGATTCCAACTCATAATGACCCTATAGGACAGAGTAGAACTGCCCCATAGGGTTTCTTAGGAGTGGCTGATAAATTCGAACTGCCAGCCTTTTGGTCAGCAGCTGAACTCTTAACTACCGTGCCACCAACTCTCAGAGTAACCATAAACCAAAAAACCAAACCCATTGCTGCCGAGTCAGTTCCGACTCATAGCGACCCTGTAGGGCAGAGTAGAAATGCCCCTTAGGGTTTCTAAGGAGTGCCTGGTGTATTTGAACTGCTGAATTTTTGGTTAGGAGCTGTAGCTCTTAACCACTACACCACCAGGGTTTCCGGAGTACCCATAGAATACCTTAAAGATAAATCTAAACCATGGATCAGATTTTCTTACCTATTTTAGAGTTGATAGTCATTTTAGTTGTTAATATTATTTTGCAAATATTGTGTTTTCTTTAAGTATTTAAATATCACTACTGATAAATTATACTATGCATACTTACAGCTAATTACAGTAAGAGGTTTTAGTTGAGAACTCCTTATATAGACTGCTGTTAAATTAGTCTTATATCAACAAATCAATAAATCTCGTATCAGGAAATCACATTCGAAATTGACCTTCATAAGATCCTGTAAAATACAAAGATATTTGGTGGTGGTTTTTAATTGGTAAGTGTTCCATATGCATTGCCTTTATAAGCCAGCATTGAGTAGCAATCCAAAGCTTTGTATACATGTGGGGTTCCATAAATGCTTATTGAATTGAATTCTTGTAGCAATTAAAAGTCTTTGGTGATCTTTCTAGGCTGAAAGGTAAGGAGGCAAATTCCCTGATATTTCTTTTTTCCTGTAAAAATCTAAAGGGAAGGAGAGCAGACATTGTTTTCCCCAGCCCTTGCATGCCTCTGCAGTGCTAACCTGCTTTGTTTCTTCTCTGTTTGAAATCATGCTTTTATTTCTCTAAGGAACAATTGACCAGGGTCTTTCTAACCATAAAAAAACACCCAAGAAAACCCACTCCCTTTTGTCAATAGCTCCTTTCTGGGCCAGTATTAAATTATACTTTTCCTGGAAAGAAGTCAATATAGTTATAATTGGGTATGTCCAAGAAAACACTGATATTTTAGGGCATTTTTAAAATGTTGACCCAAAAATTAGGACTGCTTTTCAGTTCTTTCTATTTAAAATACTGTAGCACTTCGGTATGTTTGATTTTTTTCTTTTTGAAAAAGATTTTTATTGCTCCTTACCAATCCCAGCCCATCCCAACCCCATCCTTACCACCAAGGGCTTTATCAGAACTATTAACGTTCTTTCCTGCCGAGGACGTCCATAAGTGCAGAATTGAAGCCTCATTCAATTTATGGAAGTATAAAACCAATGACAATAAGTGTTCTCATTTTACAGTAGATTATGAAGGCAGGACAAATTAGCCAGTTCTTAGGTGAAGCAAGGGGAATTTTCTAGTTTCAGCTATAGCACCTTCATGGGATACTTTTAAAGGTTGGTTAATTTTAAGCCTAATAGGCTTGACTCTTACCCTTTTATAAAGCATTCTTCATATTTTATGTATGCCAAGAAAGAAAACACATCTCAGTTTTCCAGTCTGGAGTTAATTAATATATTGTTTACAACTCTCAAACATGCCTATAAGTGTTGGTATGTGCATAGGACAGGTTTTCCAGTTCAAATCTATGCTTTATTTCATGGCAATAAGAAGATAGGAATGTAGACTGGACTCTGGAAGCACTTAGAATATATTATGATTTTTATCCTTGCTTTATTTTCCCCAAAATTCTTTTTTTTAATATGTATGTAAAAGTCATAATGTTTTAATAATAAATTGTTTCATCTTTATCTTGATTTGACCATAGTTCATCAGATACTGTTTAAAAGAGAAGGCTGGCAATATAAACTGACCAATTTGCATGAAAGTCATGATAATAACATTGATTAAGAGTCTTATAATTACAAAAGTTATTAATCTTTATGAAAAATATCATTCACCAAATGGTTGGCATGTCTTAAAACCATTTTATTAAAGTTGCTTTGAATGAATTTGTTTAATTAGAACTTTTTGTGTTTCCATTTGTTTCTGAACTGTTCTATTAAAGATGAGTGTACTTGCTAAAAATAATTTGAAAGTATTTATTTTAAAAGTGATAAAAAAAAATAGCCACATTTTATTTCTGTTTTCTAAGTAGAAGGTATTCGTAAAGATATACCCAGTTTCAGGGCTGGGTATACCCAGTTTCAATGCTGGGTATATATGTTCACACATAAACATTGGCTTCTAACAGTGTGTATGTGATTATCTGGGATCATGTTAGGAATTTTTTTTAAATATGAATGTAATATGCTAGAATAATTAAAACTATAAAATAATGTGATTTAGACTCAAATATATCTCCTACTTTAAATATCTAGTTTGTAACAGTTTGCTCTATTATGTGTAACCTATGCAGTTATTTACATAAATACAGACATAGTTTTCAGGTAAGCATAGCTATGAACTATGGTAAAACTGAGTAGTCTTCAGTGGGTGTGTTGACTATATTTTTTAAGGGGAATGATTTTGGAGGAAAATACATATGTAGAAAGAATTCTGGATGTGTCTGGGCTGATATGCTATCTCGCAACCCTGATGTTCTTTTCCTCTTTCTTTTATGACAGTAATATTTTTATGATGTCATCTAAAATTGATAGCCTATGCATTTAAATGCATCTCACTTGGTTATTCATGGTATTTGCATATTTAACAGAACAAAACACTAAGTTGGCGGACTTGAAGCTGAAGAAGCTCCTAGAAGCTCAGCCACAGGTGGCAAATTCTCTCTCCAGTGCTGCCCAGAATGCTGTAGCCGAGAGCTCAGAGCAAGACATTAAGGTAAGTAGAAATTAACTTGTTTAAAACGTTTAACTTGGTATCTGTGTATTCTGATTTCCACTGGTACTTTATATTCTTGCCAAATTCTTCACATTAAGATGGAGTAAATTTTTTTATTAAAAGTCCAATAAATTAGATGTCAGTATGACAATCAGTATTTATATACTGTTTTTCAAAGAAACTGCCACTTTAAATTGATTGCACTGACATTTCAAATAAAACTAGAAGGTATATAGAAACTATTCTTGACTTCTATATTTTTCACTAAGAAAAATATTGATAAAGAGAATTCTAGGGTATTTTTCTATCATCCTCAACCTGCTGCCTGCTTAGATGAACTGGAATTTGTGCTATTTATAAGAATCCATCACACCTGAAGATGCTGATGTGGTTGAATGTAGATTTTTAAGATATTTACATCTGTTCTGAGCTATTATGAATCTTACCTTGGTAGGAGTTTAGCTAAAATGCCACATTATAAAAATATTATTAATAGTATCATTTTTGCTACTTATATGATCTCCACCCAAGTCTTCCTCCCTTTTCCTCGCATAGTATCATTAATATTTCTCCAGCTTTAGGGCACTTCCAGTCCTGTATAACTTTTCACCCACCTGCGGACTATGGGGACTGCCCTGCTGACTGAAAGGATTTCCTTCCCCTGACACAGAGATGCTTTGAAGTACCGAAACAATGACTCTCATTGCTTTTCCCTATACTGTCGGTTTCTATAAATTGGTGATGAAAGTGTGTGGCAGCACCAGAGGACTTTTGGTCTCTATCTTTGAACAAAGGAAGCCTGGATCAGGTCTGATTTTTTGCGTTCAATTTAGCTTTCTGCAGTGGATTTAATGCAGAATGAAGCTGGCCTAAGAATAATACAATGGATTGAAAAGGCTAACTGAATTAGTGGGTTTAGAGGAATACATTTGTAAAGTGGCAGAAGTCCCTAGTCATAAAAAGGTTTCTTAAGGTGGGATTTGCTGGCTAATCGCACTGATATTTAGCATGTTGTCAGGCCTAAAAAAATTTAGTTGTGTTTGTTTATTTTGTTAAAGACTTGAGTTTTAGACTATTGGGCAGTTATTATGACAGTAGAATTCACATTTAAATAAATAAATGAAAGCCAAAAATTGTTTCTATCCTAGCTACATAACTAGTGTATTACAAAAAAAAACATGGTGTTAATGATAAATATGTTAGATAACTTTTTAAAAAATGATACAGAGGCATTTTTATCTTTATGCAGAAATTGTTTAGATATGATTAAATTGTTTTTGATTTCCAAAAAGCTCTAATGTAGTAATTTTTAAAGTTACTCCAACAAAAGGTATGCCTTAAACAGCTTGCCTTTGTATGAATCTTTGTAGTTAAGATTTTTTAAATGGTGTTCATAAAGAATATATAGAGTCCATCTGTTCCCTTGAAGCTTTCAGCATTGATTTGGGTTTTTATTTTTTTTTTTAATAAAATGCAGTTTACACGTTTATAAATGAGGCATTCTGTGTTTGTGGAAAAGGATAAACTGTTACCTTCCCTTGAGGATTCTGTATCCCAGGCCTCCTTGAGGCTAGAGAATAGGCCATTGGAGGACTCCCTCATTACTGATTGTCTCAATGCAGAGGAAGGGCAAAGTCTTGGTAGCTTTTGATAACCAGTTTCAGCATTCAGCAGGCTTAGCTATTAGTCATGCATCTTAGCCTTTCCCTATTTACTTTCAAAACACTTAATAAAAATAATAAAAGATTACGTATAAAATGAAATATTTGTTTGGTACACAGCAGCTCGGTATCTGCAGCTTCCACACACTGCAGTGGTTCAGTCTTCTGGGATATTTCTTGTTGATAGAACCATTTGAATTTGTTACCAGTATTAACATAGGAAGCTCTGGAAAAGATAATTGTAGTTTCCTTAGCTGTAAAGGGCTTACTTACAAATCTGGCTTTGGAAAGTTATAGCTGATGAAATGCAGTGCAGTGGGCTAGCATTATAATCCCACCTTTTAGCCTTCATCCAGCATTAGTAGTTTATCTCAATGGGCATAAAATTAGAAACTGGTTCTTCTTGTCATACAAGTCTGTGGGACTGTACAAACCAATAGGGCAGAATAGTTGGGGGACTAGATGGAGACAACGTGGCTTTTCAGTGATATATATCATCAGCAGAATTCACAAGGGTTCACAATGTGTAATGAATCAAAGTTACCAAGAGTGATCCTCCATTTAAACCATGTTCCCCAAAGTTTTAGATGACAGGCAACAGAACTTGCAGTTGAATTATTCAGAATGCTTTTAAAACCCTTTTTCTTTCAAAACGTTTCTACTTTAGAAAATCAGCATTATCTTAAATCACTAAAAGTTGTCGTAGTAAAGTGTGATTTCATGTTTACAAGACCAGGACCCTCTTACCATTTGTTGTTTTACTTTTAGAATGGCACAGAAGATCTCCGGGCTGAGCGATTACAAAAAGCAACAGAACGTTTTAGAAATCCTGTTGTATTCAGCAAGGATTCTACAGTCAGAAAAACTCAACTTCAGTCTTTCAGTCAATATGTTGAGCATAGACCAGGTAGGAACACTTTTGAAAATGTTTTCCCATCTTGTGATTTAATAGCATTTAACTATATGTATATAAAAGCTGATAATGTAAATCCACATTTCAATACATAAATATCAAGCTTTATAATAATTTTGCATGTCTTTCCCCTTTTTTTAAGAGATGAAAAGGCAGAGATCAATACAGGAAGATACAAAGAAAGGAAATGAGGAGAAGGCAGCGATAACTGAAACTCAGAGGAAGCCATCAGAAGATGAAGTGCTTAATGTATATTAATTTTTTGTGTGGTTTCATGATTGCTGATAATTCCAAACTGTATGTGGAAATAGTGCCTTTATTTGTTAAAATGAGATGTTAGGTTTTTTAAGATGTCAATCTCCAGTGCATTCAAAGCAGAGTGAGAGGGGTGCACTGTTGAATTAGTCTGCAGTGTGGTGATAATTGTCAGATAAAAAAAAAATGAATTTTTCAGAGTTCCACAGCCCCAGCTTCCTTGAGACATTTCCATCAGGGCACTTCCCATAAAGAGATTCCAGTATTGATCTACCAGGAGGATTTTAATTATTACAATAGCAGATACCACAGAGCTGCAGTTAGAGGGAAAAGTCACATGAGACCTGCTAGAATTTCTCAGCCAACCCATTTTGTTGGCTTGGGTTAATGGGTGTTCAACCTTTCCATTATCCAGATCAGCTGTGAATTACTAGCTGAATGATGTTTGCATTAATATAATATATATGGTAATTTCTTCACTTAATTAACGGGGAGGTTCAGCTCAGTAGGGGTATGGGCTGATCATGTGTAAAATTGATTTGTGAGGGAAATATTTGATAGACCGCAGGGAGAAAGCTTCTTTTGATGGACAGCTGCGGGACAGAAGCAGGAAGAAGTTTTAACTTGAATTTTTGTCTGGTCTGGAAGCATAAAAAAAAAATGGTGCTGCTTTTTTATTACCTATTATAGTGTGTCTAAATATTTTCATTGTTTTTATTGTTAAAATAGCCTTCAGTCAATTTTAAAATCCTTATCAATGTGCTCAGAGTTACCAGCTACGTTTTAGGCTCTTCATTTTTAAGTTGTTGTCTTTGGAAGACCTGGAAAGGTCTTAGTACAGAGAACAGCTCACTGGTGCATCCTGGTGAAATATTTGGTACAACTTAGAAGTTCCAGAATACTTCAGTATGCTGTATACTCAAACTAAAGAGATCTGATTATACGATTTGTTGCTATTTTTAACTGAACCAATCAGTAAAAGCAATGAAGCTTGTGTGTTCCTTATGACTTGTACTTTCTCATATCTTTGTTACTTATATTATTTTGCAAGCTGCCATATCTGTTTTGTCCTTCTGGACGTGAATGAGAAAACAATAAGGCCCTTTTGAAAATGCTCTGCTATTTGGCAGATAGGTACAAAAAGCATTTACCAGGTTATCCCAGATTTTAAAGATACCGTTAGCATTTATTCTATTCTATTTTTTCTGTTATATTTTGTATTCAGAAAGGAAGGGTATCCATTTTGTATGACTGTTTAAAAAATGCAGTGGCTTACTTTATCAAACCATTCTGAGAAATTGTCAGTGTTATGATTTCTTAATATATTTCAACTTTAAATTTGTCAAGTGCCATGATCAGTTTAATAATAAGTTAGTGTAAATTGAGTTCACATCTGGATGCAAGTTATGCAGTAGCTCCAAAGGTGCGTAAGTTATGCATTCTGTTAGGTGTCTACTTACTGACCGTGAGAATTCTAAAACATGTTCATAACCAACATACTTTTTAAATAGGTTTCTTGTTTAAGGAGTACTGGAAGATACTTTCTCATGGTTTCTTAAAGATTAATGTTCTTCTAGGTAGGGAAAGGGTTTCACAGAAGGCCGTTCACATTTATTTATCTGAATCACGTTCTAAGTGCTGATAGTAGTAATGGTAGTGGGGAGAGTACTCACCTCAGCCGTTCTTCAACAGCTCCCACCGCTTAGGTCTCTTAGCCCCAGAAGTGTCATAAGGTGAACAGGTGCTCAAAAGGGACCTACAATTCATCCATTTTTATGACTATACCATAAATAATAACCCTGCCTTAAATTTGTTTATGTGAAAATCAGAATTAAAGCTGTTTTTTTTTCACACTTTAAAATAGAGCTGCTACTTCAAAGAAAACATCCAAGGGTACTTATTTATTTTTTTAACTCGGATAGTTATAAAAAGTAAATTTTCAAGTCAAGGTTCAAATTTGGTTAAATGGAAGGTTAACCAAATCAGTGTACTAATTACATTAGCTCCTGTGTGGGAAAGTTTGAAACCACCTGTCAAGTTAGACTTCACAGCTACAATAATTAGTAGTACATCAATAGAGCAACACGTTAGAGGGAGGGAAAACTGGAGATATTATTATTTTTTTAGTATTTTAAACAAATCACTAAGAAAACAACAAAAAATTTTTTTATAATTTTGTATCTTTGGAAGAACAAATCCATACTGTAATCTGATTTTTTCAGGGTGGACACTTTGAAAATTAATTTCTTAGTGAAACTCCATTTTTCTATATTACCCTTTAGAATTAAAGGTGTCATTTGATGTTTGTTTTGACAATCACCTGGGAGAAAATTCCCTTCTATACTTATGAATGCTTAAATAACTCTGACTTAACTCTAAGGGTAATTTTTTTAAATATTAACTTTTTAAATCTGGTTAATCTGGTTGTTAAATTATAAATAGAATACTAAAGGGGTGAAATTTATTTACAAAAGTTCTGCAGTACATAATGCATAGGAAAAATTGTTCAATCATTGGCAGGTGCTTTTTGGTACTGGGGTGGTATTTGGTTCTCTAGGTAAGTGCTTTACTAAGTGTTTGTAGAAAGGAAAACTGCAACTTACAAGTGATTTTTTTTTCCTTCCTGTTTGTTCTCGTTAACAGAAAGGGTTCAAAGACACCAGTCAGTATGTTGTAGGAGAATTGGCAGCACTAGAGAATGAGCAAAAGCAAATTGACACCCGTGCCGCGCTGGTGGAGAAGCGCCTTCGCTATCTCATGGACACAGGTACGGTGCCCAATTACACTGTAAACAGTTTTGGCAAATTGAGCGTTCACAAACTCTTATAGAGTTTTGGAAGTGTGAATCTTTGAAGCCTGAATGTTCAGCAAAACTGCCTTGAAAATAAAAAGGTTGCGATTTGCAGCCACCTCTCTGGGCCCTGGTGATAAGAGTGCTTTCATGGGAAGTGATAACTCGCCCTGATACGGTGTGAGCCAGCACTATTGAACAGTGTGCTCATCCATGCAGAGTTGGAATACACATCTGTGCCTCATTGATATGCCACTGCTTAAAAAAAAAGTAAGATCTTCACTGTTCTACTGATTCATTGGGAAAAAAAAAAAAAAGATTTGGCCAGCTAAAGCCATGTACTGCATGAAACAGAGCAGTGTGCCTGGGGGACGGCGCCATGGACTAGATCACTGAAATTTGAGAATACTGTCTGGTTACTGATGCTCCACAGTTTTTTTTTTCAAGAGGACAGGTTTTTAAAAGTCTGTAATACTTTGTGTCACTGTTGCATTTGAAAGGATTAAGGTATATACCAAGATTTGTAAAAATGGGTTACAGCAGCAAGTTAGCCCCTAACCAGAGGGCGGATTGGCATTTAGTGCTGATTGCCAGCGGCGATTGAACAGATGCAAACACACAATAAGCTACTGGAAAAAAACAGGGTATGTGTTTGTACATATATGTATGCATATAGTTCTTTAAAATGCTGCTCTTACAAAAGGGCAAAAATGAAAAATAACTTCAAGAAACTCATACCAAATTGAAAGTAAGTTCTTAAGAAAAAATGTCAAAAAATGAAATGGTAGAAAATCCATTTCTTAATTGCTTTAATTTTATGATAGCATTAAAAGAGAGTAGTGTGTGAAGTAGGATTGGAAATCTTTCCTGAACTTTTTCTTTTCTGTTTTGCCAAAAATATGTTTACAATAAAAGAGCCCCTTTAAAAATAACCATCTATATGGGACATTTGAAAATGCATACAGTGGTGAAATCAGAGCCTATTAGATAGAACCAGAAGGGACCTTGGGCTTAATCTGGTCCAGTGAGTTCCAAACTGTGTTCTGTGGGGCCCTCAAGCTTCTTCAGAGGCACCTTAGGGGCGGCCAGGACAATAAGGGAATAGAAAACAGATCAGCCTCTGGATTTCTTACCTTCACTTCAAGCAGAGTGACTCTGAGTTTGTTTATTTTAAATAGTGGACTTCTTGGAAGAGATCATTTGAAGAAAAGGTTCTACTGCTTAAAAACAAAAACAAAACCCACTTGCCTAACCCTCTGATTAAACGGATGAGGAGACAGAGGCACAGAAAATGGTCAGAGTCACACAGATCAGTAAATGGCAGACGTAGGACTGGAATTCAGGCCACCTGACCCCCCATTGTATGGAAGCTTTCTTACTAGACCAGATAACCTAAAGCACTGTGTATCGTTTCCCCTAACAAGTTACATGTGTGTTTAGTCTTGTGCGTATTCATTTACGTGGATTCAACAGGTGTCCGTAAACCAACATACCGTTTCGCATTGGAATTTTTCCTTTGGTTTCCAGCTATATAAAAAATGTAAATGCTAGGTAGTATAATTTCTGTCAGAATACAGGAACTCAGCATTACTGTCTGAAGTTATTTTTAAAAGGTACGTGCATTTCTACTCATCTTATTCTAAATGAGCCGTAAAGGAATAAGGGTTATTATTTGTTGTTGTTGTTAGTTGCCGTCGCCCTAAAGGAGTAAGGGTTATTATTTGTTGTTGTTAGTTGCCCTCAATTCCAACTCATAATGACCCCATGTGTGCAGAGTAGAACTGCACCATAGGGTTTCAAGGCTATGACCTTTCAGAAGCAGATTGCCAGGCCTGTCTTTCAGGGTGCCTCTGGGTGGGTTCAAACCACCAACCTTTTGGCTAATAGTTGAGCACTTAAACGTTTGATGTATATTCATAATGAAGATAATGAGTCATCAGGAAAAGGTTAGTGAGCATTTAGTATGTTGTTGAAAAAGCCAAGAAGTATATAATTTTTAATGATTTGCTTTAAATATTTTAAAGAGAGAAATTCTTTTTTTTCCCCCACAAATAACTTTAAGCAGAGTACCTTCCCTGATTGTGTCAGATAAATTAGAAGCCTGTGCCACTAGAGCAAAAGCTAGAAATTTTGTTTCCTTCTTTCTCACTTGGAGCTTGATTTATTGAGGGTTCTAACTAAAATAGACTCAAGTTCTTCTTCCCACCCTACCCATCAACAGTGAAGCTTTGAAGTGACCCCATTCCAACTATAGATCATTTATAATTACGTAGCCATAGCTACAGACTGATTCTAGAATCCCATTGTGGTTTTATATCCGTGACTACACAGGACGGAATCTGGTCTAGACTGGGTCTGCCTACTGCAGATTCAGACCAAAACTGACTGAATGTTCCCCAACTTGGTAAGTCCTAAGAGTCACCCCGGACTGTATCCAGCCACCTCTAGCCCAAACTCCACCTCCTGAGATTTACTTAATACCTTGTTAACCTCTGAGGTAAGAGATGAGGTGATAGAAAGGAAAAGCATCTATTCATCTTTTTTGTTTTTGTTTTTCAATACTTTCCATCCTTCATTTATTATAACAGTTTATACCTTTCCTGGGGTACGTTAGAGTTTTCAGTGTACTTTTCTGAATCTCCTAACAGCCTTAGAATTAAGCAGAGCAGATAGTAACCATATTTTCTTCCTGAGGAAACAGGCTCAGACAGGGGAAATGACCCATTCAAGATAGCCTAATTAGTAATGGCTGAGCTAGGGGTTGAACCTGGAGTTTTAAGTTTTCAGGCTATTTCTCTTTTCCAACTATGTTTTGTATATAGAACAAATGTATTTCGTCTGATATTTCAGTATTTATATACTTGTAGATAATTATCTTGTCAATACTGTACTCAGTTTTTTCAACTGAGGTAAAATTCACATAAAATTAACAATTTCAAAGTATGCAATTCAGCATCATTTAGTATATTCTTTAGTTCCAAAATATTTTCATTGTCCCAAAAGAAAATTCTGAACCCATTAAGCTGTCACTCCCCCATTTTCCCCTCCAACATCCCCTGGAGATTGGTAATCTACTTTCTGTTTCTATGGGTTTGCCTATTCTGAACAATTCATATAATTGGAATCATACAGTATATGGCCTTTTGTGTCTGTCTTATTTCACTTAACATAATGTCTTCAAACTTCATCCATATTACAACGTGTCAGATCTTCATTCCTTTTCATGGCTGAATAATATTCCATTATATATATATATTTTTTATATATATACACACATATACATACCCTGGTGGTGTAGTGGTTAAGTGCTATGGCTGCTAACCAAAAGGTCAGCAGTTCGAATCCACCAGGTGCTCCTTGGAAACTCTGTGGGGCAGTTCTACTCTGTCCTATAGGGTTGCTATGAGTCGGAATCGACTCAACGGCACTGGGTTTTGTTTTGGTTTTTATATATACACACATATATATATACACACACCACATTTTGTCTGTCCATGCATCCATTGACGGATATTTGGGTTATTTCCATCTTTTGGCTACAATGAATAATGCTGCAGTGAACATTGGTGTACAAATATCTGTTTGAGTTCCTGTTTTCAGTTCTCTGGGATATATACCTAGAAGTAGAATTGCTGGGTCATATGGTCATTCTATGTTTAGCTGTTGAAGAACTGTACTCAATTTTGAACGAGTTAGGAAGTTTGTTTAGAAGTTGATTTTGTGGAATTCAGAATGCATTTTCCAAAAAAAACACTGTTATAAGTGCCAACAAGCCAGGCAAGCCCACAAAACCCTTTTAATTCAGAATATAACTAAAATATACTAATAGTTATTCTCGACCTGAGTCCTAGATTCCTAGAACTTGAGTAACTCTGGGTTTTAAGCACCAGCTCCTCTGAGACTGAAGCTCCTACATCCTGAGGGGGAGGAGGGTGGAGCCTGGATGGTGGCTCAGATGGATGGGCCTTTTTTCTGGCATGTTGGGAGAAGACTAGCAAGAAAGAAGGGAAGGGGATCATAAGAGAGAGCCTCCGTGGGTCATGGGACAAGATGGGGAGGTGCCAGGTACGCGAAGGGCAGTGGCTGGGAAAGGGTTCAGGAAAGCCCAGCATCCAGTTGGGGGAAAGAGCATCAGTGGCAGACAGCGCTGCAGTGGGGTTTGTTTGTTTCAGTCCTTCCTAAATTGACTAATTTTTAAATCAGTGATGGTCTGTGTATTAAATGACAATACTGTGTGTGTGTGTGTGTGTGTTGACAATGCTCACAACGCGTATGCATATTATTTCCTGCCGTCTCACCTTGGGACCTGTAAAATTCTTATGCAAATACCAGAGAATATTTTTTCCGTCAGCTCTTAATGGCTTTTTTTTTTTTTTTTGACCTTGCGATTGTTGTTGAGAAGGAATTTTTAAGTTTCTAACACCTGAAGTTTGTAATGATTACTTCTTTGAGAACAGTAAAACTTACTAGATGGAAACATGTATGTGTTTCAAGCTGACATGTTTATGTAAGTGTGGGGTTGGATGAATCTGAACCAGCAATATTGTAACCTTTGAAAAAATGAAGTTTATAATGGAAATGTTGATGAGCTGTTTTACTATAGTGCTGCAAATAGTGTTACTATAATGAATGATATTTCTTTTCCATTTCCAACCGGTTTTCATTTGGTGGTCATCAGACTGTAGAATTAGTGTTTTAAACTAATGGTTTGGCCAAAAAAAAAAAAAAAAAAGTCGTAATATTTTATTTACATTTTGAGTGTAAAAATTAAACATTCAGGTGGGAAATTTACAATAAAGCTACACCTTGCAACTTCAT